>NC_056740.1:107041580-107111580 GCF_019279795.1 Protopterus annectens | reverse complement strand
AGCTTACGACCACTCCCAGGACTCAAACCATGGCTGTGTGTGCTACAAATACAACAGTTTACATCACAGTAGAGTGTGCTATTTGGATTTTGTTGTGTAGCTTTTCACTGTTTTCTGTCTAAGTCTCCCTCAGTTGTACAATATGACCTTGTGAATACAACAGTCATGTACAGACATTCCTACACATTTTATTTATGTAGCACAGTGTGGGTAGCAGTGCTTAATACAATAGTGCTATTAAGAGAATGCAACACTACATTACCATATGATACCAGAGTAAACACAAGCAGTCCAGGAGTTAGACCTTTATTGCCAGGCTGTTACCCTTTTATTTACATACAACCTATATGAGACTCTTCCTGCCATATTGTCTGGTTTGTTCAGTACATCCCATACACAATACAGGTTTTATACTGGCAATTAACTTTCTACTACTTTTAGATTTATTTCTTATGACAGTACATGCAAGATTATTACTAACCTGCATCGCAATGTAGCCTTTGTAGCCTCCAAGCATGGGTTTCCTGATTCACAGCCCACTCCACTGCAGCTGTCAGAGACATAGAGGAATATTTAGCCATACCTATCTATAATATACATGAGCTAGGCAATTATTAAACAGTTAGTAGAATGAGTACTTACACACTGCTGGGACATCACCCTGCCTAGCTTCTTGGATCCACTGATCCAAGAGCTCCCTCTTCCTTTGTTTCAGGTCAGCATAGTGATGCCTGACCTGCTCACCAGTTCAAGGGATACCAGTGGTACTGGTGAGGTCACTGGCGAGATGGTCCCAGGCTTCTGCTTTATACTAGGAACCCTGGTACTGGCCATGCAGCATTCTCTCTTCATGGTCTTTTACAAGGAGTCCTGCCATGACCTTAGACTCCTGGATGCCCCAGTGCTGAGCTCGGAAGCGTGTTCCTTCCCCAACACCGGCCATTGTGCTTACAGGAGGAAGCTGCAACCAGTTATGAGATGTATTCCCACTTGTGGGGTTTAAATAGGGCCAATTTCCTGCACTTTGCCATGAATGGATGGTTTTAAAAATACTAAGCTATGAGCAAACCTGCTTACCTAATGTTGGCATTGCTTAAAGGGGCATACCAATGGGAAAATCTATTTAACTGGGCTATGCATTGCTTACACCTGGTAAGCAGAGGTGTGCAATGCTTAGCATTGCTTATTTTTAATTTTACACACTATTTGCTGTTTGGCATTGATTTATAATTCATTAAATTTTATAAATTTGTTTAGTATCCGTGATTCATGTGTACGTACACTGTATGGGGTCCTTGTGTTTATCATGGGATTTCACTACTTTATTACAGTGACACCTCACATCTGGACTTAATGCAGTACTCTAGTTCACAAATATATGTTATTTAGTAGGTTATACAACAGAAAAATTGTTTATAAATTCATTTCACATGTAAAATGTGATTTTGCTATAGTGAGGATCTGTTTGAGTATACCTCACATGTATGTACAGCTGATATGGCATAGTGGTAATTCACTGTGGTTATGGTGTGCAGGGTCCTGGGTTCAAGACTTGCAAAGGCTGATTATTTTGTTGCTGGGTAGAACAAGGGCTGTTGGATACAGAATGACTAAGGCACTTGTAAGCAGTTGTAAGTGGGTTTGCATGGGTTTGCATGATGGTAAGCAATGCTAACTACCAGGTAAATATACTTACAGAGAGTTAGCCTTAAAATTGCTTATTCTGTGTAGGCATTGCTTTCCCTCACACAAACAGCCTTAAACCCACTTAGTACTGCTTTAAACTGCTTATTCCTGGTTACCCACACACTAATTTCTTTAAAAGACAAGAAAAAGGGGTGATAGGAAAGAGGTGTGCAATGCTTAGCATTGCTTATTTTCAATTTTGCACACTATTTGCTGTATGGCATTGATTTATCATTCATTACATATCATAAATTTGTTTAGTATCCTTGATTCATGTGTAAGTTTACTGTATGGGGCACTTGTGTTTATCAGGAGATTTTTACCACTTTATTCCAATGGCACCTCACATCTGGACTTAATGCAGTACTCCAGTTCACAAATATATGTTATTTAGTAGGTTATGCACAAAATAATTGTTTATGACTTGCTTTCACATGTAAAATGGAAATTTGTTACAGTGAGGATCGAACCAGGAATGGCTGTTCGCCAAACATATGCTCTAACCACTAAACTATAGCAGTACTGCTTCTATTGAATGAATCTTGCTATTTAACATTTTGCACTGTTTAAGCTGGACTATGCATAGCTTAGCAGCGGGCACACCCATGCAGCAAAGGTTAAACTTTATTGCTTTTATAAAAAAATATTGTAGAGTTCTTTTATCTATACCCTTCACAAATGTCCCTGCTACTGCTACACCTGTTATTTTATCTTTCTGTTTCACGGTGGGCCTACCTCTCAACCTCTTGGAGTGCAAACTCTGGACAAACCCTGAAATGATGGGGGACCAAATGGAGGGACAAATTTAACATATTGCTGTGGATTTCTGCATGCATCTGTACATTTTACAGCTATCCTGATGTTTTTGGGGTGCTATGAGCATTCCTGATCATTTTAATTGCCAAACAGCAATTCTTGAGTGCCGGGGCATGTAAATTGTGAGAGATCTGCTTTCAGATATACCCCTTGCACTCATCCATGGCTCCATGTTAGTTTAGGAGGACAGGCAGTGCGCCTTCATAAATATGCATGGCACGCTGTCGTGCTGCACTTAAACAGTTGTTTCCATCCAGGAATAACTTATTCCTGCACGGAAGATTAGTGAATCCTGGGGATAGTGTTCATCCTTTTCCACTTCCTACAGCACAAACCATCCTGATGTTCTTTTTGTGTGTTCACCTTATAGTTTTGTGTGCCCTTTTTCAATCTGTCAAATCACCCTTTGCTATCCTTTAATAAAACCATCAGGGTGTTCCTAAAAAGATACTCCTATATAAAAAAAGTTCCTTCAACAATTTGAATGTGACTGTGCTCAGCTGTACTTGCCAGCAATATACAAGAAAAAACAGTAGTAGCAACTTATGATTTTGTGAATTAATAAGCAATTTTGTAATGTGGAACTTTAGACAACTTACTCTTATGTAAAAAGTGGGCATATTTTTTTAAATTGCTTTGCTTTTCTGTATTTATCACAAATCCATTTTGCTGACCTTATTTGCATATCCATATAGCATCGCTGCTCACACATAACTATAATGCATTTACAAAATCCTAGACTTTGAACACTGGCCTTGGATGTTATGGGTATGTTTTTTATACAACATATACATTTTCATACACAGAGTGTAGTATATTAGTAGATTTATATTTCATAACTTATATTATATATTTCTGTATTGTATATTTACATTCTTTGTATTTATCCTACATTTTAAATGAGATAAGGTATTGTTTATCAAGCTTTTAATTTTTTCAAGTTTTTAAAGACTTTTAAACATTGAACAGTTATATATATAGTGATTTATCAAATGTTCTACTTATTTACTAGATTCACCTTCATACATTCTCTATGTCACTTTATATATAATATATAATTTTTCTAGGTTTTTGGGATGGAAATTATGTAAGTTACACAGAGCATTGATTTATTAGATCTGAAGAAGTACTGTTTTAATGAATGGAGGACAAAAGCATTTAACTAGATTAATGAATTTTGATTCTCGTAATATTATGACTTTCTGGGCAGTGTAGATTCTTTAGTCACCAACGGATGTCAACATGCACTGTATATTTTTGGTTATATTTTACCATTCTTTCTGTATACACCAAAATGTCCTCTTGCCGGAAGCTGTGGGTCTTAAAACTCTATCCTTTCAATTTTTGTATATGCTTTATCAATGCAAATCATTCATGTGCTGTTGCTGTTTTACATCTTATTTGCTTTTATTAAACTTGCATATTAAATAAACTGGAAAGTGTTATTTTTCTTTATTTATTTGTATTTGTTAACCACAATGATCCATGTGGCCCTTTTTTATATTCAGCTTGAGAAAACACAGTCTAGTGAAGTGACTTGCTCAGAATCATAAAATAGGGAAATGGAGTATGAGGGAATCAAACTATGGACTACAGGAAACAAACTGTAAACAGTTTGTATCCTTAAATCTGTCTATTATTATTATTATTATTATTAATCACTTCTTAGTCCTTTTATGCCTACAATAATAGAAACATTTTAAAACTCATATGCAATGTCCACTTTATTATCGGTGAAATCTTGGAACTGTATCTCCAAATATGTTATTAAACAGTAACTGTTGTGTTTATAAAGCAAGTTATTCATTTTTACCAGAAGAAAAGAAAATCTTAACCTGACGCAAAGCCAAGAAAATTTTGAAAAATTAAATGTGCATTGAAATATACTTATGAGAATTCAGAATACGTTTTTGAATCTGACATCCATTTGTAGGCTGGACTTCGAGAGTCAGGTGTTCTTCACTTCAATATTTTTTCAGCGTTACAAAACAATGAGGTGTTTCCATGTTAACTGCTTAATGGTGTCTGTTCATAGCATTACTAATGTTAGATATGAATCTCTTCACCATTCTATTTCCCATAGCTACATGGGAGACATCACACTGTAATGGATCACTAAAGCTGCACAAAACTAAACAAATAAGTGATAGGCTGGAGAGCCAATGCCATTTCAAATAACTTTGAAGACTCCATGTATAGCAGATATCTTTTCCAGAATGAAAAAGAAAGTTTTTTTGCAGGCATTGAAGTTCGAAGTTCTATCACAGTAATTCCGGAATATTTATCAAATGGTACAAATGCATTTTATCATAGATTTTCTTTTACATTTACTGGAGTACAGAAATCATAACTTTCTTCTAGCAGCATTGTTTTGTCAGCTCTTACATCTGCACAGGAAAAATTACATTTTATGTCTTTTTTCTTGCCTGAATATACAACCACTTAACAAAGACAAAGTGAGCTATCCCATTCCTGGAAATTGTGGGCTATTTCAATTGACCATCCCTAAAAGTAGCTGGAATTATTAAACGGCAGGATTTCAAAAAGGAACTGCTATTATCAGCACTGTGTTGATACTCTTGTAGTTTTCATAGTTTCTTACCACAGGCAAACATGTATCATTTAACTGATTTCTGTGCCAAAGCTATGGAATATAATACTGTGTAACTTTCTGCAGTATCCAGTCTTTTTCAGTTTCTCCAACATTTTCCTTTATGTCAATTCTTTTAGGATAAAACATATTTCCCTTTTTTGCAAATAGTTATGGATTTCTGGAAAAGTAATCTACTGTTTTGCTTTCTTGTCTCTTTTACTTGAGTCTGAAGGAGTGATTTATCAACCCTAAAGCCTGTTCTCAATATAAAGTGGAGGCTCTGGTTTTGGCTTGTCAAAAATGTCTCCTGCAACTTGTAATCAGTTAAAATGTGTTTTTTTTTTCCATAGAGATAAATGTGAAAATGATCACATGACCTTCTTGTGACTTTGTTTTCATATCATTGCTTTTTATTTAATATAGCACCTGGGCCTACTGGGCTAGCATGTTCTTATTGCAACACTCTTGCATTTCAGATAACAATAGTTGATTAGAGTTTCAGAAGGCAGGCTATACTTTAATTGTAAATAGTGATTTGTTTTAATCATAGTCAAAAAAACCATCCCAATATAGTATCTCTCTGTCATTGGTAATATTATCATACTAAACGACTTGTACTTTGCCATTCCTCACAAAATAATTTCTTCTTCTGCAATTCTAAGAACCAGAACATTGTACAGCCCCTTAACTCTGATCAGGTAAAGTGTTATTCCTCATACTGCTAAAATGAAACAAGAGTCTAATACTTTTTTTCTCAGATTCACTTCTGTCCTTATTTAATGTCCAGTCATTTTGTCTTACTTTTCCCAAAACCTGTTTTAATGTTTTACCATGTCCCTTTTTGTTTCCTCATATTTCAGCAAGACTGTTATTCTTACTGTTTATAACTTCTAGTATACTGCAATATATCACATTCAGAAACATTTTAGTAACTGAATTTACAATAAATATGAGCCTATTACACCTTCTCAGGCCTACATGACTGGAGAATATGGGCCTAATCCAAGTCAATTGTATATGGGTCTACAAAATAATTTACCAGATTCACTACCACAATTTAATTCCATGATTATAGAATCTGTGAATGGTATTATTTGATCTTCTCTTTGCATTGTTTAATTTGAAGATTGCATATCTAGTTAAATGCAAACTTTGTCTTGTCTGTTTTAACTATATAAGCCTTTCTACATGTGATACCAATAGAGCTGGATTGTCCTGTGCCTTTTCGTGTAATATGTATCGAACAATTTTACTGCTTCTGCTTAGTCTACTTTTTTATGTAAATCACAGGGTATACTGTCATGCAACTCTGCTACTATTTTTACAAACTGATCTGTAGTAACTATGCAGGGCAATGTCTCAGTTTTTGTATTTTTGAAACAAGGACTATAACCTTTTAGCAGTTATTTCTTCTTGAACAATTTTCTATTTACTTTGTTTAATACCTGAATTGCACCAAATAACCTTGTTGTAGAGTACTGCATCAGTAATGAACCAGTTCCTTTACATTCATCAGATAGCACACTAATATTATAATCATGACTTTAAACTCTTGATGAGAAATGTCCTAGGAAGGTAATATGAACATATTACTTGTAAGAACATGACATGGTCAGCTTAAGTCCAAGACACAGTCTTTGGAGCTTTTTTTGGTAAAGTTGTTCACTGGCAATGGCACCTAAATCAACATGAATGTTTCTAAGTTAATTTTCCTTACTTTTTCTAGCTTACTGTATACAGAATCTCCTTGCATTGCATATCCATGTAAATCATTATTTTTATAACAATAAATGTATTCTGTGTAATTTGCTTAAAGACTTCTTTTAAGAAATGAGAACTGTCATACTCCCTCATATATTTTGTTTCTTGTTGTATATCACCAGTGATCTATGTCATTGTTTAAATGCTTCTATTACACTTCAGAGTGAATTAACTTACTGCATCATAATGAATTAATTTACAAGTTTTGCTTAATTTACGTTTGCTGGACATGGAGTGTCATGTGATTATGTACCTCCAGAATATTTATGGAATAAGTTTCTCAGATGAATCACAGAATCATAATATAAATTATTTTGCATTACTTTGTCTTCATTCTGTTCACAGTCTACATTTTAACACTTTTTTGCTGAGCAACCATTCAGCTTTTTTTATCTGAGTTTCTGATATATCTAACTGGCACTGAGATTGGTGTTGATGCCATTTTTCCACTTTGTATATGAAGTCAGGGTGACTTATAGGTTCATAGGTGTATACTAGGCTAATAACCACTGAGGCCTTTATGATCCTAGCTCTACAACCCAAATGTATCCCACAAGTTATTGCTCCTTAGGTTATTTTAAGGGGTATATGTTAGTCAGAATATGATTTAACAACTGTCTCTGTTCATCAGAAACATGGGTGACAGATCAGGGGATGAATTTTTGATTTGTTGATTTCCCATCCACTGTTTCAGGCTGCATCTGAATCAAGGTAGGTGAGGACTTTAAATGGATAGGAAGTCTATTCCAGAGAATGGGGATTTTCTGAGATACATACCTGTCTCTTCAACATGTCCTTTTTAAGTTGCAAGCAAGGTTTAAATCCTTAGATCTAATAGTTCTGGTACTGTTCATTTTATAAATATGCAAATGGTCTATCAGAGCAGAAATCCAAGGATTTTTGCTGGGGTGACTTTGTCTGCCAAGCACAAGTTGCTTCTCAGCAGTCTGTAGGAAACAGGGTATAGAGACAGGGTTTTGAGATGATCTGTATAGGACATTGTGCTTATGCCCTATATTCATTTTGTGAGGAACCTCTGTGGATGTTTCAGTTGTTGCATTGTCTGGTTAGGTACATACTGAAGGTGGAATTATACTCCGTGATGGGTCTGATGAGGACTGAGTACAGCAGCGCAATGATTTCCCTGGATCTAAATGCCATGCCCTTACTTATACCTTGAATGAAATAAAATGATTTTCTTTCTACCTTAGGCACATGTTGGTCGAAAGTCAGGTTAGTTACCGTCTACATGAGTCCCCAAGTCCCTGGCTGCTGTGTCTACTTTTACGGATGTTTTATCAATGAGGTTGCTTCCCTGCATAGCCGACTTCCCAAAAGGTACTATTATGCATTTCTTGGAATTCAGTTTTAAGCTGCAGATTTGGCACCAGTCATTTGTCTGTATTAGACCTTAGTACAAAATCACAATAAGATAAGCTGTTATTTAAATACACCAATAACCAAGTATAATGCCAAAAGGAAGCTTAGCAATGGAATTCAGTAAAAAAATTTAATTTAATAAATGCTTTCATCCCTTCTAAAGAGACTTCATCAGAATAATAACACAAATCACCAAGCAGACTCTATATACTCACACAATACAAAATGTATTCATTGAATAATGACATAATTAGTAAATTAGATAAATCAATGAATTTAATTAATTAAAGTGTAACTACCAAAATTAAAAAAAAAAACCTTCACATTGATCAAATGTTTACCAAAAATAACAGTATGCAGTAAGCAATAAATGCTAGAACACTGTAAAAACCTTAACCATACTTGATAAATATTAAATAAATAAAATAGGATTATAATTTACTAGCCTTCATTTGTAATATTGGTGCAATAGAAATCAATTCATTCAAACCCGGGGAAAGCTAACACCTAACCTAAATTGCCATACCAATTTAAGAATTTCTAAAAGCACCTTTCAATCACTTCCACATGGACTTTGAACAATAATAGACCTTTTCTGTTAAGAAATTTAAAAAATGCAATGTACTTTACTTCATATGCATGGTTGTTAATGCAAGCATGTGGGCAATTGTGCAGTCCTCATTGTCTATTTCTGTGAAATCACTGAGGGAGCACATCACAAATGCATTAGCATCGACATCTGTGCTGTAAAAGAGACCTGGTTAAAGGCAGCAGGAAGCACCCCTGCACTACCCGCCTATAACTCATTAAACACCTTTTGGCTGCAGAACTTGGACTGAAGCTCCAAAGGTGATGGTGTTTCCATATTCATAAAGGCTGCATACACCTCCAGAGTGGTAGCCAAACATTATGCATCACAGATACTGCATGTGTAACTAAAATTGGGTAAGACAGTGGTTCAGATTGTAGCTTGCTATAAGTCCGCAAACATGTCCAAAGACTCACATGCCATGTTCCTACACACCCTGGAGAATATTAGAGTCCAACCTAACAGTCTCATACTGGTTGACTTCAACTGTGATATGATGCCTTTGGATTGTGTTCCATCTGACTTAGGATGACTAACTATACACTGCACTAACATTCTATAGGGCCCACCTCATGTTTTGGTGAAAAGATTAAGTGCACACTGTGTAAAAATACTATTAAGAATAATATTCCTTCTGTGTTGAAAACACAAGAAAATCTTGTAATGTTAACTGATAAGTTGACAGTTTTCAGAAAAACAACAAAAAATACATATGCAACTAAAAAAAGGGAAAACAAAATACATAGTTCTATGGGTGAATAAATTATTTTGGTAGGAAATTATGATAATTTTCAACATTTTCCTGTCATGGCTGCCACTACTATCACGTGTTTCACAATATTTTTGGTAAAGGTCATAGTACACAAGATACAGCAATGTTAGCCGATAGTGATATTTACCAGATTGGGGCAAACACCAGCAATAAAGTGACAGAATATCAAAAACCTATACATCCTAGGGATTATGTTTATTGTATTTTCACATGAGGGCAGATATTATGTTAAATGTAGAAATTATTTTTATTAAAAATGGCATTCATTGCTCTTACCAGGTTAATGAAATATCTGATTCACCATTTAAAGAGACTAAATATATTGAAATAGAAAATGTTTTTATAGCAGATACAAAGTAAAGTCATAACTCACAACTGTTGCAAAACAGTTAAAATTTAATTAAGTAAGCAGGTGACATAGAAGAGTTCAAACTGTGGGCAGATGTACCTCATATAAACTGACCCCCCCCCCCATTATAATAAAGTAATGTACATCCAACATTGTGAATAGCAAGAAAATCCAGATCTTGCATGAGAGAAAGAGAGTAACTCTACAGTAGGCTGCATCCAGCCTGTGAATATTCTGAGACAGGCTAAAAAGAAAGCTTGTTTGCTATATCCCTTGGAATTAATTACGGTGTAATTGGAGCCACTAAAAAGAGCTTTGGCAAGATGCATGCTGTTATCAATATGTACCCATGTCTCTTTTTTTTCTTAATAGTAATCTTAACATCAAGTGATAATATGGAGATAGTAATTCACCTCTTTAAAATATGTATGGTTGACTTAGTACACATTCCAAAGATGGAAACTGAACAACAACTATTGACTAGAAAGGTTTTACTGTAAAAGAGGGATGTCTGATGTTAAATCATGCTTGGACAAGATGTACACTGTAATTATTCTGTTAATTCTTGATCCTGTTCATTATATTTAACATTAAGAGAAAACAATGCTTATTATTTAGAAAAGCGTTTGTCCTTCTATGCTTTTATAGTAATTTTCCCAGAGATATATCATTTCTTGTCATTTAGTTGAAATGTGTTCATTTGGGCTAGATGTTTCATAATTTTTAATGCATATGATACTATTTCGGCAAACCAGTTTTGCAGGTTTAAATCACCCTCTGAGAGAATCTTACACCTATGTATTACCAAAAGAAAAAAGAGACTATTTCCATGAGACTTACTGTGATGACAGATCCTGCTACCTATATCCATCTTCAGTAACAGTAGGACTTATCAGGCAGGTGTTAACAGCTCCTTGTGACACCTGTCTAAGGAGCACGGATCTGACCTCTAACAACAGGCAAGAAACACAGACTGAAGGAAGGAGGACTTTATCTAGCAGGTAGATTTTTATGGTAAGTAAACTGTAAGTATCCATTCCTTTCAAATCTGATGAAAATGAAGTCTATCTTTAGTAACTGGTGGGATAGAGTCCCTATCTGTTTCTTCTCAGTGGTCGTTCCTACTAGGAAACATGTCTTTGATAACCATCCCCCAAAATGAAAACTGGGCCCTGAAACTATATCCACATTATTTAGTATATTGTGTCTTATAAAGGTAATGGAGGATGAATAAGTTGCCAGCCACACAAATATCAAAGGATCACAGAAGACGAAACAGTTATGGATGCATCAGCTTTAGGCTCCAACTTCAGAGATCTGTCATATTTCTTGTGATAGAATGAGATACAGCTGAGCAACAAGAGTGAGAGATGTTTGTAAGCTTTAGTCCCAGATGAGCCTTAGTAAACATCTCTACATATTCATCAATTCTTGTCCTTATAGTATCTGAGCTGTCAGTGGGTGTCCCTAGAATGTGGCAGATATGACCTATAATATGAATCTTCCAGATTCTGATTTCTTTTTTCTATTAGCTTAGGCATAAACATTGGCAGGTCTTTGTGAAATATCTAAGAGGTAGATTATGAGAAAATACAGGAGACTATTATTATTTTGACCAATGCAATAGCCATCAAAAAAAAAAATCCAAGCACTGGGGGATGTGGGGATGCGCACGGCTATGAAGGGATTGAGAAGCCAGTACTCACTCTCCTTCCTCTGGGGATAAGTGTGATTTTCTACACATAATAACTCCAATCTATAGTGGACACTGGTTGGAGATCCAGCAGCTGTGGACAGGCTGACATCATTACATGCTCTACCCTAGTTAGGGTTCTGCTACAAAAATATCTTCTCCCAAGATAAGATTATGATGGCATACCTCCAAACTCTTGTTCTTTTGGGTGGAGGGTGGCAACCTCATCATGAGGCACTAATAAAGACAAACCTTAAAGAAAGGGGCTATCCTTGTCAAAGAGAATGCAGCAGGATCACACAGCTTCTATAGGAAGAGATTTCAGGGCCATTTGAAAAGCTAAGAATGGATAATACACAGTGGATGTAGGGGTAAAGAAAAAAATGCTGACTTCATTGGAGGAACATTTATCTTAACCACCATAAAGCAGAGGTCCCATGAATGGGCTAGGACATTTAAAATAGGACTAAGATGGATTTCTATAAGACAGAACTTGCATCTGTTTGTGGAAGTCTCATTGGTTACACTTAAAATTAAATTTCATTAATATTCATTAACAACTACTAAATTGCTTGGTCACAATTAAATAGCAATACATAATGTAACATGTAAAAAATGAATATATAGATGTGTATAATATATATAAAATCAAGTAAATCAGCCATTTAAAACATTATATCAATTGCCAGATCTTTAAAACTGCTTTCAAGCTCACTGCATCATTCAGACCTGTAAATAGGCCAGCTCTTAACAATATGATGAAATTATATACCACAACTTCAGTTCTGGTACTTATATCACTATCTTCCACTTGTAAGACTTAACTCAAGTGTCATAAATGTAAAAGTATGTTCTGTGTCAGTCCCAGCTATGTGTTTATATAAAGCACTGGTATTTTTCCGATGATTTATGTCTGAAAGATGTTCACAGATGTGCTCTTTAAATTTTCTATTAGTCTTCTCAACATAAAACACTCTGCACATTTGGCATAGAGCTATCCCCAGGATTCAGCAACGCTCCATGTAAGAATAGAGTTATTCTTACACAGAGCGTCCCGTGTCCCTATTGAACAGCAATGCAGCTTGCATATGCATGAAGGCACGCTGCTGTATTCCTACACAGACACGGGTCTGTGTACGAGCGCAGGGGGCATGTCTGAGAGTAGTGCTCTTACAATATACACGCCCACTACATTCCAGAGTTGCTGTAGGGCAATACTAAAGCAGCAAAAGTCTCCGTGGACACCTGTTAGTGTCTGTGGACATAGCTCTCAACCTCTTAGAGCAAAAAATATGGACAAAGCCTAAAATGATGGGGGGACAAATAGGGACAGATTTTAAATATTGCTCTTACAAACTTAGAAACTTGATAGAATAAGAGGTTTTGCATTAGCATGAATGTTCTGAAGGATGTGGAGTCCTAAACTCAAATGTTTGTCATTATCAATGACTTCATTCCTCAGCTATTTGCCAGAAAAGTACAGATTTCAGAAGGAACACAAAAATCTGGAAACTCTGCGAAAATATGTACAGTTGAGAGGCATGGCCATGGAGTTTACCTCTCAACTATTTTTGAAATGTCTACAGATAGTTGACTCATATATTTTGGTGTGTTCCTCCTAAAATGTGTACCTCCCTGACTCCACGTGACCAAAACATTAAGCTAATGCAAAACCTGTTTATTATATCAACTTTCTAAGCTTGTAAGAGCAATACACAGATAATGTTGCAGAAAGCAATGTGCAAACCCTTACAGTAAATAAAAATAAAACACATGTATTTTTTTTTTTTATGTCCACAGTAAAGTTTAAGCATAGCTGAGTGGGAGTGCGTGTTGCACAGCTATGCTCAGTCTAGCTTACACATCCCATTGAGCTAAATACAAATATACAGCCAAACCAGTTAAAAGTGAAACAGTGTAGTGGTTACAGCTTTTGCTTAGCAAGCAGGCATTCACGATTCGAGTCCCCATTCAGTCCATTCATTTTTATCTGCTAAAAAAGCACAAAAATATATTTTGTTATCAGTAGGTAGTGAAGAACAGATATTTGTTAACCAGGGTAGTGTAGCAGGTCCAAATGTGAGGTGTCAGTGCAGTACAGATGTGAAAAGTGTCCCATACAGCATAGCCACAAAAGAATGTATTATAATGAAAGAGCATAGCGGAATGTTATGGAAAGTAGGCATACATATCATAATATGTAATTTATGAGGAATCAAACCGACAATGCTGATAGTCAGTAAAAGGAAAGCTGAACAATGCTAACTTGTGCTCATCTATGCTTAGCCAGCATAAGTATTGCTTAAATGTAAATTCTAAGCAAGAATTAGCATAGCTAAGTGGATTTGCTCACTGGTAAGCAGTGCTTCACATCTACACCTTTAAACAATGCTTATACCAGCTAAATGGGTTTGCCTGGCAGTTAGCTTAGCTTAGCTTAGCATATTCAAAACCATCCAATCACAGCAAAGGGTGGGAAATTTGCCGTATTTAAACCTTGCAAGCGGGAATACAGCTCATAACCAGTTGTAGCTCCCCACTGTAGGCACTATGGCTGGTGTTGGAGAGGGTGTGTGCTTTCAGGCACAGAGCTGGGGCATACAGGAGTCCAGGGTCATGGTCGGACTCCTTATAACAGAACATGATATGGGACTGCTGCAGGACCAGTACCAGGGCTAACAATACAAAATGAAGGCCTAAGAAAGTCTCACCAGTGATCTCCCCAGTGCCACTGTCTTCCCTCAGACTGGTGAGCAGGTCTGGCACCACTTTGCTGACTTGAAGCGGAGGAAGAAGGAGCTCTTGGACCAGTGGGTCTGTGCTCTATAAAATAGTGATGATTTTCCAAACATATCAGTTAGTACAGTCATTCAACAGTAGGGAAAGGAGTCTGGAGAATCAGTCAGGTTCTTTATATATACACGTATATATGATATGTATGGAGATGCATATATGTGGACACATCTATGCACAATATATATACATATATATATATATATATATATATATATAGAGAGAGAGAGAGAGAGAGAGACATCTAAATGTATATCTACATATATGCATACACACCCATATATAGAAAAGTGAATAAATATATATATATATATATATATATATATATATATATATATATATATATATATATATTTATATTACATAAATATATAATAGCTACAAACACATGCAATCTGAGGGTCATGCTGCTGCACTCTAGAAGTCTAAATCTCAAAATGTGCTCACTGGAAGTATTCCTTAAAATGGGTAGCAACGACATCTGTGCTGTAAAAGAGACCTGGTTAAAGGCAGCAGGAAGCACCCCTGCACTACCCGCCTATAACTCATTAAACACCTTTTGGCTGCAGAACTTGGATTGAAGCTCCAAAGGTGATGGTGTTTCCATATTCATAAAGGATGCACACACCTCCAGAGTGGTAGCCAAACATTATGCATCACAGATACTGCATGTGTAGCTAAAATTGGGTAAGACAGTGGTTCAGATTGTAGCCTGCTATAAGTCCGCAAACATGTCCAAAGACTCACATGCCATGTTCCTACACACCCTGGAGAATATTAGAGTCCAACCTAACAGTCTCATACTGGTTGACTTCAACTACCCCACCATTAACTGGGAAAGCTACTCATGTACCGATGCACTTGCCCATCACATTGACCTGGTCCTTACTAACATGGGTGACTGTTGATGAACACCAATAATCAACTCCTCCCTTGTTAGATCAGACCACAAAGTAATCACCTTTGTAAATCCACAGCCCTCTCACCCCCCCTGCACTGGTAACCACCATGAAAAGCCTTTCCAAAGCTAACTTTGGCCTCCTAAAAACAGAGGTGATAACCTCACTGCAGCCATGCAAATGGAGACTAGTTACATGACTGCTGAAGCAAACAACAATGTACTATGAACACGTACACAAATGCGTGGATACTGCCATACCCAATAGAACCAGGACCCTCACCTCCAAAAAAGGAAGCCAATCTGGTGGTTCCCGGCCATAAAGAAACTGTACAACAGAAGGAGGAATCTATATGGAATAATGTGAAGTCACAAGACTGGAAAAAAAACCCTTATCAGCCTCAATTAAAAGTTGAGATTCCTCATCAACTACTACAAAGCTAGCTGTGAAAATAGAAGTGGAGCACATAATAAAGACAACCACAAGGCCTCATATGGTTATGTAAAGAATCTCCATGGCAATACCAAGATTTGCTCTGAGCTACTGGACAATGGAACCTCCTAGACTGAGCCAACAAATATTGCCAATATACTGACTGACATATTGAGTGCAAACTTTACCCCTCTCCACCCCAAAGGACCAATCACAATACCAGTACGCTGCCAGGCAACCAGTATTACTGCTTCACAGGTTAAAACACTATTGTCCAAGACCAAGAATACAGCTTCTATGGGACCTGACAGTGTCCCTGGCTGTGTTCTACATGAACTACAGAGTGACCTGGCACCCCACCTGTATGCCCTGTTTAATCACAGCCTCACCTCAGGCTTTATCCTTACCAAATTGTGCACTGCTACAGTCACCTCTCTCCACAAAGGTGGAGCAACTACGGACCCTGGGAACTACTGTCCCAATGGCATGACAAGTGTTATGCAAAGCTATGGAATGCATCATTATGCACCTAATAAACAGGGATATGGGAATCTGCGGAATCAGGATCCCACACAGTTTAGTTTTGTGATGGGCAGGTCATACCTGCTCAATCAACTGGGTCAGCTTCTTGGAGTCAGTCACCTGAAATGTGGATAAAGGCAAGGTGGCACATACAGCCTACCTTGATCTGGCCAAAGCCTTTGATAACATTCCTCACTGAGGAATCATGCAAAAACTCACTAAAATAGGAATCAACCCCTATATCACTAGGTGGACTGCAAACTGGGTCACAGATAGAGCTCAAAGTGTGAAAATAGCTGACTCCAAGTCAGACTGCTGAGCAGTCATAAGTGGAGTCACACAGGGTTCTGTCCTGGGTCCTCTCATGTTTGGTATCAACTTCTCTGAAGTGCATGCCAACATGAAGAGACTCTGGCTGACAAAGTTTGCAGACAATTGCAAGCTGGGAGCTATTATTAACTACCCAAGTGATATTGCCATCCTACAGAAAGGCCTCATTATGTCCAATGTTCAGCAGCTTGAAAGAAAGCAGCAAAAAGAAAAATCCACAGCCGGCCACAATCCAAGCACAGGTTTAATAAAAAACTGTTGAAACTCTAGCGCCTCAGCTCTTCAGCCTTCCAGGAGTAATACAAATACACAATATTTCACAAACCTTTTTATAACACCATCAATTAATAAATAAATTAATTATTCAATTACATAATTGCTTCTAATTAATTTCTAAATTTAAACCTACAGGTACCATAGTATTAAAATTTAAAATATAAATGGATTCCTTATATAGAAGTTTCTCCTTAATATCACATACTTCACTATTTTTCATAAAAACTTGTTCTAAAACAGAAACTTGTAACAAAGAATGATCACTATCATGTGCTGCTTTAAAATGAATAGCAATATTGTTTTTAATTTTATGATTCTTTATGTCCCTTATATTTTCATGTATTCTGACTTTCAGTTTTCTTTTATATCCCCCTATGTAAAATAAATTACAGGGACATTTGAGAACATACACTACACCTTCACTATTACAGGAAGAAAAGCCACTAGGTGAAACATAGGCACCATTTATTTTCCTAAAACTTGTAACAATACAGGAACATATAGAACAACAGCCACAAGGGTATGTACCCTTCAAACCAGGAGTCACATATAATACCTCATCAGGCATGGAAAAATAACTAGAAACTAAAAAGTCCTTCAAACTCTTTCTTTTTTATAGGAAATAGAAGGACAATTTGAAATAATTATTTTCAACTCTACATCTTGAAATAAAAATTTCCAAAAATTGTGCAATATTTTATTAATCCTATTACTAAAACTATTATATACTGAAACAAAATATATCTGATCCTTATAGGGTTCAGTATTAACCACCATCTTATTCATATCATTACAGCATTGATTCAGTCCCAGTCTGTGTGCAACAACTTTCTATAAAGATTTCTTAACCATATCACAGTTGTACCCCCTATTTATAAACATGTAAAAAGTGTACCTGCATTCTCTTATAAAATCTCCCCAGTCACTACAAATCCTATGCATGGGAAGAAACTTTTTGTAAGGTAGAGACTCCAATAAATACTGGGGCTGAAAACTAGCCCCATGTAAAAAATGGGTACTATCAACAAATTTCCTATGGACAGATGTCTTGATACCCCCACCATTAATCCCTTCCAATACCAAATCTAAAAAGTTGACCATATTGTTACACTGTATGTCATCAAAACTCAAACCATAAATATTCTGTTCTAATTTCAAACAGAAGTTCATTACGTTTGTCACCCTCACATATAAAACTTAAATCATCAATATATCTGTAGTAAGCAATAACATTATTTCTTACAAACTGATGCTTATACAGATATTCCAACTCAAAAAGAGCCATGAACAAATTTGCGTACATGGGGGCAAAAGATGCCCCCATGGCAGTGCCTTGTAACTGATGATAGATAGAACCATCAAAAACAAAATAATTGTTTAACAAACAAAAGTGTGTAAGTTCTATAATGTAACAAGATAAAGGAGAATTTCCTAAAAAATAATTTAAAGCTTTGATACCATCCTGATGTTTAATATTGGTATAAAGACTTTTCACATCCATGACTATATAAAACATGTCATTATTCCACTTAATATCTCATATTATGTCCAAAAAATTAAAAGAATCTTTGATGTAGGACTGTAACTTCATGACATAAGGCTTTAGATATTCATATATGAGTAAACCTATATTAGTTAAAAAAATATTTATGAGCACCTACAATTGGACGACCCAGAGGGCTCTGTAAAGTTTTATGCAGTTTTGGCAAACAATAAAAGGCAGGTATCTTACACCCTCCTGCATCAAAATTTCTCTCAACATCTCCTCGAGTCAAATAACCTAGTCTGACCCCCTTTTCTAATAACATCTTATATTGTGTCATGGCATTATTATAATCAGCAATATCACACCTTCCAAAAATATCCTCATTCCTGAGATGTTCATAACAAATATTAACATATTGTGCATAATGTAAAATAACTATTTTGTTCCCTTTATCGGAGAACTTAATTGCAATATCTTTTCTTTGGCTCAAACCAACCAAAGACTTCCATTCAACTTTACTTAAATTATATATAGCATCTATATATTTATCAAAACCATCAAACAATTCTACTATTTGATAATTTAACATAGCAGAAAATTGCTTTATTGTCTCATTAATATAAGGAGGAATGAAAGAACATTTGTTGGAAATAATATGTGTATCCAATAAGCATTAACATCTAAATCTGACATACAAGAAATAAAACTTCCATTATTATCTTGTGACATACAGGAAATAAAACTTTCATTTTCTATTTTTACTCCTAGAAGGCTGAAGAGCCGAGGCACTAGAGTTTCAAGAGTTTTTTATTAAACCTGTGTTTGGATTGTGGCCGGTTGTGGATTTTTCTCACTGAGACCAATGACTGGTGTCAGAGCCATGGCCTTAAGCTCAATGTCAGAAAATGTGTTGTCATCCCCTTTGGGAAAAACCCTGTTCCCGTGAATTACCACATTGATGGTAGTCCCCTGAACAAAGTAGACATTATAAGAAATCTGGGTACACAGGTTGAGAGCAATGTCTCTTTTGACCACCACATTGCCACTGTGGTCAGAAAGCCCTTCTATGTGGCACATCTCAGTACTAATGCATTAGCATCCAGGAAGGAAGAGGTCATTGTCCCTGCATGCTCTTCTTGACAGAGTGACACTGTTTGTTTCAGCATACATATTCTGATGGATGTGAGGTAGGTAAATGAAACGTATGTCCTCATTTTCTGGCAGCAATCATATAATCACAGTGATTTACTAGAGAAATGAAAATAATCTGTAAAACAAACCAGAAATATGATGAATAAACTTGGATATCCTGAAACAATGCAGCCATTTGAGAGGTATGCTCAGAACCCCTTACTGCAATGAATCTGGATCAAGACTGACAAAGTGGTGGGTGGAAGCCATGGAAATGGGGATGTATCTGAAGTACTGGCATAGATAAGCTAACATAGTTGCTATAGTAATACCCTCCTGTGTGCTCTAACATATATTTAGTGAAATAGCACAAGTAATTGAAATAGGAAATCTGCTATGGGTAATTACACATGTATTTGCAAATATACCAGGCACTACGGGGATGTAACAGCACTGAAAAACAGACACCAGTGTGAAAGTGCATACCCACAACCAACATCACCACAGTCACAGTCACATACCAGTAAGTCAAGTGAACAGTAGAGTATATGGACTGTGTGAACAAATACATCATTATTTGCCACTCACACACTAGCCCTACATATACAGTCCCAATTCTCAGTGTAGTCTGAATCCTGATCTTGGTACAGGACATGTCTCAGTCTGCTCCTACAAACACATACAGCCAATAGATCAGCAGAAACTGGAGCAGCATGCACAGTCAGATAAAAAAGGAGCCATAACATTTACATCCACCCCTCTCCATACACAGCCCAAATAACATGTACAGATAACATGTGTACACAATCCTGACAGTCTAACAATGGCTAGACATACACAGGCCTCTCACATGTACAGTTCACCTCAGAATGTACAGGCTCAGGACTCATATATATGGCCTTTTCCCTGACATGTCTGTGGGTCTACTACATCACTGGGATGGTAGCAGGAATGAAGGCAAAAAATAATGATACTAAATATGTCTGAGCTTCATTAACATCTGGACAAAGCTTGACATTATTTGGGGACAGAAGCACAAACACAGGGGTAGCTTGGGCATACTGCTGTCATACATTGAGACAGTTTCAGATGTTACTGGTTTTGTTGTAACATATCCATTATGAGGAATATGCAGTTAGTAATACCAATAGATATGAGTATTTGCTAACTGCATGCCCCAGAGTCCATGACTGATTTACCAAGGACACCAACTGTCTGGAGAACAGACAAAACATAACAGGCAAACATCCGGCCAGTCTATGGACAGCTTGCCAGTGGAGAGGTATGTCAGGGACATATCACTGTCAGTTGTGAAGTCACTCACTAAATGCATGCCCACACAAACCCTATCAATCTATCAATCCACCATGTGTATAACAGCACTGATGACACAGAATCTGTTCACAATTCTGGGGATATGTCTCCATGTTGTTGGGCTGTCTCAGCATATCCTGTGATGTATTGCCACCTATTGTATGTGAATCTATAGCCCACCACTTCTGTTATGTCCCTTACACAGGCAAGGAAAAGGTACAAGGCCCACATTAAGGAATGTCCCATATGTTGGAACTAGCAGCAGTGCCCAGGCCCACAGCACAATACTATGTGGGCACCTACATAGTGGTATGGTCTTAGCAATACCTGACATCTGCACATCTGTACAGAGGACATACAGAAAGTAGATAGCCAACAGGTTATTCATTAGGATGAATGTTTTAAAGGATAGAAGTCTGAAACTGAAAGGTATGCCATTACTACGACAGGAGTCCTCAATGACATGTCCAAAAACATAGTAGTCTACAGTTAATATCATAATATCATATCAATATCCAATAGGAGATAAATAAACACATACAGCTCAAACACCAAGAACAAGATAGTTAGTACTCAGAGTCCCAGGTTTGCATGCAGGGGTGTATGGTTCAAGTACTACAATCTGCAAACTACTTTTACTTGGAAAATCACTGTTAAAAGTGCTAACTTAATAATACAATATATGTTAAACTATTTTTGTCAACCAGTGCAATGTAGCTGGTGTAACATGCAAGTGTGACTGTATATAACCTGGGATACTACCCATGTATAAAACAAATAAAAAAGATTGTGGTACTACACATGTATACCCAAGTGTCCCATACAGTATAGTCACACCCCTTGCTACTGCAACGACAGCACATAGAAGCATGTTAAATGTAAATACACTCATTAAAGATGTCATTACCCTTCTATTTTATCAGACTGGAATGTGATCAATGGTTACCAGGGCTGAGCTATGCTTAGCAATTTTAAGATTTGCCCAGTGGTAAGCGGAGCTTACATGGTGTAAGCACCTATTCATTTAACCATACATTGGCACTGCTTGCCATCATGCAAACCCACACAAACATGCTTAAAGCTACTCAAAACTGCCTTAATCCCTCTGTATCCAACAGTCCTTGTTCTGCCTAGCAACAAAATAAACAGCCCCTGCAGGTCTTGAACCTAGGACCCTGCCCACCATAGTCACAGCAGTTTACCAGTAAGCCATCTGAGATATGTGGTTTTAGGATGTTTTCTCAAACATACCTACTTTGCAGCCAGTTTACAATAGGGAAGAGACTCTGCAATTAGGAAGGATTGGTATCTACAAATATATATATATATATATATATATATATATATATATATATATATATATATATATATATGAAAAGTAACATATGCATAGAGAGAGAGAGAGAGAGAGTGTGTGTGTGTGTGTGTGTGTGTGTGTGTGTGTGTGTGTATGTGTGTGTGAGAGAGAGAGTGTGTGTGTATATATATATATATATATATATATATATATATACAGATATACAAATCTATACATATACATACATATATAAATACATGTATACACACACACACACACACACACACACACACACACACACACACACACACACACACACACACATATGTCTCAAAATGCCCATACAAATAGATGCTGCTGATGGACCACCCATAACTGGGGCAGCATGCACAGTTGGATACAAAAGGACCCATGACACTCACATCTGCTCCCCACAGTCCAAATAAATAAATGAACAGTACACTGCAACAAAATCATGATAGGCATACACAATGGCCAGACATACAGAAACCTCTTAGCAAAACAACTAAACTGGCTGAACATAGCAAAGAGTAATACAAACAACCAGTAATTCACACATGTTTATTATACTCTGATGTCTTGGCCAAAGCCTTCAAGGAGTAAAACATTACAAGAAATATTTGCCTTAATCACAAGAAGCAATTATTTATTTATTTTTATTTTATTTTACATTTGTTTACCGGGAGGATCCAACTGGATAAATGTCTATTTTCAGCGGAGGCCCAGGGAGAAAACCTTCAGAGTTTGTAAATATACAAAGGCATACAAAGGCAAGTAAACAACATGCAGAGTTATTTCACATCTACATAGACAAAGTACAATTCATAACATTTTAAAAGTGCAAAGAGAGAAAAAAATTCTTTGGCTGTACATTTTAGAGGTACTTAGGCAAAAAAAATACTGTAGCTGCAAATAGTAGTAGCAGGACACATTAGTTGTAAGACCAGTAATTTCTACTTGAATTTCTGATAGTATGGATAATTTTCCCATAGAGTTTGCAAGAATATAGGAGAACTGCTAGTAGTTGAGGTTTGTGTATTAAGAGTAGTAGTATCTTCAGTAAATTAGTATTTGGAGGTTGACAGAGAAAGTCCTGGGGGACAATCAGGTTTAGAGGGTCAACCTGGGGGAAGGCATGGGCATTGCCTATTGGTAAGTAGGTGTTCCTTTAGTAGTTGTTTAAACTTAATGACAGAATTTGCTGAGGTAATATCAGGGGGCAGTGAGTTACAGATTCTGCCTATGTAGTTAGGAAATAGGGAGTCTCCTGCTGAGTTGTTGGAGCTGGTGATTTTGATTAAGGTCCTGTCACAAGAGTGTAGTTGTCTTGGGTTTTCATGTATTTTAAGTAAATTAGATAGTGTTGGTATTTTGATAGGATATAATAGGAGTTTTTTAGTGAAAACTAGTTGGTGGAATGTAATGAGATTTTGAAGTTCAAGCCATTTTAGTTGGTATAGTGAGTGGCAATGATGGGAATGGTAGGGAGCATTTGTGGCAAATCTGGCAATTTGATTTTAACAAGTGTCTAGTTTTGTAATTACTGTTTTGGATAGGTTGGTGAAGACGGGGGTAACATATAGAAGTGTGGATAGTAGCAGAGTTTGAGCCATGGTAATTTTAGTCTGTTGATTTAGGTATGTTTTATTTTTGTACAGACAGCCTAGTTTTCTGTGCATGTTTTTGATGGTTAGATTTATGTGCAGGTCAAACTTCAGTTTGTTGTCAATTGTAACACCCAGTAGTTTTGTGTGGGAGTCTGGGGAGATAATGGTACCATCACTAGATGTAATACTAAAATAATCAGTGTCTAAGTTGGATTTATTTGCTTTGAAGATTACCAGTTCAGTCTTTTTTGGGTTCAGTAACAAGCTGTTACTGAGAAAGCAAGCTTTAGTGTTTTTGAAGACTTGTTGGGTAGTGGAAAGGAGTGTGAGGGGGGTTGGTAGCTGAGCAGACTAATGCTGAGTCATCAGCATATTGTATGACAGTTGCATCTTGGGTGATCTCATTCAGATCATTGATGAATATGGAAAATAATAGAGGGCCTAAAATTAATCCTTGTGGGACTCCAGTTGTAATAGGGAGCAGTGCGGATAGTTTGTTATCCCACCTGACTACTTGCTGTCTATCTATTAGGTAATTTTGAAACCAGGCTAGTGAGTTAGTGGCTAGTCCAAGGTCAGAGAGGACTCAAGAAGTTTGGGATAGTTGACCATGCCAAAGGCTTTTGATAGGTCTAGAAATATGGCTGATGTTAGATTGCCTACATTTCAGTTCTGGTTGCTTAGGTTTGGCAAAAGAGAGGATGTCAGTTGTACTGTGGGCTGCTCTAAATCCATGTTGGGTAGGTGTGAGAAGTTGTTTTTTCAGTAGGTATTGCATAAGTTGGTGGTGAATACATTTTTCTAATATTTTGTCAAGTGGGGATAATATGGCAATAGGGCAATAGTTGGTAAGGTCTGTACAGGTCCCACCTTTGTGTAATGGGGTGACATGCTATTTTCCAGATTGTTGGAATTTTGCTTTCTATTATTGATCTGTTCAGGAGAATTGATATTTGATAGGCTATTTCATTAGCAGCTATTTGAAGGTACTCAGCTGGAATATTGTCGGCAGCTAGACTAGTTAGTTTGAGTTTACCTAATAGTCTTTTTATATAATTTGTGGGAATAGGTTTGAATTGCAAGGTGGTATTGATATTGGTGGCAGACTTGGCATTGCTAGTAGTAGGTGTTGTGGGTTGTTGATGAACCAGTTTTGAAATGGTTTCTATGAAAAATCTATTAAAGCCTTCTGGAATTTCAGTGCTATCCTTTACAGTGGCTGGTGTTGGCGTACTCGGTATGCCAGGGTGGATTAATGTATTTAGTCCTGCCCAGAGTTTTTGGGGGTTGTTTTGGTGTCTATTTTGCAAATTTAGAAAATAGTTCCTTTTGTCTAGTAGAATTTGTTTTTTTTTTTTTGTTTGTTTCGTTTCTGAGTTTTTGGAATTATTGTTTGGTTGCTATGGTTTTATTGGCTCTACATTGATGCCAGGCTCTATTTCTTTGGGCTATCATGGTTCTAGTAGTACTTGTGATCCAGGGGTCTATTTTAACTTAAAATTAAAATTAACACTTAATTACATAATTAAATACACAGCCTCCAATTGCACTCCTCATTTAACCCCCTAAGGTATAAAGTATCACATTTAATAATAATACAGTGATTCTGTTCATAACACTTGTTTTTTCATAAATGTGTCATGAAAATGAGGAACAGACTTTTTCCAAAACAGTACCGTGGAACCCACTACTGTCCCCATGGTGAGATTTATTCAAATGTACAGCTATAGAACTGTCTTCTTTCTTATCAGTAATATGTCTCAAGTGTTCTAACAGCCTAGTTTAAAAACACTTGTTACTCTCCCCCCACATAAAATATGTTACAAGGGCATTGAAGAGCATTCTCTATACACCAACCTCTTGAGTGTACAGACTTCAACATGTTTTCCAGCCTTTCCTCTCAGCAGGAATAGCAGCACTAAATATTGATAGGCCATTATACCTATCAACTTCCTACTTTATGACATCTGGACAAAGCCTGACATAATTGGTGGACAGAGGCCCAAATACAAGGCCATACCTGAAATATTGCTGATATACACTGAGAAAGTGACTGGTGTTAAAGGGTTTGTTGTAACATATCATTTCTGAGGGATATTGCTAAACGCTAGAAGTCTAAATCTCAAAATGCACTCACTCGAGGTACTCCTTAAAATGGAGAACATCGACATTTGTGTTGTAACAGAGACCTGGTTCAAGGCAGCAGAAAGCACACCTGCGCAACCAGGCTATAACTCATTCCACACCTTTCGGCCCCAGAACAAAGACCGAAGCTCCAAAGGCAGTGGTGTCTCCATGTTCATAAAGGATGCACACACCACCAGACTTATAGCCCAACATAACACATCAGAGATACTTCAGGTGCAGCTAACATTGGGTAAGACAGCGATTCAGGTCGTAGCCTGCTCTAGGTCCCCATTCATGTCCCAAGAGTCGCACTCCATGTTCCTAAGCACCCTGGAGAATATTAGGGTCCAACTTAACACTCACTTACTAGGTGATTTCAACTACCCCTCCATAAACTGCGTAAACTACTCATGTACCAATACACTTGTCCAATATTTCTTGGAGTTCATTAATTCCAATTCACTGGACCAGCTCATTCTTACCCCCACTAGAGGTAGCAACATCCTTGTCCTGGTCATTACTAACATGGGCGACCATTGCTCTATACCAGTAGTCAGCTCCTCACTGGTTAGATCTGACCACAAACTAATCACCTTGGTTATCCACATCCCTCCCACCCCCCCCTCCCCAGCAAAGGTAAACACCATGAACTTCACGGCACCCATGCAAATGGAGAATAGTTGCATGTCTGCAGAATCATACACCAATGCACTGTACGAATATGTACACAAATGCATGGATCTCGCCAAACCCAATAGAACCAAGACACTCTCCTCTAAAAAAAAAGGAAGCCAGTCTGGTGGTCTCCTGCCATAAACAAACTCTATAATAGAAGGAGGAAACTGATGCGGAATAAGATGAAGTCCCAAGACTGGAAAAACTCCCTTATCTGCCTCAACAAAAAGTTGAGATCCCTCATCAAATCCTCTAAAGATAGCTATGAAAACAGAATTGCAGCAGATAGTAAAGACAACCACAAGGCCTTCTATAGTTATGTAAAGAATCTCCACGGCAATACCCACATTGGCTCTGAGCTACTGCACAATGGTACCTCATATAATGAAACAACAGATATTGCCAGTATACTGGCCAACAGATTCAGTGCCAACTTTACCACCCTCTCCCAGCCAAAGGACTGATCACAATACCAGTAGATTGCCAGGCACCCAATATTACTGCTGCACAGGTTAAAACAGCACTGTCCAAGGCCAAGAATACAGCTTCTATGGGACCTGACAGTATCTCTGGTTGTGTTCTACATGAACTACAGAGTCAACTGGCACCTCACCTGTGTGCTCTGTTCAATCGCAGCCTCACCTCAAGCTTTGTCCCTGCTGGATGTTGCACTGCTACAGTTATCCCTGTCCACAAAGGAGAGCCAACTACAGATAATAAACAAGGATATAGGGAATCTCCAAACTCTGGATCCCACACAGTTTGGTTTTGTGAAGGGTAGATCATGCCTGCTCAACTTGGTTGACTTCTTTGAGTCAGTCACCAGAGCTGTGGATTAATGTAAGGTGGTTCATACAGCCTACCTTGATCTGGCCAAGGCTTTTGACACCATTCCCCACTCAGGAATCATAGAAAAACTCACTAAGCTTTGCATCAACCCCTATATCATTAGGTGAGTTGCAGACTGGCTCACAGATAGAACACATAGTGTGAAAGTAGCTGACTCCAAGCCAGACTGGCGATTAGTCACGGGTGGAGTCCCACAGGGTATGGTCCTGGGTCCTTTCCTGTTTGGTATGTACTTCTCTGAAGTCCAGGCCAACACAAAGGGACTCTAGCTGACAAAGTTTGCAGACGATTGCAAGTTGGGAGCTATTATTAACTCCCCAAGTGATGTTGACATCCTACAGAATGGCCTCACTGTGACCGACTGGTGTCATAATCATGGCCTTAAGCTCAATGCCAAAAAATGTGTCATCATCCCCTTTGGGAAAAACCCAGTTCCCATGAATTACCACATTGATGGTAGTCCACTGAACACAGAAGATGTTATAAGAGATCTGGGAACACAGGTTGACAGCAACCTCTCTTTTGATCACCACATTGCCACTGTGGTCAGAAAGTCCTTCTATATGACACATCTCGTTACTAAGGGTTTTGCATCCAGGAAGAAAGAGGTCATTGTCTCCCTCTACTATTCCCTCATTAAGCCAATCATCAAGTACAAATCGAGTACAATGCCCCATTTGGCATATACCTCACTAGACACTTGCAACAACTGGAGAGGCCACAAAAATACCTCACAAAGAGGATCCTAGGCCTTAAACACTTGTCCTATATGGACAGACTGAAAAACTCCAACTATTGTCTGTCTCATATCACCTACTTAGAGGCGATCTCTGCTTGCCTTACAAAGCCATGTCTGACCCAGCTCTGTTACAAATGCTACATCTAAAGAAATCCCAATCCCTCTACACCACACACTCCAAAGACCTCAACCTCATTACACAACTAACAGAACATGCTGGAGGGACAGGTTCATAACCAAGATGTTGCCCATGCAATGGAACAGACTTCCCATACATGTCAAGTAGAGCACCTCGCTGACCCTCTTCAAGAGAAATCTTGATGAGTGGATGGGAAACAGAAAATTCACTGCAGAGATAACACCAGTGGCTCTCCTCAACAGAGGCACTGGGAACTAAGGTTGGGTGTCATTATGTCAGGGTAATCCTATGGCTAGGCTTGTAAAGGCCCCAGGGCTAGTAGCCTAGTACACACCTATGAACCTATGAACAATCACCCTTTTCCAATTCACACCATGTGATCCTTGCTGCTGAACTCACAATCCCCCTCTTCTTGATCACCAACATCATCCTGCAGACCAACATTCTGTGCTGCCTAAATACACTTTTCCCTTCACCACTTTACAGTCTCCAATCTCCTTCAAATTGACCCTCCTACATTGGATATATTCCACCTGTGTGCATCTTACTATGGTCTTGTAACTCACCCTATGCTCCTCCCTTGTGTTATAGTACATATTCACCACAGCCATGTCCATTTGTTTTGCAAAATCCACTACCATCTCACCATCTGCATTCCTTTTAACACCATGCATACCCATCACTTCTACAGCCCCTCTATTCCCTTCACCAACATGCCCATTGACATCTGCTGCAGTGACCACTCTGTTACACTTGGGTACAGTTATCACCGCATCATACAAATGACTTCACATTTCTTTTGTCATCCATCACACAACCAAGTTGTGTAGCATATGAGTTCCCACCAACCTTGGGCACACACCCCAGCACACCAGGGTACAGAGGCCAACATGCTGGAGGTGGGTGGCACCCTCACAATGGGCAGGGAGTGTGCAGGTAAGGGCCCAGTGGGGATTAGTACACTACTGTATCAGACATACTTGTATCTGTATTGTATCTACATCCATGTGTCATGTCTGATTGCAGTTGTGGATGGGGTTTTCTAATGCACAGAGGTGCACATCTATGGTGAGGCCAGGAAATTGTGTATTATTGCGGTTTGTTCTGTAAATGTGCAGACATGCTGCATCCATCCTGTACCAAGGTCACATGTGAGTCTGCTGACAATACCTCTCTGTACCAACTGCCTAGGTCCCTCTGGTCTGCATATGGGACAGCAGCCTGAAGCTGGTGAGTATAACATTGTTCTGTTGTGGCCTGCCAATACCCCAGGCATGTGAAGGGCATGCAATTTACCATGGACAGAACTATCTGTAATATCTATATTGCTTTATGTGCATGTTTGCTTGTGGTGGGGTTAACTGCATTGCATCACAGTGGTCACAACTGGGGCCTTTCTGAGGTGAATTCAACATTCATGTAGCATACCTCACAACTTGTCAGTGGAAGATGACTGGACAGATGCCAGCAAAATGGGCTGGACAAACGGCCTAAGGTAGGGACATGTGAGACACATTACTGGTATACAGTGAATATAAATTTTGTACACACCCCTGTTAAGATGCAAAGTGTTTCTGATACTTACAAATTGGGACCACAATATGTCAGTCCACACCTCCTCCAACCTTTAATGTGACCCATAACATGGAGAGTTCACTTGTAAAACCAAGAATCTGGACTGATGTATTTCACCTACAAGGCTGGCCACCTGAGAGGGTGGCAGACATCGTATCAGCATGATGTTTCAGTCAGGTATGATACCTGATGCTGCCATATGTGTCCGTACACTCACTGTGGCTTATTTGGCTAGAATGTCACATACATGGGCATTGTTAAGGCACACAGATTACTTCTGACCACGTATAGGCTGCAAACATCTGGCTATTCCAGTCACATACTACAGAGGACTGTACAATTCTTTAACCTGCTGCATGTGAGGCAGATGCTGTTACCACACTATATAAAGTAATGGCATCAGGAGCTGGTCACCAGCCGTGTATGGTACACACATCAAAATGGTATATGCCACACAAGATATGATCCTCACACACATGAACCGTTACCAGAATTGTGATTAGAACTCCTGCCTACCTAGTTATTTCTACTACAGTGCCACAGAGCTTATATGTTTCCAAATAGTCCAAACATACTTCTAAGGTTGATGACATCAACAGGACAACTAAATTGGAGTGATGGAAAGTGCAAAGGGTGGTACAGAAGTCAAAAATGGTATAAGCTAACCACTACATGATTCCTACACAAACACACCCTCACATCCAAACAATTGCCAGTAATGAGATTAGAACTCTTGCCTATCTAGTTATTTCTACAATAGTGCTACACAGTTATCAGATGCACCACAGAAATTCTACATTTTCACTTAGTCCAAAGGTACTTCTAAGGTGGATGACATCAACAGGACTACTAAATTGGGGTGAAGGGAAGTGTGAAGGGTAGTACACAAGTCAAAAATGGTATAGGCCAGACAGTACATGATTCATACACACACACACACACACACACACACACACACACACACACACACACACACACATACATCAGTACTGGGATTAGAACTCCTGTCTATATAGTTATGTCTACTATAGTGGTTATGCATTTTCTGCACATGCTACAGAGCTTACTGAACTTTTAAATGGCCAAAGATGCTGATAACTGCACAGCTGAGGTAAAGTATTACAGGAGGCAGAAAGTCTGCCTTCTGTTTCACCCTTACATCATGTTAGTTCTTTCTGTCTTGCACTGCAAATAGCATTACAGCTTGGCACTTCAGGTTATTGTATCAATAAGTGAGGCACACCTGGGAACCATCAGCAGTACTCGTTCATCACAGAAGTAGCCCCAGTACTTACTAGTTATGTCCTTCCCTCTTGGCATGATTGAAATTCAGTTTTCTGTGCTGTCACCCATTAACTTTGTGCACTTGTCCATTCTGAGGCACGTTTGCAACTGCCTCATGTACACAGACAACCCTCCCCTCTAAACTCCAAACGCTCAGACCTGTGAGAGTTACCCGTCTACCACTTAATGTAGACATATGCACTCTCCAGCAAATACTGGACTAGCAGGTCAAGTGGATAAGATCAACACCTGCACCCCACCATGTGGAACACATAGCTCACCATGACACCCACTTTGACAGCCATGACATACAGTGAAAATCCACACACCCACCTTCACAGAGGCACTCAATGGACATTTACCCAAACAGCACAGACCAGCAAGAGAGACACCCACTCAGACACCATGACCAGGGCACATGCCAAGGGACACATATTTCACCTACACAGTGTACCCCTCAACCTAAGCTCTTAAGGCTAACCACCTTGCACAATACAGTGATCATGGTAACTCAATACTGAGGCACACAAATATCCCACTCACTAAGTTGAATATGGAGCAGGTAATAGCCAAATATCTATCACATGCTAGCACCCAACACATGACACAGCCAGTCATGGCACTCCACAACAAGTATCACTCTGTATCCATGTGGGTGTGAATGACCTGGGACACACCTCCCTGGACTACATGACAAGAGGCATGGTTGAATTCTCTGATTATGTAGTCCAGGCCGGTGTGACAATAGCCCTGAACAGTATACTGCTATCACCCATAATGATGCTGCAGTACTATCAGCAGATGATTGACTGCAACATTGGCTTATGTGTTTTGTGTCATTCTCAGGAGATGCAGTATCTCTCTGCCTGGGATAACATGATTGACAGACCTCAATGACCTGCCACAGATGTCCTACATCTGCCAGCCCTGAGTTTCCAGGCACTGGCTAAGTGTCTTGCCACCCCTATAATGCCTTATTAGGCAGTGTTCCAAATGTAATTACCACCATAACAGCTAGACATGTATGCAATCTAAAGGTCATGCTGCTCAACAATAGACATCCAACTGTCAGGATGCAGTCAGTCAAAGCACTCCTTGTAGTGGAAGGCATTAACTTTTCTGCTATAATGGAGTGGTGGTTCACAGCAGCAGACAGCAGCCCTGTAGTAACAGGCTATAACACATTCCACAGCTGTCAGACCCAAACATGGACCACAGCACACCTCCACAGGTGGTGTTGTCTCCATATTCATTATGGATAGGAACACCACCAGACAAGTATCCCAACATAATGCATCAGAGATAATTCCGGTACAACTGCCTTGGCATAATAATGCAATCCAGACAATAGCCTGCAATGGGTCCACATCTATGTCCTTAGATTGTCAATGCACATTCCTCATCACTCTGCCATCTATGAAGGTCCAACACAACACTGACATAGTAGGAGACTTCAACTACCCCTTCATCACCTAGGGAAAGTAGCCAAGCATCAGTACAGTAGTCCAACACTTACTGAAATTCATTTCCAATGCCCTGGACTGGCTCATACTGACCCCCGGTAGAGGATGCAACAACCTTGACCTGTGTTGACTACTTACATATGGGACTGTTGCTCATCCACAGTTGTCAGTCTCTACCTGGTGAGATCCACACAGGCTGTAATCAACATGGAACTCAACATGACAGCCACACCCCCCACAAAAGTAACCACCTTGCAAAACCTCTCCAATGTTGACTTTGCAGCCATAAAAACAGGGATGGATGACTTCACTGCACCCATGGCAATGGGAAATAGCTGCATGACTGTCAAATCATACACATATGCACTTTACAAACAGGTACATGAATGCATGGTACAAGCCATAGCCAACAGAACCCAGACACTGTCCTCCAAACACTGGAAGTCAATGTGATGGTCCCCTGCCATTACTAAAGTGTACAACAAAAGGAGGACATTGTTGCAGAAAAAGGTGGTGTCCCATGACTGTTGAATCCCCTTATTAGCCACAAACACAACGTGGGATCCCTCATGGAATCTCCTACAGGCATCTATGAAGGCAGAAATGCAACAGACATTGACAACAATTACAAAAGCCTTTGATAGTTACATCAACAACCTCCACAGCAATAAACACAAGTGCTGTGAATTACTGCACAATGCCAGCGTTACCCCTCTCCCCACCACAAATGTACAATCACAATGGCAGATGAAAGGCAGACACGCAGCAGTACTGCAGGCCAGGTTAGACCTGCATTGTCCACAGGCAAGAATACAGCTTCCATGGGACACCAACATATCCATGGCTATGTTCTACATGACATACAAAGTGACCTTAGACCAAATGTGTGTGCTCTGGTCAGTCACATCTTCACCTCAGACTTTGTCCCTCAAACATAGCACACTGCTACAGTCATCCCTCTCCATAAAGGGGTAGCATTTACAGACCCTGGAGATTATTGGCCCCTTAGTCTGACAAGTATGCGATGTAGGGGTATGGACCACATCATCAGGGACCTGATTTACCAAAATATAGGTGATCTCTTAACTCTGGGCCCACACAGTTTGGCTTTGTGAATGGCAGATCATGCCTGCTCAACTTAATTGACACCTTTGACTGAGTCACCAGGGCTGTGTATGACAGTAAGGCACTGCATACAGCCTACATCAATCTGTCCAAAGCTTGTGATAAAATCCCTCCATGAGGGATTATTGATAAACCCCACAAACTAGACATCAACCCATATATCATTGCTTGTTTTAAAATTGATTCACAGAACATACAAGTATGACAGTGGCAAACTCCTGGTCAGACTGGCAAGCAGTCACAAGTGGAGTCCCACAGGGATTAGTACTGGGTAGTGTCCTTTCCAGCATCTACTTCTCAAGAGTCCCGCCTGACACAGACGAACTCTGGCTGATGAAGTCCACAGAGGTCTGCAAGCTGGGGGCTATCATTAATTCCACAAGTGATGCACACATCCTACAGAAAGGCCCCACTGAGACCACTGAGTGGTGTGGAAACCATGCTCAGCAGCTTAACACCACAATATGGATCATCATCCCCCTTGGTAAAACACTTAGTTCCCAGTAAGTACCACACAGATGGGAGCCCAATGAACACTATATGCATTTCAGTAGATCTGGGGACACAGGTTGGCAGCAACTTCTTCAAACACCACATTGCCACTGTGGTCAGAAATCCTTCTATATGACACATTGCAATACCAAGGGTTTTGCATCCAGGAAGACAGAGGTAATGATCTCTGTCTACTATTCCCTCATTAGACCACTCCTCAAGTATTATGTCCCATTTGCAATGTACCTCACTAGACACCTGCTACAGCTGGGGAAGTCACAGAAGCACCTCACAAAGGGGTTCCTAGGCATTAAACACACACCCTACACAGACAGACACAGCAGACCCAAACTATTCTCTGTGTCATATCACCTAATTAGCAGCTATCTGTGATTGAATCACAAAGCCATATCTGACCCAGCTGGTTGAGAAATGCTACATATAAATTCATCCACACCACACACTGTAGAGACCTCTACCTCAGTACCACAATCACCATAACATGCTGGTGGGACAGGTCCCTCACCAAGTGACTGCACATGCCCTGGAATACACTTCCCATACATGTTATGCAGAGCACCTAGCTGACCCTGTTCCAGAGAAATCTTGATGAGTGGATGGGTAATAGACAGTTCAACCCAAGGATCACTGCAGTGGCTAAACTTGATACAGGCACTGGGGCGTAACATCAGGTGGCACAATGGAAGGGCCCTTCTAAGTGCTAGGCTTGTTAAGGCTCCTGGGCCATTACCTACTACACACTTGTGAACCTGTAAAGGGAATGACATCAGCAGGACTATTAAAGTAGTGCAGTGGGTGTTTATCCTATCAAACTACTTTATACTTCAAAGAGGCACACACACACACTTGCCATATGTGAGAGTAGAACCCCTACCTAACTAGTGATTTGTATCATAGTGTTACACAGTTACCACATGTGCTATAGAGCTTACTGGGCTAAGAATTGGCCAAAGGTGCTGATATGGGAATGACATCGGCAGGACAGATAAAGTAGGGCAGTGGGTGGGAATCATATTAAAATACTTCGCCTTACAAACATACATACCCACACACACATTTGCTGAAAAGTAGAACTCCTGTGAAATTAGTCATTTGTACTTTAGTGTTAAGCATTTATCACAAGCACTACTGAGCTTACAGGGCTGACAGCTGGCCAAGGTTGCTGATAAGGGACTGACATCATCTGGACTGATAGGATGGGGCACTATGAAGTGTTGTGGGTGGGAATGGCATAAAACTGTTTCACCTATAAACAAACACACAACTTCCTCAGTCTTGCACACACAACTGTCGCACACACACGCACATGCACGCACACACACACACACACACACACACACACACACACACACACACACACACACACACACACAAACACACACACACACCTGCCAGGACTGAGAGTAGAACTCCTACCTAACTAGTTATTGGTACTATCATGTTATACAGTTATCGCATGTGCCACAGAGCCTATGGGGCTGAAGTCTGACATAAGGTTCTTCTAAGATGACTGATATCTGCAGCACGGCTAAAGTGGGGAAAGGGATGGTGTACTGGGTTTGAATGGACTCAAAAACTTTTAGTTATGAACATACACACACTTTTACATTTGCCAGGACTGAGATTAGAACTCCTACCTAACTAGTTATATGTACTAGCTTGTTATGCAGTTATTGCATGTGTCACAGAGGTTATGGGACTAAGATCTGATGGAAGGCACTTCTAAGATGACTGATAGCTGCAGGACTGCTAAAGTGTGGAAAAGGGAGCTGTATTGGGTTTGAATGAACCCAAAAGCTTTTAGGTGTGACCACACACACTTTTACATTTGCCAGGACTGAGATCAGAATGCCTACCTAACTAGTTATTTGTACTAGCCTGTTATGCAGGTATCGCATGTGCCACAGAGCTCATGGAACTGAGCTTAACAAAAGTGACTTTTATGGTGACAGACATCTTCAGGACTGCTAAGGTGGGGCAATGGAAAGTACACTGGGTGGAGAAGGGCTGTTCATTCCTAGATCCTACTGACATTTCTCTAAGTGTATCCTCATGCCCAGTGTGTCCTTCTATAGTACATGTGTGTTGTTGTACTCCAGGCCTGTTTGTTTTGTGCTACAGCCATACCTGTCAACCTGTTGGTGCAGGATATCTGGAGATAGCCTATCAAAATGTGGGGGCAATGAGCGGTACAGTGATTGTGACAATTTCTCTCAGTAATGTATGGGTTGCAAGGGTTACAGGGTTGGTTTTAGCAGACATCTGTCATATATGCCATTTGACACTGTCATGTACTGTTTCAGTACCTGGTGACATACCTCCTCAGATCATCACAGTGATTTACCAGAGGAATACAGGATGGATGATGCACACACAAGGTTTATGGACCAAATGCAATGCATTCTTGCACTATCCAGCTTGCTGAGGGGTGTGCCTACAAGCAATTGACTGCTGCTGCTGTGGAAATGGTCCAGCACCTTGGTGATATATTGCAATGGTGGAATATCTGTGCATTTATGTTCTGGCCTGGTCTGATTTCCAGTCCACAGTTGGGTAATATAAATCAGACACAATCAGGGTGACAAGCAGACTCCAGATATATTTGTAAAGGATAGGATATGTGGGGTGTGTGACCTGGGCAGATATGTTTGGCTATCGCTACCACTTTGCATTGGGCTCTCCTCAATGGCTGACTGCACTTGGAGGGTCTTGTGTGTGTCAGACCGTTTGACCAGCCTGGAGGTGTGTTTTGTCACACATATATGTATGGCCCACCCCATTCTGCTTGGATGGCTGCATGTTGGGGTCAGGATGTTGCATAGGATGAGTGATCAGGGAAGGGTGTGTTAATCCCCATGGCTGTGGCCCAGGGTTCTGTGGGTGCAGACATGCCACCATCTTCCAGGGTTAGGTCTTCCTGCAGTAGGTGCATTCCCATGTTTAAACTCTTAGCCCATGCCTGTCGACTGTACAGTGTATCACAGAATGTCCACATCCATGACTCATATATCTTGTTGGTTACCCAAACAAGTGTGGCTTTTCCAACAAAAGTGTTTTGCAAGTTACTCAGGGTTGAAGTCAGATATTGCAGAAAGTTGACATTGCAGTTTCAGACTTCGTACCCATCAGACATTCCATGCTACTACAAATCTTTCCATCAACTTTACAACATTATTAGAGCAGAATTTCACAGGTGTCCATCTCTTTGGACCTTCATAACTCCAATATGTATAGCTTTGTCCCAATTTCTGGCCCTCTGAGGCTGGCAGGTTTACTCCTACCAGTTGTCAGCATGGCCTTTCTTTGCATTTTGTTGGCTGTGTTATGTTGGTGTTGTGGACCCCATGATACTCCCTAAATGGCACTGTGGGTGAGGCATAGGCATTTGCCAGAGGCCTGTAGGCCAGATGTGACAGATGCAGGCCATCTGTAACAGGGCAGTGCATTCTGATGATCATATGTTCCCAGGCGGCTGGCAGAAGACACCCCTGGGATGGCGCCAGTAAGTTGACTGTGGGTGTTACTGAAAATTGCTTTCTGTTACTATTGTGCCATCAGTCTAAGTGACAGCTTGATGCTGCTTAAGTCTAGGAACATGTTACTGCATTTCTATGGGAGTATGGGGGGGTGACATGACTATACACATTACACATCTGCACAGACTGTGCTATTTGCTTAACATTTTGGTCCCATATAGCATGGTGGTGTGCCCTACCTTTCAGACTACAGGAATAACAGTATCAACCACTGGTCAGGTTGTTCTGGCATAGAGATTTGTAGTTTCAGACCTTTCAAAGCCATACTGCCACTGCCAGACCTGCTGTGATATCACTGTCTAAAAGTCTGTGGGTGGGGATTTCATGGGTGTCGCCATGTGGTGGCCTTTGCCAGGCATCTCTGCATGGTTGTCTACAGCTGATCTGCTGTGTGGGGCTGGTGGTGGGTATGGGACCCACACTTTGACATCCATGCATGTGACCTATGACCCCCCCCCAATTATTTGGATCATCACATATACTGCAGTGGTATTTGTACACTAGGGTGGTACTGAATGGTGTGGGTAGTGCAGTACTAGGGATACACATCCTGATGTCCCACAGAGCTGTCAGTTGTCTGATGTTATCCCAGTTAGCTACCCCATTCCCTTATATGCTTGATCAATACCATAGATATGCTATCCACTGCCCTATGCTTAAACGGCCGAGATCAGCCCAAAAAAAATAAAAAAAACTTTAATTTTATAAAAAGTAAATTGTTTTTTATGCCAATGGACATATAGTTGGCCATTGGCATGCCTACTAACAATAATACATGCTTTCTTTTGAGCTGTCATACCTCCGTTTTTTATTTTGCAGAAATGTATTCATCTACTAGCTGAATACATTTCTGCTTTGTACACTGTTCAGGCATGGACAACTGCCTGCTTCCTGGATCACTAATTCACCTCATTTGCATGGTTTTCACCAGCAAATGAGGTAATTAGCATATAGCCATGGTCTCCATGCTGGAATAGTGTAGGAGCACTCGTGCACTTTCTGGAAGCTCGATCCTGCATCGCACATCGGCCATATTGCATGCAGCAGCTCCTGCACTTTTCTGGCACTGCGTGTAGGGCTTCATGAATCTGGCCATATATATATTAAATTAGTACATCTATATAATTTTTTTGTGACTGGACAACTGAAAGTTTTAATACATATTAAATGTGTAAAAAACTTACATTTATGTCAAGCATGAATCCCTTTCCTATGGCTATGTCTATTATTAACAAAAACATCCTGTTCCTTATAACACAAGACCTGTTTAAGATTATGGTCTGTTTTATATCCAAAATTAGGTTGGTTTTCAATAATTCCTTTGGTAGATTTAATAAAAACAGAATATGCCAATGCTTCAAGATAATTTTCTGTAAGCTCTGTGTATATTTATTGTATGCAGTGGTAAACCTTAACCTAGAGTCATTACATTATCTAGATCCAGTTTTCACTGAAGAGAAATAGGAGTTGGCTTTAGACATAGATGCTTCTAGAGTCTTTAAACATTCATTATCTAGTAAAGAGCATTCATAGCACTTCTCTGTTAAATCATACACTAACATGTCTAGTTGTGCATGAACTTGCTGGTCTTTAGTAATTAATCAAGAATGTAGCAACATCTGTCCTTCAACAATATTTTTTTAAATATGTGCAGGATGCATACTTGTTTAATGTAAACGTGCTTTTACTAGTATCCTTTTTAAACATAATTATTCCTAATTTACCATGATTCATAGCCTCTATTTTGATATATAAAAAAGCTAATGTAATTTGGTTAACAGTTTATTTTAAACTTTAAAAAATGTGTGGTATTCATTAAATAATTAACAAATGCATATAAATCTTCTCTACTAAGATTCTACAGAATAAAAATATAATTTATAAATCTTGTATAGAAATCTTGTATAGAAAACAAGGTATTTTCCAGAAATATTATCACTGTCCCATGCAGCTAATACAAGTTTGCATAATGCTAGCTACAGAGGTGCCAATTGCTATGCCTTTTCCTTGAAGAAAATACTTGTCTTGAAAAAAGAATGCATTGTTACACATAACCATCACTAGCAGCTCACAGGTGACATTTGTATCACCACTTGATGAATGGGAAAACCTAGAGCGAAATTCTCTGATAACGTCTGTACTCAGCTCATTAGGTATTACTGTAAAAAAGGAATCCATATCTAAAGACACCAATAAGAAAGAGTTATGTCCACATTCACCATGTGCATGACTACCTTAAAACATCTGGCTGTCTTTTATGTAGCTTTTAGAACAGCATAAAATCGATACCAAACACTCTATAAATGTCATGAAATCAGCTGTGTAATCCACCCTTTTGATGAGGCAATAGGTCCCATGGGAGGCTATTTCTCATTTTTATGAATTGTGGGGGTATAACACAGGTGAGAGATAAAAAGGGATATGATAACCACTAAGTTTGGAGGTATCACAGGATGGGGCACATGAAAAAAATGAGAATTAATCCAATGACAATTGTCCATTAGCATATAAATTATAAATATTATCAACTTTTCATAAAATATTGTGAAGCTCTACATGTGTAACGGGTGTGTATGTATCAGTATCACAGAGCATGTTAAATATGGCCTTCAAATAAAACTGTTTACCCTTTTCCACTACTGCTCCAAATACCTTCAGATTTAAACATTGCCGCATTTACAAATCATACTCCTCAAATCATTATCTTTTTATTTAGTTAGATTAAAACATTGCTTAGTAGATAACTTATTACTGATGTCACTAAACAAATCATATATATCCTGTTCACAGGCATTTTTAAATGCTTGCAATACAGGATTATTTACTGGTATGAAAGTACTAGCTTTCTTATATGCAGTTTGTGAAGTTAGCATTTGTTGTAGAAGAAAGCAACCTCAAAATTAATTGGTGTGTAAACATTCTCAGTTCAGTTAGACAGTCAAGAGGTGTCTATCATTAACAGGGCAAAAGTCATACCTTGAAGCAAAACCATAACATCTTTATCTGACAATGTATAATTTAAGATGCACGCAACAGGTCCAGGAAACTCTCTTCCTCTTGTTTTTTGCCTTCTCCTGCTTCTGTCTCTTGACTGACATGTGGGTAGTGTTGCATCCATCAAAAAAGAAGGGATCCCAATGGGATCTGAGACAGAAATGACCATAGCATTCACAATAGAAACAGCAGTGGACACGACACTTCCTGTAGTTTCATTTATAGTGTCACTTCTATTTTACATTGTTGTGAGATCAAGGCATCATCAGCTGACAAACCATTAACTTTTTTGGATTTGGGTGCACACCAGAGCCATGGCTGAAGATGAATCATTTTACTGCAAAATGAATGCTGTGCAGGGTAAAGTTTACCCCCAAAGTAGAACCAGTCTTTGATTCTTCTTTCATGCTTTTGCCATACTCATTAACATTTGAGTCTATTCAGTAGGAGCCCCTTGAATGGACTGTCTGTAAAAACTGCTTTTGTGTTATTGTTAAATGCATTAATTCACAGACAGAATCGTCAGCATTTTACAGTACTGGATCCTGATGTCCTAGCAGCCCATTTTGTGGCATTGTAGGCCACACAGACCACAGTGCTGATGTGACTGGAATATGTTGTATCCTCATTATAGACAAACAGACAGACACACACACACACACACACACACACACACATATATATATATATATATATATATATATATATATATATATAAACTATATTTTCAAATTGATCCATCATCCCTGACTTCTTATCTAGGGGTGGAAAACTAAGTGCTGAAGAGTGTGATTCTTCCTTAGGTTGTGAGTAAGATTTTTGCATTATTTTTGGAAGTCTCTGCTCTATTTGAGCAGTCACTGGGAGACAGAATATTTGCTCAACTTTATTAGAAACAAGGACCACTGCATCCAGAGTATCATAGTCAATAGTGGTGGAATGTTACAGAATATTATCTAAGGGCAAAAAACACACTCAGGACAGTTAATGGGAGAAATGACATACTAGCTGGAATCTGCAATGCAGGCAAGGATGGGCATCATTACCAACAACACCTACGCTGCATAAGCTGCATCAACTCACTGAACCTGAGATCATTGGAAGAGGAGGGAAACAGATGCCTCTTCACCACCATGAGCTTTCATAGGTAATCAATAACAGATGGAATGTCTTGAACTCATATTTCAGAGCACTTTCTGATTTGGAAGACATCCAGGGTCCTTAAAATGAAACTGAGGGAGCTGGTTGAGAAATGCACAAAGATTACTTCATTTGAGAGACAGGGTGAAGCAGAGGTCCAGCTGGTTGTGAATATCATGCCAGCATTGTAGCGTATACAAAATCAGTTGTCTATGCTGGTGGACTCATATAAAGGTTCAAAGCAGAGCTGCATATTCACCTGAGCTGATGGAACCCTGTCTATAGCTACAAATGTCATAAACACCAGTACCAGAAATATAAAATATTGATATCTGAACAATTGGTGTTTGACACATTATCTCTGGTTAAACTGACATTAGTAATCAGAGCAGTCTTGAAGGGCCAATAAATGGTTGGAAAGAGTCAGGACACCGATGAAAGTACTACCACTGAAAATGAAAATAGAGAGACATCAGGGCCACCAAAAGCCTATGGAAGAGACAACAGAGCTCACATCAGTTCATCCAATGCCTATTTCTCCAGGGTTAGTGAGAACACACTACCATCATTGACTGAAAAAGGTACTGTACCTTGAAAACTCAATACCATGGGGAAAAGAGAAGGAACTTCAGAACAGGTCCTAGTCCAATTTGCTTAATGTCAGCTCCAGCAAATTATAATCTATAAGACCAAATGTTGGACAATATTAAATGAGAGGAGTGAATGACAAAACTAACACCAGTAAATATGCTGTGCTTACTTGAATAACCAGTAAACCACTATAATGGATTTCAGTATAACTATGAAGGACTCTTTAGATTATAATCAGAGAATTTCATCAAAGATACCCTAGAAAGCAGTGTTGGTACAGGGGCTCTGTGAAAACCTGGACCATGAGATGAAAAATATGCAGGCATGGATGAAGCTTTATAGAGCTTAGGCTTTCTTGTGGAACCTTCTAAATTCACCTTTAACGTAAATTTAGATTTCTTGAAAAATCAGATGTGTTTCTTTATCTATCTGTTTCCTGTGAGGAAGAAAAAAGAATTAATCCTAGATTTCTGTACAGCAAAAGAGGCCTGAAAGAAGTATTAAATTCCATCCTCCAGCATCTAAACCTTTCAGGCAGCAGGAAGGCCTTCATGACTTTCAGACAAAATTGGTTAATGGAATCATTTAAATACACAAAAATAAACAACCAGAAATATTAAGCATAGAACCCAGATAACATAGGCATGTTCTGTGCCTATCAGGGGCTAGAATGTGCCTGCCATGAGCACACATAGAGAGGACTGAAAACTTCCCAAGGAAATGAAGATGGGTCTAGATCCAAACAGAAAGAAAGGAGATATTAGTTAAAGAATAAAAAAACACAGGAATCTGTTTGGTTCAAACCTCACCACAACAAGCGTTGAAGAAAAAAAAACAGAGACACTAGTAGTCTTAAAACTTCACTGATGAGCTCAGTCACAATAATTTCCAAAAATCATAAAACCCAGGTAGTGTTCCAAAGCAACAAGCATTTATTTGTCACATACAAGCGATCCTCGGTAACAAAAAATCCAAAATATTTTAGCAATGTTAAACATATCAGCATTTATATACTTAGAAGTAGTTGTGGAAAATATATGTATTGTTTAATTTTAAACCAGCCTGTTTATGGCAAACAATATAAACAGGGTCGTAAAAGTACATTTTAGAATAGCAAATACCCGCCCCCACAGACTACTACCGATTAGCTCAAATTAAATCCTAGTTTAGGAAAACAATACCTATCTATTTGCAACTCACATTCCAAGATCAGGTATTAAGAAAAGCATAATATATACATAAAGTATTTTAAGTAAAACTGCTTTTGGCTAACTAATGCAACAAAGCCTTCATCAGGTCTGTGACAAGAACTAAAATGAAGAAAAACACTTAGTTATCTAACCATAAAAATAATCAAACTAGAACACTATAAATATAAAATACATCTGTCTTAATAACAGCTCAGAAAAAATGCCAGTGCTTTGCAAAAAAAAAAAAAAAAAAAAAAAAAAAAAAGACGTCATGAAACTTTTTGTGTTTGTAGCCCCAAAAGTATGTTTATGCAATGAAAACTAGAAGAAGCAACACACAAAAATAGGGAAAACAGAGGGTGAAGTGAACTAGTAATGTATAAAGGTGTGCAGGTGTGTATGAGTGTGCATGAGCATCCACCAGTATGGTAAATGTTGGAATTTTACAAATACTACATGGTAATAGTAGCATTAAGAAATGTGTGTTTTGAATTTACCATTTAAATGTCTGGTGTGATGTAATAAATCTAACCAAAGCAGAATCGATGTGAAAATAACTAAACATACATATGTTTATACACATTCTACACATAATTTTTATTATTATTTAGTATATTTTTAGTACATAAAAATACTCCTCAAAACAATTTCCTAAAATACCTTTACAGATTGTTTGGCAGCTTATGTAAATTCAACACATTCCTAATAGAGCAATAGTAGTTAAGGCCTGGTTTTTTCAATGCATTTAATTTCGACTACCAGCATAGTTCTTTTTTCTCCGACACACCATTGGTGTCTCCATCAAGCTCATCCATCTCCACACAGTCCAGAATGTTAAGTTTAAAATTAGAATGTCTGAGGTGTTCTAATAAGTGTTTGGATAAGGTGTTCCAATGGGGTGTATATTACATTATCGAACTTTTAAAAGTTTGACTGTCATATGGTCGACACCATATGATCAAACTTTTAAAAGTTCAAATGTTTCAATGGAGATCTCCATACAGTGCAGAATGGGAAAATTTCACTTTCCTGCACTGTAGTGCAATCTCGGAGTTGGTATATTTAAAGAGTGGGGTTGTGGGGGGGCTTTCCCCCTGCTTAGAATGGTCAGGTAGGTTTTTGTGTTTTTTTTTTTTAGCTATTTGAAGTTTTAAAAGTTCGATTCATATGATGTTCAAACTTTTAAATTTTTGATAACGTAATATACACCCATTCCTCTGGCATTTGCATCTGATGTCAGAAAAATGACCTGAAGTCTTCCTTTTCAGTTTACTCATAATCATACCCACATAAAATGCAGGGTAGTCATTACACATGGCCCTATATACAACTTTTTCAGTATTACAGTTACCACCTTTCACCATCTTTTTAAGATAGGGGCAGTCAAACGAGTTGCACTCTGTCAATATTCACAGAAAGTGCAGTTAAGTGGCTCAGTGATTTTAGTGCTCATGTTATCCGGGTGGCCCTTATTTTTCTTTTGCACATAGCTACATATGCTTCTGCTCTTTTTATATACAAAAGTACGGCAATCTCCTAAAACTCTTACAAGCTGCTGACTGTCAGTGAGGATGGCCCAGTTCTCCTTAATAATGGCTTTAATTATGCTGAAATCCCAGGTGCAAGTTAGAATACAAGTGTCCTTACCTTTCTCTTCTTTTGGGGTAGGGTGCCCTCATTGTATAATTCTACCAAAAGGCCTATTTCATATAGTGTCTTTCTTAGTTTTAGAATCTCTAACGGGGTACAGGAACATATGTAACATGTTTGAGTCATAGCCTCTGGTTAAGAAATCTTTTTCAAGATCATATTTTTGAGAAAAGGGGCTAAATCTGTGCTAATATGTGCTAATCTGTAGCCTTTTGATTTTATTACATTGCGCTTCGCTTAGTTTATACTGGATGCATACTATCTTTGTGAAGTATATAGATCACTCTTCTTAGATTCCTGTATAAGTTACTAATTAATTTTCCTTTGTCTTTATCAATACTGACAGTCATATCAAGGAACTGCACTAAACCCAAGCTGATGAAAGTGATAAATGTCCTAAACATATTACATTTTCATATGGTAGATTTTATAACTTAAAGGAGGTGCTAAGTTTTGAACAGAGATTAAATGTGGTGCCCTTACATTTTGCAGACACTATTGCCTGTGGACATTGCAAAGTGTGCCCTTTGGCAAGAAATTTAACTGGGACTAAAATTAATGGAAATAATTTTATTTCTAATGATAGGTTTGATTGTGAGTCTTATGGGGTGGATGGGGTGATATATATAGTGGGATGTGCTTGTACCAGCCCCAAGTGGTATGTGGGTCAGACTAAATGCAAAGTTAAAATTCATATATTGGAGCATTTGGGTGATATTAGGAATAGAAATGTTAAAAGTCCTATAGCTGAACACTTTCACAAGGTTCACCAAGGTTTGGACACAGTTTTTTTCTTTGCTTTGTTAGCACAGCCTTTTCTTCTGGTGGGTGGGGGGGGGGTAATTTTGCTGAGAACATTGTCCCCTATGGGTCTTATTCTGGAAATACATGTTTGTCCATGACATGTTTTTTAGATGAAAAAGTAATTTAATGCTTTGAGCTAAATTAAGATAGTTCAAGTTTATTATTAATTGTATAATTGAATAATTAGCTGTCATTTGGGCAGTCTTCCTGTATTTAAGATACACTGCTTAACTGTTGAATTATCCTGAGAAGGTGAATGGCCGAGGTAACAGATCAGCATTAAACTGCTGGTGTTTGAACAGCTTGACTTCTATTGTTTTTGATCCTTTTAACATCAAAAGTATTTTATGTAATTTTAACTTGTCACTTCCATCTCTCAACAGCTTTCCAACCCATTCATCTTTTTTTTTCTCATTCATTAATCTCAGAATCTTTCTGTGTGGAACTGTATAGATGGCATTTGGCAGCCTAAATAAATTAAATAGAGGGGAACTTCTATGTCCAGTGTTTGACAAACAAGCTTATAGATACTAATTAAATTAGTTTGGCGAGAACAACTTACAGTGAAATCACACTGGTATATATCCATACTTATTGCACTCTCAAAGCACTTCCCAAGGTTGTGATTTAGACTTGTTGGCCTAAAATTACAAACTGAAGCTGTATCACCGCCCCCTCAAAGAGAGTGACCACAATAGCTTAATTCCGGAGTACATGGAAAAAGATCAGACTTTAAAGATTCCTGGAATATGTAAAGTAAATACCCAGTAATGTGCTCAATTATATTAGTCAAAAGTTAACCTTTTAATTTATCAGACTCAGCTGCTGTGCAAGGTTTAATAGCCTTTATTGCCTTTTTCAGTGCATTATTTGATATCAAAGGATATTGGGCCAGAGATGTGAAGGAGACTTCTGAATCTTGACACCTCCTTATCCCCTAATATTAGTAAATATATCGATTTTTTTACCAGCTATTTAGAGCCAGTCATTTACTACAGTGTATATGCCAGACTGGCTGTCTTTTCTATATAATCTCACATGTTTGTACAAGGGTTTGTATTTTGACAGTATAAAAGACCAGTTTATTCTCATAATCACTTCTAGATGAGGATATTATTTTCCTGAAGTTATCCCTAGTCTTTTGATACTTTTCATTATATGTCAAACTAGGCTTTTTTTTGTATGCCTGCCAAAAATAGGTCTTCTTTTTTCTAGCTTTCTAAAGTCCTTTAGTCCACCATAACGAGTTGCAACTAACTAGCTTGTTGGCAACTGTAGGAGTATATTTTTCTATGAGCATAACAATAAAGTGATAAAGTAATTCACCACTGTTAGCAGTTAGCTCAGCCTGTAAAATCTCCTTCCAGTTCCAGTCCTTTATAAATGTATTTATTTGTGCATAGTCAGTCCTATAGAATGCCTTCCTAGATCCATTTTCTTCCCGGGTGCCCTTATTTATTTTTCTAATTCTTACATTATACTTAAGTGGTCAGAACCCTATAATTCAGGCACAACTGGGAATATTACTTCTGTATCAGTTTCTGTCACCCAGGCTGCACTTTGTCCTTTTTACTTGGCACAGTGACATTCTATGTACATCCACATTCCTTAATGGTCCCAACCATTTCTCCAAAGTGATCAATATACTTGTTTGAGGTACCCTCATCAATATTTAGACCAGTGATATCTGTTGCAATTATATCAAAACCTTTTGTAAAATAGGTATAAATACTCTATTGAAACCTCCTAATCCCTATTTGTATTGGTATGGTGACTTATAAAATAACGCAACTTTCTAAGTGATTTTTTTAAAGAGCTATTAACAAGAATTATTAATTCTGTTATTATTATGTTCTGTTCCATACAGTGAGCCAGTATTTTATAATATTTTATGCAAATATTAAAGACAGAGAGGTTTATCAATTCATTTATTGACTGTATAATGTAGCAATAGATTTAGATAAGGAACTACAGGATAAAAGCATATCTTTCCCAAAATGTGATGCAGTTTTTATGACCAAAATGAGATTAACCTGACATTTTTTCCATTTGCCTAAAATGCATTAAAACATTTATAATTCCCTGGAAGGTCATTTATATTAGTGCTTCTAGTCTAGTCTAGTACCTTTAGTCAACACTTCAAGGCCATACTAAAATATCATTGTATCACAACCAAGTGAGCAAATGTTGAGTTATATAAACAGCGACATTGTTTTCTATTAATCCCCCATCCATAACTCTGATGTATGTATATTTATAGATTATGTTAATTTTGATGTATTCTCACTTCAGGCTAACTAAGATCATCCATGGTCTCACAATTCTAAATTACAATTTATATACTAATACCATTTCACAATGCATTGCTACCAGAGCTGGAGCATGGCCAAATTGGGCCCCAAACAGGGTAATAGATTGGGTAGCAAACCACAGCAGCACCCCTGACAGCCACCCCCCCTCTTGTTCTACTTGGCTATTTCTTCACGGTTACCTTAAGCATTGTTCAAACCTGTCAGTGTGCATACTATTTTTTTCTTCAATTCTGCAATGATTACAGATATTTGGATTTAATTTAAAATTTGTATTTTAAAATTTATATCACAAATACATTTGCTAAATAAAGCAATAAAGTCTCACAATTAAAAGAGAGTTAGCATTAACGGTAAACTGATCTACCCTTGAAACTCACATTCATTGAATCAACATTGAAACTCACAATCAAAGAAAATCCATTTGGCCAGTGGCAGATTAAGTTTGCCTTTGGGCTGTTTTCAAACTATAGGACCCCCGAGCACATTTTTAGGACCATGATTACATGCATGTGTTCTTTGATTCACTTTCCTGATTGTATTAAATTATATTCCTTGTATAATAAAGCACCACTTGTTAGAGTATATTTTAAATTGTACTTCTGGACATTTTTTAGTAAGCAATAAAACAAAATGTATAACTCACCAATGACAAAATTATCCAATTCATTGCAATCCACAAATATCAGTCAATATGCACAATTTCTGCCGAAGTAAAAGTCATATGAATAATTCCACATTAAAGAGATCTGTTGCTAATGAAGAGGTTGCTGTTTGCAAATAACTTTACATTTCAGTGTTTCATTAACAAATTAAGTGCCTGTTGCCCTTGAAGAATAAATTGCATATGTTACATTAAAAAAAAATCAATAGGCTGGTAATACTGCAATAGGAAATGGCTGGCAAACTGACAACAGGTTCATAGTTACCAGGCACCTCAGCCAAAGAATGCATTCAGGAGTGCAGCACCCCTGTTCCCCTTTAAAGTGTATGTAGTATCAGTAATCAATCTACATGGTGTGGGAACTCCACAGCCTTTTTTACCAAACACAAGTATGCTACCTGTTGTGCTACTAATAACACTTTCAAATTCTATAGTACAAGCAGTGATGGCCATTTGCTAAGTAAAAACAGCTGCACATTGAAAACAGCCTTAACTTCTCTTCCCTTGAAACTCACAATTCCTTGGAAATGCACTGAAATTCAATTCCTTGAAAATGCAACAAACTCACAGTCCTTGAAAATGCACCCCTGATAACTAACTGAGCAGTCTGGTAGGCGGTGTAGAGGATTTAGGCTTCTGACTCCTGTACCAAAGGTACACAGTTTGAGCCTGAGCAAGTTAATTAACTAACCTTCCAGCCCTAACTAGCATTACACACACAGAGGGAAGGGACAGGCTTGCTCATCTTTCTCACAGCAGCAAGCAGTAGTTCTCCACATTCAAATTCTGTGCAAAAAGCAGCAGCAGGGAAGAGAAAGTTCAGACATTTAAATCCATGTTGTTTTGCATGCATTACTAAAGATGATTACAGTCCTATATTAATAATTCTACTCAACTTGGACACATCTGTGTGTCATAATGACTTCATTGAGACTATAGTCTCATTTAAGATCCTATATACAAATACCAGACACTTGTGTTCTACAAAACCTGTAGGGTATTTTGGACAGTGGCAGCTTATAATCATATCACTAAACTTACTTATTTTTTATTTGGTTTCAAAGTAATAAATAAATCAATTATAAAACAAAACTTACTTATTTTTCAATGGCCAATAGTACATCATAAAAAGGTATTGCAGTGGCACAATGTTTGCCCCTTGTATACAAATCTTATTTCAGTTTTTTTCCAAATCAAACATTTTTACAAAAGTATCAGTAGCAGTGGTATAGATGATGAAGTCCTGAGCTTTCAACAAAGATCATATCAACAACTGCCATAGTATGGCAACAGTGCATGTTTTGGTTTGCCCCTGTAAGAACACCTGCATTGGCAAAAGTAAAAGAAGATTTTAATAAAAGACTGCAGATGTCAAATATACTAAATGCAATAAATAAATAAAAACAACTTGGTTAGCACAATTGCCGCTGATCTGTCAGAATGTCAGAATGCAGATGGTGTAGTTTTTATATTATAGCTATTAGTTGCAAGACACAAATGGTAGTAGATAGAGTAAACATATTCAACACATACCAAAAAATAAATCTTTTCTTACTTAGTCTGAAGTATGGTACTAAGGTGCCAGTGACTCTGTATAAATACACAAGCAATTAAGTTAGGTGAATTGGAAGATATAGTAGAGATTAATAAAATGAAAAAAAAAAAAACAGAAAAATGCTTTTCTGAGCTATTTAAGTTTTTTTTATCTTATAATGGCTATTTTAGCTAGGATCGTAAATCTAATTTCATAATTAAATGACCTAGGGGCTATTAAGCAGTAAATAATTGGATAAAATACATGCAGTGATAACCTGTACTATACTAAATTAATAAAGAAGGCTTCTTAATTAAGAAATACATTTTTACTAACTATAACCTTGCAACCAACATGAGACTGAAGATACACAAAGAGCAATACAGCTGGGATGTTTCACAGGCTCAGATTTGGCTATCACAGTTAACTATGCATATGGAGGGGGATGGCCAAGATGTCAAGCTGATAGCAACAGAAAAATTCTGCTCTTCTTCATTCAATTACTTCTGATAAGATTACTTTGTTAATTGCACCAATTACTATTTAAAAGTTCAGAAATAAAGAACTAGAAATGGTGAGGATCATATTGCTGTAAAAATCATGTAATGTTTTATATATATTCCTCTCAAACTTCAAGAGGAAAGAAAAAAGAAAAAAAAAATCTCTCTGAAAGAAGATGAACCATCCAAAGTCTGCTCAACAAGAAAATACAATGCAGAAGGATCTGCAGTCAATTATTTCTAACATTCAAGACTTGTCTCTTAAAATGGACAAACTTGAATATAAAGTAGATAAAATAAAAAAAGACATAATCAAACAACAGAAAGTCCAGATAGCAGCAATAGAAGATTTTGTTTCAGATATTGATTGTAGATTATCGGAGGGAGAGCACAATACTGGATTCTTATTACAACAAAATAACAAACTTATAGAGAAAATAGATGATCTAGGAAATAGAACCAGAAGAAACAAAAATCAGAATTTATGGAGTCCCTGAACAAATGGAAGGTGAAAATATGGTGAACATTTCATCATCCTGGATAACCAAAATATTAAATCTACCAGAAGCCCTATCTTTTGGAACAGAAAGAGCTCACAGATCTTTGGTTACCACACTGTCAAACAAAAAACTTATACTTTCAAGATCCATTATAGTAATGTTCTTTTCTAGTCAAGACAAATATCTTGTACTGAAAATTGCCTGGTCTCTCTCACCATTGAAATTAGCAAACTCAGATTAGATTTGACAATGATTATTTTTCCATTGCCATCGAAAAAGGAGACCCTGCATTCCCCTAACATCTCTGAAAAAAGCTGGCATCAAAACCCACTTGATATTCACTGCAAAATTAAGACTTTTTCTACCCGAGGGGAAATAAAAAATTGAAATGGTGGAGGAAGCTGTCACTTTTATTCAGAAAAATGCCTTATTAAATCCAATTGAAGACATGGACTCCAACATTACTTTAAAAGACAAGCTGCAAAAAATGACTGGTCAGTCAAAACAAAACACAAACAAACAAAAAAACTAGACCAAATAAAAACTTGTAAGTTTTTTTTTAATTTAAACCTTAACGAAACAGTCTACTGTCTCTTGAGATAAGTCAGCTAATGGTAATACTGTTTTAACTTCAAATTAAATAAATGTATAGTTATCAACTTCTTTACAACAGTCTATAATACAATTTAAAGGGGAAGCTATGGAAGATATATATATATATATATATATATATATATATATATATATATATATATATATATATATATATGTGTGTGTGTGTGTGTGTGTGTGTATATATATATATATATATATATATATATATATATATATCTATATATATATTTTTTTTTATATAGTATATGAAGCGTTTTGAATATAGAAAAAGTCAGTATAATTATATAGTGCAGTTATTTTTAATCACACACTCTTTACCTCCTTCACTTTACTACAACAGTATAATAATATATGATAAAAACAAACTGGGACTGATGCAAGAAGAATTTGATTTTTGAATGCAGGGCTCCACATGCATGTAAATAATGCTTTCTTCTTTTCAGTAGTTATTAATTTCATTAATTAACTCAATATTTAGAACTTAGTTTAATAGGTAAAATACTATGTAATATTAAACGTTTTATACTTTTCATAACATTGAAGTGAAAAAAATGCTAAATAATGGCTTTTAAGTTAACTCATGGTGTAGCACATCTGCGAGCTACTCAAGTTTAAAAGTTTTCTTTTTACAGTTTAAATTCCTGCCAACTGATGTTTGATGCTCTGGTGCACTTTTTGAAAACAGCACAAGGTTCTGTGTGTTCCTGTGGCTCTCCATTTTCAAGAGAAATCATTTGTGACTCAAGCAAGGAATTAAACCACAACATTTGAACTCTTATCTTCAAGACGAACACAGGAAACCAACTGGAAATAGACTTTCAGCTGCCTTTTTAAAACAATAATCTTCCTTTTAATGAAAAAATGCAAGCAAGCATTTAATCTTAAAGAAATTACATAAGTCTTGTATTTATCTTTCTAAAACACTAGTTAAATATATTTATATACAATAGCAAAGAGGGAAGGTTTTGAGTGTTACACTTGAACACATTTTAATGCAGAACTATATGCAGCTTATTTGAAATCTATGTTAATATGAAATGTTACTAAATGTATTTGCACAGAAGCTTAACAACAACAGTTTAAAGAATAATAATTTGGTTATTTAGATACTGTAGCTTACAAATTGATTGAATATATCAATAATTATCTTTTTCTTTAATTAAGTTTAAACTTTTAATCACATTTCCTTAGATTTTATTCTATTAACAGTAGCAAGAAATAGCCAGAAGATGTCATCAGTTGGCTAGATAGTGGCTTACATGGGAAACCAAACAAGCCTGGAATATATTCCATTCCGAAGGTTATTTGTCTCTTTGCTTTTATTATTCTTAAGTTAAGCTTTACACTCTTGTACATAACAAATGCAATTGTGTTTTTTTTAAGGATTTGCACAGAAAAATATTATAAAATGTCATCAAAATAATTCACATTGAATAATTCCAGCATACAACTGGCTCTCATTAAATGTAAGTGGGTTAAATAATCCTATAAATTAGAAGTAGCGTTAACAAATATTTATCCTTGCATTATTCTGACATTATATTCTTTCAAGAAACCCACTTATTGTCAGAAGACTTAAATAGAATATTGCTAAAGGATTATTCAGTCTTGGTTAGCAGACAGTTTATATAGAAAATAAATAGGTATCCTTATTTTATGGGAAAAAACATTAGGGTTACCTAAGAGTGTGGATTCCTATGCATATAAAAATGGTATGTTGAGGATGGTAGTAATAAAAATGGGAAAAAGATTTCATACCCTCATAAATAAATATTGGATACCTGGCATAAGCACAAAAAGAGAAAAGAGTTATTTAGATATCATAACTTTACATTCCAGAGGTGAGATATTGCTGGCAGGTGACTTTAATTGCATATTCCCCAGGATTCCATATGTCTTGCACAGTGTACAGGATCAGTGCAGGAGCACTAATAGGCAATATGTCTGCCTTGCGATCCAGGAACAGCCTGCAGAGGCGTACAAGAGCGCACTTGCACTAGTCCTGCATGGACTAAGTACCTCTATGTAAATCACCCTATTTGCAGGAGAAATCCATGCAAATGAGGTGAATTAGCGATCCAGAAAGCTTGCAAGCGGCTGTGCAGGACTAGTGCAATCTGCAGAAATGTACTCGGTTAGTAACCAAGTACATTTCTGCAAAATCCAAAATGGAGCCATGACAGCTCCAAATAAAGGCTGCATATCAGTAAGGAAGCATGCCAATGGCCAAGTATATGGCCATTGGCATTGCAAACAACATACAAAATTAAAAAATCAACTTTTATTTTTTTTAGCAGATCTTGGCTGTTTAAGGGTAGGGCAGCGGTGTGCAAACGGGATCAGGAAGAAAATAACAAAACAAGCCTAAAATAAGCATGCTAACTAAAATCACTATTCTGCCATGCAAGTCAATGGCAGGCAGAAGACAACATGGCCAGTGAGTTCTGGTTGCTGAGAGGGGAGGCTCAGTGTGAGGCATGTACTATGCATTAGCAGGCAATTCTATGCAAATGAGGGGAATGATAGTGAATCCCAGTCTTCCCCAGCATGCTAGTCAGGTCCCAACAGTGTAAGAGTAGGAATAGCTTGGTGCAACCCTAGGAGTTAGCTGACATAATGGGTGTGTGTGTGTGTCAGGCATACTGTAAGTAGATTGGAGCCCTGTGGCTCAGGTTTGCTCCTAGCTAAGCAAGGGGGTGTGTCTGACTCTGCCTAGCACTTTGTACATTGCCTAAGTGGGTGTGCGCACTGCACACTGGGTTTTAAAGGTTTAGAAAAAAGTTAAACCAGGAAATAGCACTGTGCACATTTGAGCACTCTGTTTGCGCGGCGTACCCCTGGGCTTAAACAGGAAGGCAATGGGAAGGGAAAACAGCAGTAGGAAGGTAATCTAGGAGAACTAGCATAGCTGGTGAAATGTATCAGAATCAGACAATTACACAGGCAGCAGACCAGCCAACCCCAGAACACTACTATAAACTATGCAAACATCTTCCAGTCTGGTTTTTCTGCAAACTCTACACCACCGGTGTAAACAAGCAGGGAACTTTTAACACTCACAACAGCAAAATGATAGGGGCTACAATAACCATCATACAATAACTTGTGGAAGAGGCTGAGGTGGTGAGGATGTGAATGCTGTTGACCAACCCACAGTGAAGAGATGGAGAAGAGTGTACAGACCCAGGGCAACCTACCAGGGGCCACATGAGCTGGAGATAGTGGAGCCCTATATGGTGGATAGGGACCTATTACAGCAAATTGTTGAGCTGTGCCAGCAACACCTCACACACAGAACTAACAGAGGGGAACCCGTTCCAGTGTCTACCAAGGTATGTGCAGGCCTAAGAATACTAGCTACATGTACCTTCCAAAGGCCAACTGGGGATATGATGGGGATCTCACAGGCATCAGCATCCAGGGTACTCCACCAGTTCCTGGATGCCATGTCAGCACATGTCACTGAGCATGTATATTTCCCTAACTCCCGTGAGGCATTGGCCAGCAATCTGCAACTGTTCCACCAAATAGCAGAATACCCTGTGGTAGTGGGTGCTATAGACTGTATGCACATATGCATCAAAGTACCATCCAGTGAGCGGGGTAGGGTCTACATCAACTGCAAGGGCTTCCCCTCCATCAACTGCCAGGTCATGTGCGATGCCCAGGGCATAATAATGAATGTGTGTGCTGGCTGCCGTGGAAGCTATCACAATTCCCACATCTAGCATGTGACACAGCTGTACCAGAGATTTGCCATTGGGGACATCCCTCGCGGTCACCTAGTGTGGGATGCTGGATATGCACGGGAGTCGTGGCTGATGACACCCATCAGAAATGCACACACATCTGAACAAGAACTCCATAATGAGGGACACACACAGACCAGAATTATTGTAGAGCATGTGTTTGGGATGCTCAAGTCACGGTTCCGGTGCCTGGACACATCCAGTGGAGCCTTACAGTACTCGCCAGCTACATGTACCCAAATTGTCCTCATATGTGCCATGCTACACAATATGATCCTGCAGAAACAGCTGCAGCAGGAACAGCACAGGGCAGGGTCATACAGCCCCCCACGATTGCCAAGGCCTGCACAGGCACAGAGTGACTCAGAGGAGGAACAACCCGAGCCTGCCCCAGTAGGCAGAAGGAGGCATGCCCAGTATGCCCTGGCCTTGACAAATAGGCAATGCATAGCACATACACTGACACAGGAGGGACCCAGGGAATAACACCTCTCTCTGACTCTCACATACAGTAAAAGGGATGCCAAACATTACACTACTTGTGCTCAACCATGTGCAGGGAGTGTATTATGTGCAACTGACATAGGCAGCCCTGCAGCACCACCCTCAATACTGGGACACCCACAAGGTAAATGACTCACACATGCCAGTTAGGGGGGGTCCACATACCCAACAACAGTCACAGCCAGCAGGACAGGTATAGACAAACACAAACAAAGGCTGTGCTATGGCCTCTGAATGATGCCTATGGGTAACTCCCCCCAGGCCTACACAAACAGACTACAGCAGGTCAGGCAGTGGGACATTAGTTCTGAAGGGTAGGACGTCAGAAACTAATATGTAGGTAAAGCAAAGCTAAGATCTGTAGTACACTGGTATGCCTCTAGTCAGCATTATAGGTAAGAATACAGAATGAAATGGAGTACCTGACATACCAGTACAGTCATAGCAAATGTGTATAAGTGTCAGGTTTGCCCCCCCATCCTACATAGAAATGAAGTAACAGTCAGCTGTGCCCCCCTAATCCTGTGTAAAAATGTAGAAATAGTCAGGTGTCCTCCATCCTACGTAGAAATGTAGTAACAGTCAGGTGTGCCCCCCAATCCTGTGTAGAAATTTAGAAATAGTCAGCCCCCCCATCCTATATAGAAATGTAGTAACAGTCAATGCCAAATGATCAACGGATACCCTGCAGAAGCAGTATGCTACATGTAGGTGTACAACACAAATGTCCTCACTGCAGTACAAATTACCCGGACGCGATCCACACATTCAATACAGATGGGCATACGGGGCATGCTCACACACTTAGAGAAATGAAGGCAATGTCAGTCAACAACATACTGAAAGGTCATACTGGGCATGCTCACACACTTAAACACATGAAGGCCATGTCTGCAAACACCAGTGGACCAGACATATCTGGCAGTCGCAGATGTTAGTGCAGACATTCCTCAGTATGCACCACACATGCTTTGCACACACAGTTGATAGGAATATATACATATATCTAAGGACAACACACTATAATAAGCCAAAGGTAGACATACATAGATGTGTGGAAGAGGGTGACTGTGACAAGGAGCCATCCAGGCCTGTCCCACCCAGCACACAGCCAAAGGTCCACAACCCCATGAGGTTCAGATGTCACTCACTGTAGATACTACCCACCAGTATCTGTCAGCATTACAGACTATGCGGTGCACATGCTAGCTGTGCAACATGACTGTACAAGGAAGTAGGCATCTAGCAGCTGTATACACATACCTGTGAATCTGACCTTATGTGGGCCTACATGTTGTGTGTCAACCTCTAGATGAATGGGTTATGGCCCATGCGCACACACTGCTTTCCCCATAGCCTTACTATGACAAGCCTGTTGTGGTCATCCACTGTGAAATACACCTTTGGGAGAGTTATAGCCCAGTAATCTTCAGGGTGTGTCCCATAATTGGTTATTGCTGTAGTGTGAGAAACTAGTTAGGTAGGAGTTCAAATCCCAGACATGGCAAGTTTGTGTGTGCATCTGTCTCTGTAGAGAGCAATGCTTTTTAGGGTAGTCACACTCCCTACAACTCAAATGCTCTACTTTGGCAAGGCTGCTGATGTCATCCACCTAGAAATATACCTCTGGGAAGACTATAGCCCAGTAATCTCTGTAACTTGTGCCATAACTGCTTACTGCTGTAGTGTGATAAAATAGGTAAGAGTTCTAATCCCAGACTTGATAAGTATGTGTGTCTGTGCAGAGAGCAATGCTTTTAGGGTAGTCACACTCCCTTTAATTCAAATGCTCTACTTTGGCAAGGCTACTGATGTCATCCACCTAGAAATACACCTCTGGGAAGGTTGTAGTCCAGTAATCTCTGTAGTGTGTGCTATAACAGTGTACTGCTGTAGTGTGATAAAATAGTTAGATAGGAGTTCTAATCCCAGACTTGGCAAGTGTGTGTGTCTGTATAGAGAGCAATGCTTTTTAGGGTAGTCACACACCCTACAATTCAAACGTTCTACTTTGGCAAGGCTGCTGATGGCATTCACCTAGAAATACACCTCTGGGAAGATTGTAGCACAATAATCTCCGTAGCACATCCTATAACTGCGTACTGCTGTAGTGTGATACAGTAGTTAGGTAGGAGTTCTAATCCCAGACTTGCCAGTTTTGTGTGTGTGTGTGTGTGTGTGTGTGTGTGTGTGTGTGTGTGTGTGTGTGTGTGTGTGTGTGTGTGCATAGAGCAATGCATTTTGGGCTCTTCACACTCACTACAATTCAAATACCCTACTTTGGCAATCCTGCTGATATCATTCACTGTGAAATGCACCTTTGGGGAGTAGGCACTCCAGTAATCTCTATGGTGTGTACTATAACAGCATCATGCTGTAGTGTGATATAGAGCTCTATGGCAAGCAATGCACAGCATTGGCCACATGCAATAGTCACCCAGGTGACTGGATGGTGAATACAATAACCACCTGTGTGGGCAACTCCAGACACTATACCCCTGAGCCACAATGCAGACCATTGTCATGTGGCCTGATGCCAGGGTATACCCACACATGCCTGTTGTGAATGCTTTGTGTGTGTTTTTATGTTTGTGTAGGGAGCAATGCATTTTAGGCTAGTCACACTCACTACAATTCAAATGCCCTACTTTGGCAATTCTGCTGATGTCATTCACTGTGAAATATACTTTTGTGGAAGAGGCATTCTAGTAATCTCCGTGGTATGTCCTATAACAGCGTCATCCAGTAGTGTGATATAGAACTCTGGTAGGGCTTCTATCCCCACACATGGCAGTTGTGGATGTTTTGTGTGTGTTTCTATGTTTGTGTATGGAGCAATTCATTTTAGGCTAGTCACACTCACTACAATTCAGATGTCCTACCTTGGAAATCCTGCTGGTGTCATTCACTGTGAAATGCACCTTTGTGGAAGGGGCACTCCAATAATCTTTGTGGTGTGTCCTATAACGGCGTAGTGCTATAGTGTAATATACTAGTTAGGTAGGAGTTCTAATCCCAGACATGACAGATGTGTGTGTGTGTGTGTGTGTGTGTGTGTGTGTGTGTGTGTGTGTGTGTGTGTGTGTGTGTGTGTGTGTGTGTCTGTGTTTGTCATTCATATCCTGTGGGTCGGTGGTTGTGAGTGTGTAAAAACTGGACTCCTTTTGGAGTGGGTTTTGCAAACTTCTTATATGGTGGGCCAGATATATATCACAATGTCCATCGAACAGGGATAACAGATGTGAAATAGCCAAGAGGCTGAGGTGCAAATCCATACCCCTAAATGTGAAATCAATGCCAGCTGAACAATGTTAGCAACTCTTGTATTACCCAAGGTATACTCTCAACCCATGTCTCATGCACAGACACACTTGCCTAGGCAACAGCTGCTATGTTGGTAGTACCCTGCATATTACCCACTGATAGTAACCATGGTGTGATTGCAGTGGGCTACAGAGGGCATGGCACCCTGTCCATCAGTCCAATAGGCATGTACATGCTGACAGTGCACCTCCCCCATGTTCGTCACTGGACACCTGCAACACCTGTGGTGCCATCAAATGTGACCTACAAAGGACATAACATACCTGAAACACAAGCACTGTATGGACAGATGCCACTGACACCAGGGAATACTGGTATCATGCTATCAATGTAGGTTCAGGGCAAACCTGCTGTCCATGAACAGTTCTCACCACATGAGGCCAGGACTGGCACATCTGATGATAACGATCTGTATACACAACATGGGCCAGACACCCCAGGTACAGTTCCACATGTCACTGTACATGCATGTGGGAGGTGTGCACATCCCAGACACTGTCCATATCATGGACTAAGGAACACATACATGGCAAGCAATGCACAGCATTGGCCACATGCAATAGTCACCCAGGTGACTGGATGGTGAATACAATAACCACCTGTGTGGGCAACTCCAGACACTATACCCCTGAGCCACAATGCAGACCATTGTCATGTGGCCTGATGCCAGGGTATACCCATCACCTAGCCTTGTATAACCATCTGGCACCGTCAACCACAACACACCTGCGAAGCAGTGCACACATGCATGTCAGTACTGGCACCCATGTCTGTGTGTGTGGTTTATGATGTGTATGACCACATTCACACTCACTACAACCCCCATTGGCATATTGAAGCATGCTGTCTGATGTCAGACACCTCCATATACCCTTTGCACATATAACCTCCATATGACCCCTATGGTGCATTTGATACCTGCACAGTACTGTGTTGTGGCAATCCCACTAGTGATGAGTTGTATTCCTGGCCCTGCTAAGTGTGGCAATGTGTGTGTGTGTCTGTGAAAGTGTGGCTGTGTTGATGCTGGCACCTGTTCATGCTGGCAGGCATGTGTACTACACCTACCACACATAGCTACCCTATCCCTGTTGCAGATGTCACACACCATCACATATACGTTCTGAGGGTTCCACAACATGTAACCTATATGGCGCATCCAATAACTGCATGGACATGGGATAGCACTGCACAGTCATTGGGGGTTTTATACCCTGTACTGGTAGGTATGTGACACAAACATGTGCAAGTTTTATTCTCCCACCTCTCCCTGGCTTTTCTGTGCCTGTGTCTGCCTCTCTTACTCCCTCTTTGGTGGATGTGGAGACTTACACCTGCTTTGCTTAGGCAGAAGGATGTGTATTTTAAGTGATGCTCAGGATCAGCTGATGGTCTCTGTACAAATTGCAGCCCTCCTCTAGTTGATTGCATGTGGAACAGCTGTGGTAACATTCCCATAGCCAATTGCATGGAAACACACACCAATATCTAGAAACTTCATGTTGGTGGTGGGCCGTTCATTCACAGTGAGCAGGAACTCAATCTATTGTTTGGCAAACAGCATCAGAGATGGATTGGGGTTTACTTCTAACAGCATACACCGTGGAAACAGGCCAACACACAGAAGGGGGATGTCCCTGACCTGACTACAGACTGTAAGTGCTGCTATACTGCATTTGGAGTAATGTTGGTTTAACAGGATGTGTGTGGATATGGCTGTCCTACATGTTTACATACCTACCATGTCAGTGCTATGTTAATGAGGGAACACCCATCTGTAGGACCATCTGCAAACTGGTCAGTGTGCGGTGCCTTTTCTTTCAGGTTTTACCTACATAGCACCTATCTGTGAACTGCAGAAGGTAGTGTTAAGATTGCAGTCTGTAGATGGTGACAGCTGTGAGAGTTACTGACTTCACATCCCTCATAGTACATATGGTGCATCAAACCCTGTTACAACATTAAATGTATGAGGTTATCACAGCAACATGTCACTATTGGCCCTGTGTATGTGCCTCCAGCCTCAACCCTGACAACATTTGTACATATGCCATGCAGTAAGGGGTGCATATGTGCTGTACACCATAATTTGTGACATCATATCTGATAACAAGCCAGTGAGATATCAGACTGCTACACATGTAATGTATAGTAGAGGTTATATTTGATGACATAACCTGGACATTCTGTGGTTGTGTGTACATTACTGAGGTCTGTGTACTTGTGGTGATTGTCAGCAGCGTGTGTATTGTTAATATGTACCTTGGCCTGTGTACAGACTGTGGTAGATGTCATTGTTCTTGGTCTTGTTCTATCTAGTGTTACATGCTGCTCCACTGTATGTTATCCAATTGGCATACATGTTTGTAGAGCCATACACGCACATGTCCCATATCACAGACAGGCAGCGGACAACACTGTGTAGCGGCCCAGTATATGTAGGGTTAGTGTGTGGCTGGCACATATGAGGTTGGTGTTGAACAGATAGTCCATATCCTGTAATAATATGCTAGCATGCCATATGTAGCTGTGGCTGTGTTCACATTGGTTGTGGTGATGCACTTACACACAGGTGTATGTTACGCTATGCTGTGGCATGCCTGTAGAGCCTGCTATCTATGTGCAGGTACATGTGCATTCCCCCATAGGAAATGTAGGCCAGTGTTGAGCTGGTCTGCTTGTAGCCTGCACAGTGCTTTGTTACATGCCTAGCAGCTTAGTGTACTTACCCAGTGAGATGTAATGTCCAGTTACTTGTCAGATGTACTGCTGCTGGGCCACCATAACAGTCATGTATGTCAGACAGAGCAGTGGTATGCTGGGTGGTATGTGGCCATGACACCTCCATACCAGCAGTTATTATGTGGCAGGACAGACAGGGATGTGTGAATGCATAACCTATGGGGGCAAATGTATACCAGTAGTTACGTTTTATACCCATTTACATGGCTGTTAACTTCCAGATTGTCAGGATTGGTCCACGTGTCTTGCACTAAGGGGTTATATGTATACCTCTGGACTGTCCAGAGTGTGTCAGACTGTCCACATATTTTGGCCATTATCTCTGCTGTAGTCCATAAGAGCATTACCTGCTAGCAGTGGTACTATACTACGATGTCCTTAGGATGTCAGTAGCCAATGGTGCACATGTTAAACAAAGATGTGACCTCCCACACACACCATGTCTGTGAAGACAATCCCTATTACAGTAGCAAAACTCTACAAGTATACCTGCTATACATACCTGATATCCCCTTGCACTACAACGTTGGGACTACAGGGGCTGAGGTAGGGCTACACTCCATGTTCAGGACATATGGTGATGATATATGTACATATACTTATCCAGATATCTATATAGACATACAGATATACATATCGACATACATAGATGGATATGTATATGTACATAGATATACAAATAAACACCCAGATATATACATATACAGAGCAATATATGTCTACACATATACAGATAGAGATATATATATATATATTCACATATATGTATGGATATCTACATATATATTAACAGTAGTAGGCATATCAGAATAGATATGTATGCACATATAGTTATTGATATCTACATATATACCAACATACCTAGGCATATCTGCGCACATATGGTGTGCATACATATATGGCTATATATACATATATCTATATATACATATACATATATCTATGTATACATATATCTATGTATACATATACATATATCTATGTACACATATATCTATGTATACATATATGTATATGGGAACGCTACAGAATCCTGAAAGCCCAATGTCCTGAAGACCATTAGGGGTGAGCTGCCTTAAGGTATATGGATGTACATTACTATACAATCCACCTTGGTTAAATGCAGGCCTACTGCCACCTGCCATACAGACTGTATTGTTTGTCAGTGTGCTTGTGATGGTGTCAGTTGTGCCTTGTTATGTAACAGTTACATCCCATTGTGTCAACTGAGGTCTTTACCACCTAGGGATTGTCTACAGAGTGTAGATAGAGGTTGCTGAACTATACACCTGCATTATTTACAGTTGATTGTTTGGTATCCTGTGGTCCAGTCTGTCTTTACTATTGCACTACCTGGCCTTGGCCTGAACAGCAACATTTGTTAACTTTTCCAGACTACTTTACCAATATAACTGTTTCACAGTTGCATTACTCGGTGTATATGGATGCCTGTGTCTAAACAGATATATGACATGGCATATACAACTGTAATAGTACACAAATAAAGCTTTCCCATTTATGCACACATGTGTGGTGTTATTTCCTTTGATATCTCTGTGGGTATATGTTGCAGGCAATGAATGTCATTTGTATGAGTTTGCTCATACAGTCTCCAGTTGGTAAGTTGGTAACTGTAGGAATAGTGGCTGTTCCATATTGTGTGCACATACTACATATGTAACTTACTGTACATATCTCTGCTTGTGTATGTATAGTTACATATATATCTAAATATATCTATCTATCTATCTATATATATATATATATATATATATATATATATATATATATAGATATATATAATAGATATATATATGTATATCTGTATCTGCATATATGTGTCTGTGTATATGTATCCTAGGGATGCCCATGTCATGTCTGGTCCTGATTATGGGATCTGCAACACTTGGTATTGTATTGCAGGGGGGACGAGTTTGGATGTGGGGGTATACCTATTCATACAAGACGTATATTGTTTGAGGCCTCTCAAACCCCATTAATGTTGCATTTGGACATATATGTTTTTATTTCCCCATTGTTATCTACAGATGTATGTCCATATATACCTCTATATATATATCTGCTGACATATATATAACCTGCCATATATATTTAAACATATATATGTAGACATACATATGTATAGATGCAGGTATTTGCATGTATATATTTATAAATATGCATATATTTCTATAGATATGTACATATGTATATCTACATATATAGATATGTTGTATCTGTTTAGATATTAATATATCTACAGACACATACATCTAAATGGAATACGTTCTCTGTACTGTTGAATGACTGGGCTGGATGATATGTTTTTGAAAACATCAGAGTTATGTATATTTCACATGGCTTAGTGGTAAATCACTTTGGCTATGATGTGCAGGGTTCTTGGTTCGATCCTTGCAGAGGCTGTTTATTTTGTTGCTGGGCAGAACATGGGCCATTGGATACAAAGTGATTAAGGCACTTTAAAGAAGTTGTAAGCGGGTTTGTGTGGAGGTAAGCATTGCTAACTTCTGGTTACAGTTTCTTATACTCAGTTAGCATCTAAATTGCTTAACCTGTGTAGGCTTTGCTTACCCCTGCGCAAGCAGGCTTAAACCCGGTTACTGCTGCTTAAAAATGCTTGCTCCCGCTTACCCCATGCTAATTTCTTTAAAAGAAAAGAAAAGAAAAAGGGGTTGATAGGAAAGTGATGAAAAAAGGGGCATAAAGAGGGAAAGACAGTAGGAAAAATAGCCAGGGATGTGCAGGAAGGGTGTAGGGAAGGTCCATAGCTGCCCATTTCTTCTACAGCAACATCTGTGCATATACACTGAATTTGGAGGTAGATTTGGACACTCAAACCCCTGGGAGGGGGTGAGGACAACAAAAATAAGCTGTGATGCCAATTAGACCAGATTACATATGTCCAGTAGACACCTGTGAAATGGACAGCTATGTATGGGGCGAGATTTTTTTGTGGGAACAGATTGCCCTTTTTTTTCAGGTGAGAGTGGGATGTTGGGGAGGGGTAGTAGGTATATTTGGGGAGGTAGGTTGGGTAGGTTAACAGACAAGACAAACAAGATGCATACAGGGGCAGTATATGACACACGTGGGGGTAAATACCTTGATGGGGTGGAAACAGTGGGACTGAGGTCCCCACCCATGGGGAGTCACCACCGCACCTTCACAGCCCCGAAGGTGGCTGTGCTGGGTGCTGAGTTGCAGAGCCAGGCTGACTCTCTAATTGTGACATGCGGCCCTCAAGCTGGCATAGAAGATCACCAAAGTGTTGGTTGATCTCAATACTCACCATGACCCTGACCTGGCGAAGGGTGACAGGTGCCTGTCTGCGCCCAGTCCTGGAGGGGGCGAGCCCCATCCCCTAAGGCAGTTCCACCCAAAGGTAGTGCAGGACCAACAGACAGGGAGGTCCCAGGTTGGGCCCAAGACATGCTGGTGCCCGGTGCCATGGCCAGCTGAGGTGGGACAGGTGGGTATGCTTGGACCGGCCTTCCCAAGCGTGCTATAGTGTTTAGATTTTATCATCATATGTGGGTTAGTAATAGTCAACACATTCCAAGGTTAGGTATAACAACATGCATAGACATTCCCATTAACCCAGACACCACATGCGGAACAGTTGCATAGCAAACAGAACACATGCATATGCGGGACCACAGTGTTAATAAGAACAGCATGCAGATCCATTGATACATTGATGGCACCATGCCACCAATGTTGGAATAATTCAATATAGCACATGCATGAGAACCATTAATATATTTACCAAACAAATGGACAGTATCAGAACATATGTGACATTACATACCATTTGGGGTGGGTATGGGGTGGGTATGTTGATTATTGTTGGAGATATGGTGGGGGGGGGAGAGAAAGATATAAATTAACAACTAATATATTCCTGCAGTCCACATTACTTTCCGAGTCAGTGCTGTTATCTGTACCTTTCAAGTCTTACTACACTACCCTATAGCTTTAGTTTGGACAGTGATATGGCTGTCATCATCGCTACACATGATCTGGTTTTACCTGCAGTATACTCCTCTTACCTGGTATACCTGTGGAGGGAATGTTTGTTAACACTAACTATCTGTTTCTACACATACTCCCAGATTCCAGGTTGATGTTGTGAACATAGCTATCCAACTCTTTCTGAACAGACTTTGGCCATGTGTTGACCACATGCTGGTGTACCGGGACATATCTAGAATATTACCCTCTTCCACCTTTACTGACCTCACACACACATATACATGCTTTCCTACACAGTTATACTCTGTAGCACAGTGTGGGTGACAGTGATCAGTGATACTTTATTATTCAGAGAAACTGCAACACACAGAATTCCCTACAATACCAGTGTGAACAGTACCAGTACAGATTATAATGGTCTGTATTTCTCAGCACAGTGTTCATATTCGACATACCTGTGGGAGCAATGTTTGTTAGCACTACCTGACTGTTGCCACACAAGCTTCCAGATTACACATTAGTATTATGCACATACATCTCACTGCACTGTTACTGCACACACTCTGGTCACAGCTTGACATCATGGGAGTGTAGATAGGACATACTTGAAATATTACTCTCCTAACAGTTTTGGGGATTGCTACAGTGACATGTTTGTTCTCATACTTGTTTTACAATGACTTGTATTCCCTGTTTGCTGGCTAAACATCTGGGATCATCCCACAGACTTACCAGGGGGACAAGCAGCAGATATGGTCCAATATACTGGACATTCTGGCCTCATCTGTATAGTTGTGGGGTATGATTCTATATGCAGCCTACATCCACTCCCAGGATTCAGAACATGGCTGTGTCTGCTACAACTTAAACATTGTCCATCACAGTTGTGTCTGCTATATATATATTGCTGTATATCTCCTATCTGCTTTCTGTCTTATAAATCCCCAGTGCTTTTCTATTCTGACCTTGTATTACAGCACTCTTATACAGATTTCCTAGACAGTTATATGTTGTAGGACAGTGTGGGAAACAGTGATGTGTAAATACCTCATTATTCAGAGCAACTGCATCAGTCGCACTGTCATACAATACCAATGTAAACAGTACCAGTACTGGGTATCATTCTTGTATTTCTGGGCGCAGTGTTGGTATCTCACAGACCTGTGGGAGAAATGCTTATCAGCACTACCTGAATGTTCCCACACACCGTACCAGATTCCACATTACTATTATGCACATACATCTCACTCTGTTACTCTGTTACTGTACACACTCTGACCACAGCTTGACAAGTTGGGGTGTAAATGGGACATAAGCCACTTCTTAGTCTCATAAGGTATTGTGGAGTTGCTAGTGTGCCAGCTTTGTTCTAATAGATGTGTGTCAATCAGTTGTATTTCCTGTTTGATGCCTATACATCTGGGATCATCCCACTGATTTCCCAGGGGGACAGGTTGATAGACAACAAATATGGGCCACTTTATTGGGCATTCTGGACAGTTGTGGGGTATGATTCTGTATGCAGAGTACTACCACTGGCAGGCTTCGAACCATGTATGTGTGTGCTAAAAACAACAACAGTCCACATCTCAGTTGCATGTGCTATTTGAGTTTTCTTATCTGCATTTTCCCCATTTTCTATGTGTCTCTCAGTTGTACTAAATGGCCTCTGGGTATTACACCTGTCATATACAGGCATTCCTACACATTCAATTTATGGTGCACAGTGTGGGTAACAGTGCTTAATACTACAGTACTATTACATGATTGCTAATCTACATTACCATATGATACCAGAGTATACACATTCAGTCCAGCAGTTAGACCTTTATTGTCAGGCTATTACACTTTTATTGACATACAAACAATATGAGACTCTTCCTGCCATAATCTCTAGTGTATGCAGTACCTGCCTTGAACTATAGAGGTTTTATACAGGAAATTAATTTACTGCTATTTTTAGTTTTATTTCCTATGACAGTAATTGCATGAGTATTACTGACCTGCCTTGAATTGCTACTTCACCAGGCAACTGATGTGGGCCTCCTGGTTCGCAACCCACTCCATTCCAGCTGTGGGGGACATAAGAGGAATATTTAGCCATACCTATCCATGATATACCTGAGCTGGCAATTATTACACACATAGTGGGGTGATACTTACACACGACTGGAACATCCCCTGATGCTCTAGCCTCTTGGAGCCACTCCTCCAAGAGGTCCCCCTTACACTGCTTCAGGTCAGCATAGTGATGCCTGACCTACTCACCAGTTCGGGGTATGCCTGTGGCACTGGTGAGATCGTGGGCGAGATGTTCCCAGGCCTCTGCCTTATATTGGGAGTCCTGGTACTGGCCCTGCAGCAGTCTTTGATCATGGTCTTTGACAAGGAGTCCTGCCATGACCTTGGATTCCTGGATGCACCAGTGCTGCGCCCGGAAGCACACACCTTCCCCCCTTACTGCCATTGTGACTGAAAGGGGAAGCTACAACCAGTTATTAGATGTATTCTTGCCTCTTGGGTTTAAGTAGGGCCGATTTCCCACACTTTTCCATGATTGGCCAGTTTTGAAAAGGCTAAGTTATGGGCAAACCTGCTTACCTAGGGTTGGCATTATTTAAAGGGATATAACACTAGGCACATTGAGTTAGCTGGCCTACACATTGCTTACACCTCCTAAGCTGGCCTGTGCAGTGCTTAGCATTGCTTACATTAGACTTTGCATTATAATTACTTTTTGGCATTGAGTTATTATTCATTACACCTTATATGTATGCCTGGTATCCATGATTCATATGTACATACACTGTATGGGGTCCTTGTGCTTTATTTGGGACTCTATTACAATTACACCTGACTTCTGGCCTTACTGCTGTACTCCCATTCACATATTTATTTTATGTAGTGGGTTAAAGCACATATGTCTGTATACTGATTCCTTTCACAGGTTCAGTTTGGTTTTACTGTGGTAAATACGTGTTTGCTGATAGCTCATTCTTCTGTACTTCTGTGATGGCTTGGTGGTTAACTGCTGTGACTATGGTGTATAGGATCCTGCATGGCTGTTTATTTTGTTGATGGCCAGAACAAGGGCCATTGGATACAGAGTGATTAAGGCTCTTTTGAGCATTTGTAAGAGTGTTTGCATGGGTTTGCCTGATGATAAGCACTGCTAACCTGCCGTTACATCTGCTTACAGAGAGTTAACTTCAGGATTGCTTAATGAGTGTAGGCATTGCTTACCACCATGCAAACGGGGTTAAACTCACTTACTAGTGCTTAAATACGCTTACTACTGCTTACTGGTGCTTAAACCTGCTTACTAGTGCTTTTTTCATTATGACACTGACACCTCACATGTGCATTTACTGCAGTACTCCACGGGGTTTCTTTTATAAAAATAACCTGACTTACTGGCCTGCTCA
>NC_056740.1:106906978-107000333 GCF_019279795.1 Protopterus annectens | reverse complement strand
AAACCCAGCAAAACACACACATAAATACACATTACCATACTCGGAGAATACAAATATTAATCTGAAAAAGAGAGAGTGTCCTCCTAAGCAGAAAAGCAAGCAATATGCACCTCCAAGCACACGCCAGAAAACACATAATACACCAAAGCAGTGTGCCTCACAACAGGCCATAAGGCAAAACAACATAGCCAACACACTAGTAATAGGTGACTCCATAGTCAGGCACACAGATGTTCCACTCACTCGGCTGGACAAGGCGAAGGTTACTGTCAGTTGTCTGTCAGGTGCTATGATCCACCACATAACACAAGCACTTACATCACTCCAGAACAGGTACATATATGGCGTGTTCTTTGTACATGTCACTGTGAATGATCTGAGACATACCTCCCAGGACAACATGACAAGAGATATATAGTAGCTCTATGGTCATGTAGCCCAGGCTAGTATGACCCTGACCTTGAGTAGCATCTTACCTTCATCTACATGATACTGAATTATAACAGAAAGATGATAAACTTCAACAATTGGCTGAGCTTCTGGTGTCATTCAAAGGGGATCCAGTCTCTGTCTGCCTGTGATGACATGTGATGAGATGGTTTGCACCTGTCACCCCTATGCTTTTGAATACTGGCCAAGGCTCTTGCTGTCCCCATATTACCTTTTTTAGGCAAGGCTCAAAGGTTCATAGGTTCATAGCTATCGGCCCTGGGGCCTATACAAGCCCAGCCAAAAAGGTACCCTGGCTTTTGCCACCCAAGAAATTTATTTTCCTGTGCTACTGTCAAGCAGAGACACAGAAGTGATCCCCGGGGTGAATTTACTATTTCCCATCCAATCATCAAGATTTTTCTTGAAGAGTGCTAATGAGGAGCTTTGTTTGATATAGCTAGGTAGTTTATTCTGGAGTATGGGAAGTCTCTGGGACAGGAATCTATCCCTCCGGCATGTTCTGTTTATTGTGGTGACAAGGTTTAGGTCCCTAGAGCATGTAGCTCGGAGGGATTGGGATTTCTTTAAGTGGAACATGTCCAACAGCTTTGGGTTTGACACAGCTTTGTATGTTAGGCAGAGATCACCTCTGAGTAGGTATTATGCGAAGGAGTAAAGCTGGAGTTTTTTGAGATGGTCTGTATAGGGCATGTGTTTGAGAGTGGTAATCCTCTTTGTGAGGTATTTCTGCTGCTTTTCCAGTTGTTGTAGATGTCTTGTGAGGTACATACCAAAAGGGGCATTGTACTCTGTAATGGATCTAATGAGTGAAGAGTAGAGGGGAACAATGACCTATTTTTTTCTGCATGAGAAACCTTTTGTGATGAGGTGTGCCACATAGAAGGATTTCCTGACTACTGTGGTGATGTGATTATCAAAGGAGAGACTACTGTCCACCTGTGTCCCAAGGTTTCTTATCACACTTTCGGTGTTAAGTATACTACCACCTATGTTGTAGTTCATGGGTACAGAGTTTTTACCTAAGGGGATGACATTGCACTTTTTGGCATTGAGCTTGAGGCTATGACTTTGACACTAGGCATCTGTCTCAGTGAGGTCCTTTTGTGGGATGTCCACATCGTTAGTAGTTTCGATTATGGCTCCTAGTTTGCAGTCATCTGCGAACTTCATTAGCCAAAGACCGTCTATGTTAGCCTGTACTTCAGAGAAATAGATACCAAACAGGACAGGACCCAGGACAGAACCCAGTGGTACTCCACTTGTCACTGGTCTGAAGTCAGATTTGGAGTCTGCTACTTTCACAGTGTGGGTTCTGTCAGTGAGCCAATTGGCAACCCATCTTGTGACATAGGGATTCATAGCTAGTTTAGTGAGTTTATCTATAATTCCAGAGTGGGAGATGGTGTTGAATGCCTTGGCAAGATCTAGATAGGCTGTGTGAACCACCTTACCCTTGTCTACGGCTTTGGTGACTGCTTCAAAGAAGTCTATCAGGTTTAGGAGACATTATCTGCCTTTTACAAAGCTGAACTGGTTGGGGTCTAGAGTTTGGAGATTAAGAAGGTCTTTGTTTATAAGTTCCATGATGATACGTTCCATGGCCTTGCAGACCAGGCTCATCAGGCTAATGGGGTGCTAGTTCCTTGGGTCCATGGTGGCTCCCCACTTGTGTAGTGGGATAACCATCACTGTGCACCATTCAGCAGGCAAAAAGCCTGAGGTGAGGCTATGATTGAACATGGTACTAAGGTGTGGTGCCAGTTCATTCTGTAATTTTTGTAGAACGCAGCCTGGGATGTTGTCTGGTCCCATGGATGCTGTGTTCCTGGCTTTGGAGAGTGTGTTTTTTACCTGTGCAGCCATGATTACAGGAACTTTGCATTCTTCCGGTATAGAGATGGGCTTTTTAATGGATGAAAGAGGGGTAAAGTTAGCACTGATCCTATCTGTCAGGATGTTGGCACTATCAGTTGGGTCTGTATATTTAGTTCAATTGTGCTGTAACTCAGAGCAGATCTGAGTGTTGCCATTGAGATTCTTGACATAGCTATAGAATGCTTTGTAGTTGTCTTTAGAATCAGTGCCCATTTTGTTTTCGTAACTAGCTTTGGAGGATTTTATCAGGGATCTTCTTACTGAGGCTGACCAGGGAGCTCCTACACTCATGGGATTTTACTTTCTTTTGCAACAGTTTTTTCCTTCTGTTGTACAGTTTGTTTATGGCAGGGGACCACTAGATTGGCTTCCTTTTTTGGAGGATAGCATCTTGGTTCTGTTTGGGATAGCACGATCCATGCACTCATGTAAGTGCTTATAAAGTGCAATTGTGTAGGACTCAGTAGTCGTAACTGCATTGTCCATCCGCATGGGTGTTATGAAGTTCACCACTGCTGTCTTAAGAAGCATGAAGTTGGCTTTGGAGAAATTTTTTAACATGGTTTCCTTAAGGGGGGGTGGGGGCGGAATGTGGATATGTAGGGTAATTAGCTTATGGTCAGATCAGACCAATGAGGCATTGACTTCAGGTGTGGAACACCGGTCACTCAGGACAAACCAACACAAATAACCACAAAGAGAGCTAAATGCTACTCATTGCCAGAAGTCTCAGCCTCCAAATGCACACACTCGAGGCACTTCTCATTATGGAGAATATTGATATCTGTGCAGTAACAGAAACCTAGTTCAAGGCTCCAGAGAGCACACCAGCACTACCAGGATACTACTCATTCCATACCTTCCAGCATCAGAACCTAGATCATAGCACATAGGGTGGGGATGTATCCATATTCATCAAGGATACCGACACTTCTCTCTACATCCTCCCTACAGGATATGTACCCATAGAATGTTGTACAGCAACATTCTTCCCACTCCACAGGGGTGGGGCCACAAAAGGCCCTTGGCATTCCTGCTCTATGAGCCTGATGAGTCTGATCTGAAAGGCAATGGAGGCAATCATAATGGAAGTCAACAGTAAAGACATTGGGAACCATCACACAGTTGAGTACACCCAGTTTGGCTTCGTCAAATGCATATCATGCCTCCTGAACTGGGTTGATTTCTTTGAGACAGTTACTCAGGCTACAGATGATTGAAAGGAGCTCCACACAGCCTACGTATACCTCGCTAAGGCCTTTGACACCATTCCTCAGTCAGGTATCATAGATGAACTCACCAACCTGGGCATAAATCCATAAATCACAAGATGGATTGCAAACTGGCTCACAGATAGATCCCACAAATTAAGAGTTGCTGGCTACATGTCTGACTCTAAACTGGTAACTACTGGTGTCCCCCAGGGTTCAGTCCTGGGGCCCCTCCTGTTTGGTATATACTTCTCAGAAGTACATGTCAACACAGGAGGGTTGTGGTTGACTAAGTTTGCTGGGAAATGTAAAGTGTTTGCCATAATAGATAACCCAGATGACACAAATATTTTCCAGAAGGGACTCTATGAGACAGATGTGTGGTGTCAGAATCATGGCCTCAAGCTCAATGTGAAAGAATGCATAGTAATCCCCTTTGGGGAAAACAAAGTACCCACAAACTACCACATAGGTGTTACCCCCTAAAAACTGACAAGGTAATAAGGGATGTGGGGACACAAGTAGATAGCCATCTTTCCTTTGACAACAATGTTGCCAAAGTGATTAGGAAATCCTATGTGGCCCACCTAGTCAACAAAGGATTTGCATCAGGATCAAAAGAGGTAGTGGTGGCCCTCTACTCTTAAGTCATCAGACCCATCATTGAGTACAATACACCATTTTGGATGTACTCGACTAAGCATATCCAGCAGCTGGAGAGACCACAGAGGTACCTCACCAAGAGGATTACTGGCCTCAAACATTTGTGTTATGCAACACAACTGGTAAAACTAAATCTGTTCTCCGTTGCATACCGCCTACTCAGAGGAACACTCTGCCTAACATACAGAGCCATGTCCAAAACATAACTGTTGAACATGCTCCATCTAAGGATAACAAAATTGAGTCACACTAAACACTCCAGGGATATGAATCTCATCACAACAATGAATACAACATGCTGGTGGGATAGAGTACCATCCCAGAGACTTGCCTTACTGTGGAACAGAGTTCCAATGTACATCAGAAAGAGCCCCTCGCTGACAGTCTTCAATAGGGGCCTTGATGAGTGGATGGGAAACAGACAATTTAAGCCAGGAATCACATCAGCAGCCCCACTAGAAAGGGGCTTAGGGTACCAACTATTAGAACTAGGGCTAACAAGACTAACCAACGGGGTGGTGAAAGCTGCACAACTGGCCTAGGCTAATATATGCCTTTGTGAAGATAGTCTACTACATACCTATGAACCTATGTGACAGGTACATGTCTACAGATAGTAGATGTGTACTTCATTGTACAGTCATGTTGTACAGCAGGCACATGCACTGCATACACTGTAATGCTTACAGATACTGGTGGCTATTATGTACAGTGGGTGAGATGTGCACCTCATGTCTTTTGTGCCATTGGGATGTGTGATGGGTGGGACTGTCCTGGATGGCTCCCTGTCATGGTCACCCTCTTACACACATCTCTGCCCATCCATCTTTGGCTTATTACACTGTGTTTCCCCTACATATATAGGTACATAGGTAGGTAATAGGCTATCTGCCTGAAGGCACATATTAGTATGGACAGAGTGTGCAGCTATCACCACACATGGGGTTAGTTCCCTATGCCTCTGTGTAGTAGAGCTGATGAAGTGATCCATGGTGTGACAGTTCAGTTTCACATACACTCATCAAGGCTCCTCTGGAAGGGTGTCACTGAGGAAATCAGCTTAATGTAGGTTGGGAGCCTGTTCCAAAGCAAGGGAAGTCTGTGAGTTAGTAATGTATCCCTCCAACATGTTCTATTTATTGTTGTGATGATTATATCCCTAGAGCATGTGGCACAGTGAGCTTGGGTTTACTTCAGCTAGAGCATGCACATCAGTTCTGCATTGGACATGGACCTGTCTGTTAGGCAGAGATTGCCTGAGTAGACATTATGCAACAGAGTACAGACTGAGTTACTTCAGTCTTGTTGCATGAGGCAACTGTTTGAGGCCAGTAATCCTTCTGTTGAGGTATTCAGTGGTCTTTCCAGCTGCTGAAGGTGCCTAGTCAGATTAATCGCAAGTGTGTCATGGTACTCTCTGATGGGTCTGATGACTGATGAGTAGAGGGAACCTCATTTGACCTACATGCAAAGACTTTGGCAATTTATGGGAACGCATAGCATGATTTTCTAACCACTTTGTGAATGTGTTTCTGAAAGTAGAGATGACTATCCACATGTGTCCATAGATCAATTATTATTACCTCCATATTTAGGGTGTTGGCACCTATGTGGTATTTGTATGACTGTAGCTCGAGGCCATAATTTTGACACCACATCTGTCTGACTGAAACCCTTTTTAAGGATGTCTCTGTTATCCCAAACATCGATTATGACAACCTTTTTGCAGTCATCCACAAACTTTGCTAACCATAGCCCTCATGTGTTTGACTGTATTTCTGAAAAGTATACACCAGACAGGAGGGGTCCCAGGACTGAGCCATGGGGGACAGCAGTTGTTACCAGCTTACAGTCCAACAGGGAGACCACAATTCTTACCTTGTGGGATCTATCTGTGCCCCAGTTGGCAATCCATCAGATGACATACGTGTTTATGCACAGGTTGTTGATTTTGTGGATACAACATGTGTGTAGGATGTTGGAAAAGGGCTTTTCAAGGTCTATGTAGGCTGTGTGGAGCTCATTTCATTGATGGATGTCCTGGGTAACTGCCTTGAAAACTGTCTAGCAGGTTTTGGGACCATGATCTACCCCTGACCAAACCAAAATGGGTAGGGTTGGGTGTTTGTAGGCTCCCAATAGCTCTGTTTATGAGTTCTAAAATGATGGACTCCATGGCCTTGCAGATCAGGCTTATTAGGCTTATAAGACAATAGTTCCCATGGTCTGTTGTGCACCAACACTTGTGGAGTGTGCCAAACATTGCTGTAACCCATTCAATAGTTTCATATCCTGTACAGAGGGTGAGTCTCAACAGACTGTTCAGGTGCAGGGTCTGTTTGTTTTGGAGTTCACATATGACACAGCCAGGGACACCATGTCATCCCATAGACACCGTGTTTTTAGGTTTGGATAGAGCTGTTTAACCATTGTATATGTGATTTCTGGGTTTTCACAATCTCCAGGTATGGTAATACGCCCTTTTGCCAGTGAGAGGGGGGTAAATATGTATGAACCTGTCTGACAAGATGTTGGCAATGTCAGTCATGTACATGTATTCATTTACACTTTGCACTGACTCAGAACATATATGAGTTTACATTGATATTTATGACATAGTTAAAGAAAGTTTCATGGTTCTCTATGGATTCTTTGGCAATATTTTTGGCAGGACATGGCTTGGATAATGTTAGGAGTGCTCATTGTTTCTTGATGATAGTGATCGGAGATGTATTGATCTTCTTTGGATTTTCACTTTCTTTGAACAACTTAAGTACTTGTATTACATAGTTTGATTATGACAAGGGTCCAATATATTATATGGTTCTGTTTTCATATCACTGTGTGCGCAAGGCACGATTGGTGAATAGTGACATGTGTCTGGAGTAAGAACTGCCAGATATGTGTGGCCCACAGCTGTACTCAGACATGGCCCAAGTATGTGAGCATGCCCAGTATGACCTTTCAGTATGTTGTTGACTGACATTTGCTTCGTTTGTTTGTGTGTGAGCATGCCCAGTATGACCTTTCAGTATGTTGTTGACTGTCATTTGCTAAATTTGTTTAAGTGTGTGAGCATGTTCAAGTTGTTTTTTACTTCAGGGCTCACCTTTGTGTTGTACATCGACAGGAAGCACGCTATGCCTGCAGGGCTTCCATGAGTCAATTTGCATAGACTTATCAACATTTCTACATATAGGGAGGACAGCTATTATTTGTACATTTCTACCCGGGGGGGCACACCTCGTTGTTACTGTGGGTGTACATAGGATGAGGGGTACACCTGACACTTAAACACATTTGCTAGGCCTGCACTGCTATGTCAGATACTCCATTTCAGTCTGTACTGTTGCCTATCATACTGGCTTGAGGCATATCACTGTACTACAGACCTTAGCTTTCAATTACACGCATATTAGTTTGTGACTTCATAGCCTACCCAAGCCACATCATACTGCCTGGCCTGCTGTTATCTGTCTGCATAGGCCTGGGGGGAGGTTACTCATATGCCTCTTCAGAGTGCATGATGCAGCATTTGTTTGTGTTTGCATTTATCTACAATTGTCCTGCTGGCTGTGACTGTTAGGTATGTGAACCCCCAACTGGTATGTGTGAGTGACTTAAGTTGTGTCTGTGCCAATGAAATGCTGTCATGGCTTTGTGGTTCAGTACTGTGACTATAGTGCACAGTATCCTGAGTTTGAGCCCTGTCACTGCTTCTTATTTTCCTGCTGGGCAGACCTGACTGGTTAAGGAACAGTAAAGCAGGTGTGAGTGTGTTTACCCGACTATGCTCGACTTTGCCCAACTTTGCCCGGCATTGAGCTGGTTAGGGCGATGCGCAGCTATGCCCAATTGCATTTAAATATTCTCAAAACTGGTAAAATGTGCTTAGCAGTGCTTTATATTGCTTAAAATAGGGCACTCATGCCTCAGGTGGTGCTGCAGGGCTGCCTATGTCGGATGCACATAGTACACTCCCTATACATGTTTGAAAACAGGTAGTGTCAAGTTAGGCATCCCTTTTACTATATGTGCAAGTCAGAGAGAGGTGTCATTTCCAGGGTTCCTACTGAGTCAGTGTATGTGCTATGAGTTGCCTCTTTGCCAAGGCCAGGGCATACTGGGCATGCCTCCTTCTGCCTACTGGGGCAGGCTCAGGTTGCTCCTCCTCCAAGTCACACTGTGCCTGTGCAGGCCTTGGCAATGGTGGGGGACTGTTTGGACCTGCCCCATGCTGTTCCTGCTGCAGCTGTTTCCGCAGGATCATATTGTGTAACATGGCACATACCATAACAATTTGGGTACATGTAGTTGGTGAGTACTGCAAGGCTCCACCAGATGTGTCCAGGCACCGGAACCATGACACACTCAATTATGTTTCTTGTTTGTGCGTGTGCCTCATTATGGAGTTCTTGTTCAGGTGTGTGTGCATTTCTGATGGGTGTCATCAGCCACGGCTCCAGTGCATATCCAGCATTCCCCACTAGGTGACCCTCAGGGATGTCCCCATTGGCAAATCTCTGGTACAGCTGGGTCAGATGCCAAATGTGAGAATCGTGATAGCTTCCAGGGCATCCAGCACACACATTCATTATTATGCCCTGGGCATCGCACACAAACTGTCAGTTGATGGAGGGGAAGCCCTTGAGGTTGATATAGACCCTACCCTGCTCACCAGGTGCTGCTTTGATGTGTATGTGCGTGCAGTCTATTGCACCCACTACCTCAGGGTATTCTGCTATTTGGTGGAAAAGACACATATTGCTGGCCAATGCCTCACGGGAATTGGGGAAATATATTTGGTCAATGACATATGCTGACATGGGATCCAGGAACTGGTGGAGTACCCTGAATGCTGATGCCTGTGAAATCCCCATCATATCACCAGTTGGTCTTTGGAAGGTACCTGTAGCTAGTATTCTTAGGCCTACACATACCTTGATATCCACTGGGATGGGTTCCCCTCTAATGGTTCTGTGTGTGAGGCATGGCCAGCAAAGCGCAACAATGTGCTGTAGGAGGTCTCTGTCCACCCTATAGCACTCCACTATCTCCAGCTCATGTAGCCCCTGGTAGGTTACCCTGGGTCTGTACACTTTTCTCTGTCTCCTTACTGTGGGTTGCTCAGCAGCATTCACAACATAACCACCCTCAGCACCTTGCACATGATGGCTTATGATAGCAAGAGCAGCCCCTAACATTTTTTCTGACTTAAGCTTTTTAAGCTTACCCTCTTTGTATACTGCAGTGTTGCAGAGTTCTTGAGAAAAAACAGGGAGAATGGTGTTTGCAGAGTTTAAAATGCTGGGCTGGGCTGGGCAAGTCTGCTGCCTGTGTAATTGGCTGATTCTGATATATTTCACCTGGCAGCTCTGCTAATTCTCCTTAATTAACTTCCTACAACTTCTTTTCCTTCCTTTTGCCTTCCTGTTTCCCCCTGGGGCAGTGCTGTGCAAACAAGCGCAAACACACGCTGTGTGCATATTTGCAAGGAGTTTCCTATCTTTTAACAGTGTGCACCTTTGGTTTGAGGTTTTCAAATAGGACAACTGCAGGCACGCCTCTTGCAATCCTGAGCAACTCAAAGCAAACACAAGCCACTGTGCTCCAATTAGCTTACAGCCTGTCTGACACACACCTTCATGATGTCACCTATATTCCACTCTTCTACTCACCTACTCCTACTCTTACACTCTTGGGTCATACCTCACATGCTGGGGAAAATTGGGATTCACTATCCTTATCCTCATTTGCATAGGATTGCCTAGTAATGCATGGTTACATCTCTCACACTGAGTTTCCCCCCGTTAGCAACCACTACTCAGTGGCCATGTTGTCTTCAGCCTGCCATTCACCTGCATGGCAGAATAAGCTTTTTAGTGAAAATGCCTGTTTTTGGCTTTGTTTAAATTATTTTCTTGTTTTTATAAGAGCCGCACATTTGTGCGGTGCTGTGCTATGCTTAAAGATTGGAGATCAGGGAGAAAAAGTTAAATTGTTATATTTTTAAACATTATATAATGCCAGTGGCCTTATATTTGGCCATTGGCATGCTTCCTCAACTGTATTCATCCTTTATTTGGAGCTGTCATAGCTCAGTTTAGCTATTTGCAGAAATGTACTCCGTTACCAACGGAGTACATTTCTGCAGCTAACACTAATCTTCCACGGACAGGTTAGTGTTTCCTGGATCACAAATTTACCTCATTTGCATGGCTTTCACCAGCAAATGAGATAATTTGCATACCATGACGCTGTCTGTGCAAGAGTAGCTTTAGCAGCTCTCCTGCACGCCCCTGCCGGCTGTACCTGGATTGCACGGCAGACATATTGCCGGCATGAGCTCCTACACTCTTCTTGCACTCTGTGTAAGCTTTCGTAAATCGGGGGATAATCTTTTAAACAACCAGATATTTAGTAGGAGAGAAGAAACACTGAGAGAGAAAAAGAAAGGAAAACCGTCATACTGCGCATATCATGCAACATGAGAAGGACAACTTTACAGAGCTTGCCTTTCTTAAAATACCTTATTTTTACTAATTGTTAGTAAAGAAATAATACATTATACCTTATAATTACACTATAGAATAATGGTACATTTTAATCTATTATTTGAATGTGAGTATTAAATTAACCCCAGCAGAACTAACCCACTAACTTTTGTTCATGTTATTCAGCGGTAACACACAGAATTATCATATTAAGTAAACAACTGAGTATTAAAACATTATATATGAGATCAAATAAAAAACTTTTTGACTTATTTCAAATGATATTCTTATTTAGAAGTTAATAAGAATAAGAGTATGCTACAAAATTACAACTTGTCCATTTTATGTTCATTCATTTGACTCTACTTTTTTATTTTGGTTTTCTTTTAAAATCTATCCATTTCTTGTTGCTTACCTCTTTAAACTTCTTCCAATGAAACACGAAAACAAACTACAAAATCACAAAGAATAAAGCACCATGCCTGGAACAACAAATTAATTTATTATAAAGCGCTTTTTGTCCACATCAAATAGTTGAACTTCATCAGATACAAGTACTTCATTCACAAGAAACAGTTTAAATAACCCTCTCAGTAAGTCACATGACATTCCAGCTCAGTAAGTCACATGACATCCCAGCTAAAAATTTAAAGTGCTGGTCACATCTATTTAAGAAATAACATAAAATATTTAAAATGACCATGTTAATATTTCTAAAATCCACAATTACACTAATTAAAACAAAAATATGTTAAACTTCTGTCCAGCAATTTAATAAAACAGTGAATATGAGTATAAAACTTAAAAATGCAAAAATGTATTTAGGGGAAAGGTCCCCAATACTATTTCATTAGAGTTTTCAATTTCAAAATACACATTAGGGAACACATATCATTGAGTCCTGGGTGACTGTAGGCATTTAATCAAATTTGCCAAATAAGTTCTAATCTTTCGAGTTCTAACTGGATGGGGCCTCCCCTAGTATTCTGTGCCACCTGATCTATAACTCAAAATTTAAATGTGTGTTCAGGATTCATAAAGATATACTTTGCCAAAGCATTTTCCTTTTTTTGTCTACTGATACTATTTACATGTTTGTAGACTCTATCCCTAAGCCTTCTTTCTGTTTTGCCTATGTAGAATGATTCACATAATTGACACTTGGCTAAATAAACCACCACCACAGAGTTACAGTTGTGTTTCATTCTACAGGTTATCTTATTATTGTTCACTATTGTTGTGAGGCCCACGTCAATGTACCTACAGTAATGGCAATTCCTGCATAATAGTTGGATTTAGTGTTTCGTTCGAGCAGATTTTTAAAATCGGTAGCTCTTCTCAAAATAAATTTAGGAGAAGGCCCCAATTTCACTACTAATTCCTTGTCTTCCATGAGAATATTCCAGTTTTTGCAAACTATATCTCTAATGTAGCTAAAGTCCAAGTTAAGTGTTGTGACAAAACCTAGACTAAAGTTACATTCTGAAACAAGGGTTGTTGTTGTTACTACATGTATTGACTTCTCTGACTGTATAGTATCTGAGGAAGAAATGTTTACAGTCTGAATTATGTTTAAAATTGGCCTATAAAAACCATTATGCCTTTTGGACCTGACTTTGTTCATTAAGTCATCCAATAACAAGGTTGGGTAGGCTCTTCTCATAAACATTTTTTCTTAAAATTCACATTCGTTGTGGACATCCATTTCAGTAGTCACCATTCTAGCAGCCTATATGAGTTGTCCTTTAACCACTGATCTTTTCTGGTGGTATGGATGGGCACTTGTGTAGTGCAAAAATGTGTTTGAATAAGTTGGTTTCCTGAAATTTTAGCTTCATATCTCCCCTCCTCGTTGTTTTTTCTTAGTTGTACATCTAGACAGGAAATTTCATGTTCATGAAAGTTGTGGGTGAATTCTAAAAATTGGGTGGTGTTGTTGAAATAATGCACAAGTGTTTCAGCTACCAGTTCATTACCTTTTATTAGCAAAATAATGTCATCCAGGTAACATGTAAAATATACTATTTGACTGGTAATTTCCTGGATGTTGAAAATGTAAGTGTGATCCCGATAAGCAATTACTAAGTTTGCAAAACTGGAGCCACAAGGTGACCCCATTGCTACTCCCATTGTTTGTAAGTAAAAGTTCTTTTTAAAATGAATGAAATTGTTGGACAGTACACTGTCTAACAATTCTTCAAATAAGGAAATATCTGTGCTTGGGGCACCTTTGCTCCTTAAGATATTTCCCACTCATTCTATGCCTAGTTCATGTGGTATGGATGTATAAAGGTCTCTTACATCCACTGTAAGAAAACTGTGTTGTGTGTTGAAGTCAAGTTCATTAATTTTTCCAAGAAATGTCCATGACTCCCTGCAAATTTGTGCCTGTTTGTACATATTTTTTCAGCATTGAATCTACCACTTTTGCACATGCGCATGTAGCTGAATCTCTACCATCTACAATGGGCTTTACTGGTGGATTTTGAAGGTCCTTATGAATTTTAGGGACTCTGAACATCACTGGTGCCATAGGTGTCAGGATCTGCATATAGTTCGATACATTTACGTCTACTTTTCCTTCAGTGTATAAGTCATTAATGTAAATTCTTATACATTGATTAGCTGTATCGTATTCATTGAATGAAACTTATTGGTAAGAATCTGCATTCAAAAATAGATTCAATCTTGTTATCATAATTGTCAGAATCCATGAATACCAGCCTCCCACCCTTATCTGGTTTCATGACTCTGACATTAGTTGACCTTAACACATTAAGCCAGGCTTGCTCATCCTTACTCAAGTTATAGTTACTTGCAGACCTTTTATTGGTGGACAGTAATATCATGAAATCAAGTTCACAAACTCATTCAAAAGTATGTAAAATGTTATGCAGTTGTGGATTAAACAAGCTGGCTATCCTAAAATGTTGGTCCTTTAAACTAGTATTACCTAGAAGAGCTTTTTTTACAGTTAAGAATAGGACTTAAATTGGGGATTGCAATGGACACTACTGACAAGCAAAACCAAAGTCAGGAAGGAAAACAGCATTAAAAGCAATTAGATCTTTGCTCTGCTACATACAAACAAAACATGTGACAGAACAAAGTATTTCATAGTTTTCAAAGCAGCTTGATCTACACAGTGACTGTTCATTTACGCCTGCTATCTGACATATACATTTCACCAGCTTTCAAAGGTCTAAACCTATAAGTCTAGGACTCTATAGGGGACCCTAGCCTTATTTTTCAACTGTACCAGAACACACTGTCCGGTAAGTGACAGTAGGCAAATGGAAGCTGAGGGAGTCGAACAACTGATTCCAGAAAAAGCTTATTAACAAGTAATAGCTCTAATCCACTGCACTGTCAGTTAAATATTTATATATAAATATACATTTTACATGGACTGCAAAGAAAGTTGATTATTTTCCATTGAGCTGCATATGTTGGCTTATATATAGTTTATAATCTTAGAAAACCAACAAGGTAAAGTTAGGCTAGTCCTCTTAAGTACATGGAAGGATTCATCAAGGTCCCATTATTCATTTCATAAATATTTTTTTCTGTGATGATTTTTCACAATAACAAAGAAAAGTGAATGGAGTATTTCATCCAACAAAAGAGAAAGCTCTGAAGAAAGCTGTTAGAGGTGTTGCAATCAAAACAGTGTCAGCAGGAATCAGGAAGAATAATATGACAGAAGCAAAACTATCAGGTCTTGAAAAAATGCATTTCAGCATACAGATGGTTCAGCAAAGGTGGCAGAAAAGATGTCTGTAGTCATTTAGCACAAAGCGTGTTCATAAAAATGTATTCACAATTTGACCTTTCTACAATGACTGGAGACTGTTTAAGGATGCTATCTCAGAAACGTTACAGTCAGTGATGCCAAAAATGGACTTACTAGCTATGGCAGGGACATTTTTGAGTAAAAGCTCAGCTATTGCACAAACTGAACAGTAAACCAGGTTATTGGATCCATAGCCAGATAGTAAGACTTCACCGGTCAAACAAAAATCCCACAAAATAGAAACACTGAGAGAAAGAACTTCTGACCATACCTCTTAACCTCTTACTGCAAAAAACTGGACAAAGCCTGACAAAATGGGGGTACAAAGGCCCCAAAATAGGGACACATTTTAAATATTGCTCTTATAAACTTATAAAGTTACTAGAATAGCATGCATTTTCTGAAGGTTATGAAGTCTGAAACTCAAATGATTATCATTATTTATTGACTTTAATCCTTAAATCATCCCAGTGATTTGTCAAAAAAACACAGTTTTTATGAGGAACAGACCAAAAATATGTGGCAAAAATCTGGACATTCTGCGAAAATCTGTACAGTTGAATGGTATGCTTCTGGCTAATCTGGTTGCCATGTAGAAGGAAATATGCCATGGAGAAATATCAAGACTCTACAGCCTTAGAACTACTGGCATCTCTGAACCCTGGGTCAGACCAGAAGTTCAAAATCAATCATTATATATGCCTTAACACACCTTTTAAACATTTCAGATGAAGAAGAGAAGTATATTGACGTTAACATATTTCACAGAATACAGAGGACAGAGGTTCAAGACTGAGGAAGATCTAGGACTATGATCTTGAAATTCATTACATTTCATGATGCAATCGCACTTAGAGCACATTTGGTAAAACTGAAAATGGACTTTCCAAGTGCAAATAATTCATATAAATGTAGAAGTCCCTTAAGATATTAACCAGAGAATAAAGCATTTTTCATAGTGCAGGAACAGGCTTTGGTTAACCAGTTAATATTTTTTCACCTCTTTCTAACAAGTTTAGTTTATAGTAATTTATAATGGTATTAGGCTTTCTAAATTTGTCATGAAAAGAGGAAACAAAACAAAAAATGTTAAAAAGGATGTGCAGGTAAAAATAGAATTAGTTTCTTTTGTTTTAATCAAGTTATTTTATTTCAGTGCATATCGGTTCTTTTTCTCTCATGCTAAGTAATCAGCATGTACAGACATGTCTTGGGTGTTCCTTTTATGGTTTAAGTTTAATATTTGTGTTTTTAGGATGTTGATGTCTGAAATGCCTTTTTTCTAGTAAGTTGTGATAATCATGGTTAAACAACACTTAATCCTATCTTCCCCAACATTAACAGATGAAGTAACCTCTCAAAGAAATCCCAGTTTTGTATTATCTTAAGTAAGCCAAAAATGGATATATGGTTTTTAATAGAATTGTGTTTCACTGAAGAAGACCATCATGACTGGACTAGGCAAAAAACTAGCTGGATAAAGGCTTCTGCTTATAGTTGCTCAGAAGATAAGAATGCATATGTGATATTTTGATTTTAAAATCAATCGGAGCACACCCAGTCAATATGTAAGGGGATTATAATTTTATTGAGCATAGCAGGACTTCTTTTTTTAATGGGTGTCTGTTTATATATACCTCTCACACAGAATTCACTGATTTTATCTTAAATAATAGTAATTATGCAAACTTTTTGATGTCAGAGGTCACCTAAATGGGTGATTTTAAGGGTCTATATTAGATGAGCGAAAGTTCATCTTAGCAAACGCTCACATGAGCAAATATTGTGGAACTCAAAACTGCAATTGTGAGATCGTGGTACAGTGAAGATGGGAATATTTGCCCTTTCCTCACTCTAGTGCAATCCCGGAGTTGGAATATGTATTTAGGGGGGTGTGGGGGCAGTTTTGAGTATCTGGATATTCGCTCATGTGAGTGTTCGCTAAGATGAACTTTCGTTCATCTAATATAGATCCGATTTTAATGCAGTTATCGAGTTGAAGCTTCATATACACTCTATCAAAAATAAACTTTTTTATACGATCCATATTTCCCGACTGATAAAACGTCCTCATCATTCCTACTGGTCATCCTCTGGAGATTAATGTAGCCCGTGTTAATTATATATGCATGCATATACCTTAGAGATATCTTTTTGATGATCACTAAATTTCATATCAGTGTTGGGCGTTATAGTCTGCACTCCTCACAAAAAATATAGTTATCTATTTGATTCCCAAAATTAAAAAAACAATAAGAAATACCACATTTTTAGCTGTAGACTACTGTCTTTGGTCTATTTTATGTTGCTGTACCACTTCAGCTGCTGACTTTAAAAAAGTGTTCATACCTGCCTGTAATTATTCCATATCTGCCCTGCATATGTTCTTGGTGAAATGTCTTATAAGGGTTGATTTCTTCCAGCAGACCTAATTATTAGACTCGCACCAAATCCAAGTTAACATGCTGACATTTATACTCATGCTGCCTTTTCATTTAACTTCATTTTGTTGGTTTGCAGCTTAATCATTTTTTGCTTTGATTGTAGAATTCAGCTGGTTAAACCAATTCAAGATACTACTGTTATGCATTATTATTATTCCACTGAAAGCACACTTTGAACTGTTGCTAAATGTCTAGTCTTACAAACACAATCTAACAGATTATATCAATATATATTCAATTTGCTCTTTGCAGTTTTGCCCTGTCCATGGAATGTATCTGAAACAGGCCCAAAAAAGTAAATAACCCATGCACAAATGTGAATAATGTCAAAGTTAGTAGTTACATAGTCAAACTAAGGAAAACAATCATGCATGGACATTTGGAAATTTTATAATAATATAACTATTGCTGAAAGTGGAGCACACACACACACACACACACACACACACACACACACACACACACACACACACACACACACACACACACACATATTTATTTATATAAATGTATATGATTACATATCGTGTGTGTGTGTGTGTGTGTGTGTGTGTGTGTGTGTGTGTGTGTGTGTGTGTTTAGATGAAATACAATCACATCATTTTACTAACAGTCAATGTTCCACCTTATTTACTGCTGTTGCCACTTCTCCATGTTAATATAAATGGGCAGGCTGTTATATTAAGTGAGGAAGGGTACGGAGTGAAGCCCTAAAGGCCCCACACGTTGCCTCTCCATCAAAAATGCTAATACAGTTATATTGCTTTACTATCAAAATCCTGAATGTCATAATAAATTTAGTCAAGATATTGATGCTAAATGCCGATAATCTGCATATTAATTAGCTAATAATGTCAAAACTACTTACCGATGATATTGAACTCGGCATTTTTGACATCCTCTAATTTTTTCCCAGTTGCCACTTCCCTGCCTGCTTTCCAGCAGTACAAACACATGCAGTTCTCTACTGCAAACCGCTGTACTTAATGTTTTTCCCAACACCTCCTGCAAATGAAATATTCCAACTCCAAGATTGCACTACAGTGAAGAAAAGGGTAAATTTTCCAATCTTCTACTCTACTGTGATATGTATTTGTAAAGTCAACCTCATATCAGCAAATGCACAGTGGCATTCACTAAAGGACACTCATTGAACTGCATTCCTATGTTCACTAAACCGCAATTCTACATTTTGATAGTAAACTATATATATATATATATATATATATATATATATATATATATAATTATTTATGTTATATTTGTTAACCGGGAAAATCTAACTGGAGACATATCCATTTTCAGTGGAGGCCTGGGGAGAAAAGCTCCAGAAATACAAGAATAATTTAACAAATACAGTTTAAAATATAATACCAATAGTACAAATAACACTTAATACAAAGGAAGATTGCAGGAGATAAGCTGAGAGAAACTTAGGGAGTAAGTTTGGGTAGTAAGGTGTAGGGAGCAATATAATAACCAAGTAGAAATGCCAGAAGAAATGAGGAAGAGAAAAATATAAAGCGATGAGGATAATAGAGAGTTAGACTGAGGAGGGAGATTAACCTGGGCTAGAGCAGAAACATAAAGCAATGAGCATAATAGAGAGGTAGCCTGAGACGGGAGATTAACCTGGGCTAGAGCAGGAACATAAAGCAATGAGCATAATAGAGAGGTAGCCTGAGACGGGAGATTAACCTGGGCTAGAGCAGGAACATATCTAGTGATTGGTGAAATAATTTTTTGCTGCAATCTTAAATTTTGTAAGAGAGGGTTCGAGGGTTAAGTCAGGAGGAAGTGAGTTCCAAATTTTTGCTATGTAACTGGAGAATACTGAGTCACCGGCATGATTGCAGGATTTAGAGGTTTTACAATTAATTTATCAATATATCTCAGTGGTCTGGTACTGATGTAAGGGGTAATTAAGGGTTGTATACCCGGTACTCTGTCTGGTCAGTTAAGTATTCTATGGGCCATTGTAAACTGATTGTAGTGTAGTAGGTTGTGGAACTCGAGCCATTTTGGTAGTTTCAGATTTTGACAGTCGTGTGCGATAGGTAGCCCCTGTAGTGAATCTAGCGATATGGTTGTAGCAGACAGCTAATTTATTTAGTTCAGTTTTAGAGAGGTTAGTGAGAATGGGGGAGACATACAGGAGAGTGGAAAGTAGGTGGGTGCATGCTGTGTTGGTTCTGACCAAAGCCAAAGGGGTTCAGAAGGCTTTAATTCTGTATAGTGAGCCCAGTTTTTTATTGTTTTCTTAAATTATTTGGTTAACATGAAGGTCAAATTTCAGACTATTGTTAATTAGTACCCCAAGTAGTTTGGTGAGGCTATCAGGGGATATTATGGTACCGTTGTTAGATGTGATTCTGAAGGTGACCTGAGGGGAGCGATGGGTTGGGGAGAACAGCAATAACTTGGTTTTGTTAGCATTTAGTAGTAGATGTCTGCTAGAAAACCAGCTTTTGACTAAGTTAAATGTTTTCTGGGTCTGGAACAGGAGTTCTGGGAGGGAGTTGGCTGAGCAGAGCAAAATAGAGTTGCCTGCATATTGTATACAGCTAGCTTCAGGGGTGGCTGACTATAGATCATTAGCAAAGACTGAGAATAGTAGAGGACCTAATATGGAGCCTTGTGGAACTCCTAATGAAACAGGTAGAAGGTTGGAGAGTCTACCTTGCCAGATCACTGCCTGATTTCTACCTTGAATGTAATGTTGAAACCAGTTAATAGTATGATTATGTAAGGAGAGTTTACAAAGAGAGAGTTCTAGCTTGTTATGATTAACCATATTGAAAGCTTTGGAAAGGTCCAAAAAGAGAGCTAATGAGATTTTACCTTTGTCCTTATTCCAGTTGATGGTGTCTGTGAATGATAGCAATGCTGTTGTGGTGCAATGATATGTCTAAATCCATGTTGTGCATTTATGAGATGTTTGTTCTGAATTAGGTAGTGCATAAGCTGGCTTTGAATACACATTTCTATGATTTTGGCTAATGGTGAGAGGATGGCTATGAGCCTATAGTTGGATAACTCTAAAGAGTTTCCACCTTTATGCAGAGGTATGACATGTGATACCTTCCAGATGCTGGGAATGGTGGCTTCAGTGATTGTCCTATTTATTAGGATTGAGATAGGGATAGTAATGACATCAGCTGCCAATTGTAAGTATTCAGCTGTGAGCCGGTCAGCATCAAGGGTAGTTGGTTTAATTTTAGTCAAGAGTTTTCTAATGTAACTAGTGGGGACAGGTTGTAAGCTAAAGATCTTCTCGTCATTGGTGACATTTAGTTCCAGACCATCAGTAGAGGTGCCTGTTTGCTGTTTGGCTAGGGTGAGTATGGTATCAGTAAAGATGTTATTGAAAGTATCTGGTAGATTGACAGTGCTAGTCCCGGCCGGAGAAGAGGGGGTTGGTGTGTTAACATTGCCAGGCCTTAATATTTTATTTATACCTGCCCAAAACATTTGTGGTTGATTTTGATGCTTAGTTAGTAGGTTATGGAAGTAATCTCTTTTGTATTTTAGAATAGCTCTTTTTGCGTCATTCCTAAGTTGCCTGTAGTAGAGCTGGTCAGAGACAGATATGGTGGTTCTGCATTTGGACCAGGCTGAGTTTCTGTCAGAAATTTTTATTTTGGTACTTTTAGTAAGCCAAGGTGCTGTTTTAGTTTAGCTCTGGAAGTACGTGGGGTGCATGTGAGTCTAGGATAGAGAGAAAGGTGGAATTAAAGTAGTTTATGGTTTCATCTGAAGGCAGATGGTGGAGTATGGTCCAGTTACAACAAATTAGATCAGATTGGAAGTTGTATTGATTGAAATTCTTTTTATTCTTGATTGTCTGATAAATGGGCTGATGGATTTTATTAGTTTTGTTTTTTATGATAAAGATAGGAAGGTGATCACTTAAGTCATCTGGGAGGGTGCCCGAGATATAGTTCTGAGGTTGTTGGTTAGTGAGTATCCAGTCTAAGACGCTTCCTATGTTACTCTTTTTATTGAATCTAGTGTGAGATTTTATTAGTTGGGAGAATCCATATAGGTTAATATGGGTGGTTGGGGTTTGTGAGGAACACAGGTTCCAGTCTATGTTAAAATCCCCTAGAATAATAGTTTCTTGGGGATTAGCGTTAGATAGTCCATTGAGAATACCTTCTAAGGTACATATATTGTTACCTGGGGGAATGTATCCACAGAGAATATTGATATGTTTTCTATTGTTAATTTTAATTTTTGGCAGTAAAGATCTTTGCATTATTGTATGTGGGAAAGTCAGGGGCTACTTTGATAATTTCTAGGGTGTTTTTATATATAAGTTCTACCCCTCCGCCCTTTTTGCCTATACAGTCCGACCTTAGAATGTTACAGCCTGGAGTGAAAATGTCATTGTCTGTTATGGCAGGTTTTAGCCAAGTTTCTGAAAGACCAAGAATGTCTGGGTTATATGTAGCTATGAGAGCATGTAAGTGCTGTAGTTTGTTTTTAATCCTTCTAATGTTCAGATGAATTACCATGAGATTAGATAAGGATCTTTGCTGGAGGTAGATGGGAACAGTGCGATTGTTGAATCTGCAGGTGTTAATTAATGGGCCTGGGTTAGGGTGAATGTCTCCATCCTTTGGAATTGTAGCCTGGATACTTGCTATAAGTTTGGTTAGTTTGAGAATTAAGTATAGCTAGCTTCTAGTTTTAGTACAGGTAGGTAAATATTTAGCGTTATTTGTGTGATTGTTAAATGGCTTGTGGTAGAATGGAATATTAAGGTCTAGTTTATGTGGGATAGTGCAACTGGGTAGGAAAGTTGTGGTCCGGGCTTTGGGGTAGTCATAGCCATGGGGGTATTGTTTTTCATAGGTGGTTTGGTAGTATTCACCTAGTAGAATGGGAAGGAGTATAAGTAGTGTTATATGGTTTAGATGGTGTGCTGACTTAATGATCTTCAAGGGTTGAATAAGTGGACAGTGAGTAGGAGGGGTAAGGTAATTGATAGTTGGAGGTAAGGAGAGAGTAGTATAGCTTGGAGATTGGTTGAAGGAGTAGCGGGAGTGGTTAGTTAGATATAAAATTAGAGGTAGTGGGGGCGAGTGAGAATTGGAGCAGGGTAGGGGTGCGTAGTGAGCCCAAGCATAGCGAGGGTGAATGAAGTGGGGCTAACCACAAAGCAAACGACTGCAGGCTTCCTACTGTTTTACCTTCGAAACAGCCTGTTTCTGTAAGTAACTTTGTTTAATTTCAGCAGATTTCCTACTGTTTTACCTTATGAACAGCCTGTTTCTGTAGGTAACTTTATTTAATTTTTGTAAGGAATATACTTCAATTCTGTACTTCTGCAGAGTAAACTAAGTATAGGGTGAGGGGGATCCTACTAACTGGCTTACGTTTTTCTTGCTATACCTTACAGCTTACAGTCTGTGCAGTGTGCAAGCCAAATTATATTAGGAATTTATAAAGTATTAAGCTAATTAAGCAGATTGATCCCTCTTTGATTTTTGAAATTAACACATACGCTGCTTATGTCAGTGTTCAGATGGAGTGTCCGTAACAGGTAGTTCAGGTTGTTGCTTGAAGGTTGCAGGGCTTTAATTCAAAGAGAAAAGATCCGTTGGCTCAGAGAGCTGTTTATGTCAGTGTTCAGATGGAGTGTCTGTAACAGTTAGTTCGGGTTGTTGCTTGAAGGTTGCAGGGCTTTAATTCAAATAGAAAAGATCCATTGGCTCAGAGACCAATGATCACAAAACAGGGTTAACCACAAAGCAAACAACTGCAGGCTTCCTACTGTTTTACCTTCGAAACAGCCTGTTTTTGTAAGTAACTTTGTTTAATTTTTGTAAGGAATATACTTCAATTCTGTACTTCTGCAGAGTAAACCAAGTATAGGGTGAGGGGGATCCTGCTAACTGGCTTATGTTTTCCTTGCTATACTGGAGAGCTTACAATCTGTGCAGTGTGCAAGCCAAATTATATTAGGAATTGACAAAGTATTAAGCTAATTAAGCTGATTGGTCCCTCTTTGTTTTTTGAAATTAACACATACGCTGCTTATGTCAGTGTTCAGATGGAGTGTCCGTAACAGGTAGTTCAGGTTGTTGCTTGAAGGTTGCAGGGCTTTAATTCAAAGAGAAAAGATCCGTTGGCTCAGATACCAATGATCACAAAACACACCTTTCATGGAAGATAATAGCCACAGCAAATATGTTTATCTCGAGGAGCAGAGGAAATTCCCGTTATAAGGATGAAAAGGCTGTTTGAAAACTGGAGTTCAAGTTAGTCAGTTGGAGATAGTTAACTGAATATTCTGATCTGTGTCTCAATATATCAAATGCCATATATCTCAAAATGGTACACATTTCATTGAAAGATTCTGGTCTTTCCTGGCAAGTTTACTTGTTTTGACAAATGTTCCAGGATTATGCTAGGAGGCTCTGTGGTTTTATTTTGGATTTATTATTAAAAGGTTCAGAGGTACGGTGTCAGCTGCTGATCAAAAGGGGACAACTTAATATGTGTTTGAGATCACTTTACAGTTTGGATAGGGAATATGCGCTTTCCCCACTATTACACAATCCCAAGATTGGTACCTAGAAAGTAGGTGGGAAGTAAAAGGCACAGATCTCCACAGAGATAGCTGCTGCCCTGCAAAAAACAATAATAGTGTTGTTTTTGTGCATGTCTTGTGTGTGGTATATGGGTTTTGTAACTGCGTTTTGGATTGCATGTGCTGTGCTTTGGACGAGTGTGGTTGGTGGTGTTGGAACGAGTGTGTAATAATTTTATTTTCATCAGGTGAGTTGTGAAGTTTGTCAGTTAAGAGTAATCAAAATTAAGTATATATAATTAATACAAAAATACCACCCCTATCTTTTGCAAATAACTAAGCAGCCTTTTAACCAGAGTAAAGCACAGCCTGAAGTCTTATTATAGAAGCTGATGCATTTCTGTCATGTCAGGGCTAGCCACACAGTGGTGGAAACATTGACTCTAGGTGATTCGGATACATTGACTAACATAGATGTGACATCCCAACCCCATATGAACATGGAAGAAAAGAGGGTTGTTGATAATGACACTGTGCATTTCTAAATCACGTATTTCTTCAGTCCATGTAGTGATTGCTAGTGGTGTATCTCATTTTGCTACATAATCAGAAAAAGTTACACAAATTGATAATATTGAACACAAATTTAATTTTCCATCACAGAGTAAACAACCAAGGTAGTATTTTCTGATGAACACATATATCTCTACCTTAATTAGACCAGCAACGTTTGAACTGATAAACATCCATGGACTTTGGTAAAATAATTCAGTATGTAGCTAGTAAAGTTGAGTGAAGACTCAGAAACTTAAAGTGAAATTGTGTACAATGTTTTCATTGAAATCGTCTGCATCTATCAATGCATAACATATTACTGGCATGCAAATAGGCCAGTTACCTTGGTTATGTTTTCATTTCTGAGGCAACATTTCTCAGATGAAACAATTTTGAACAGATGATCAAATGCTGTGCTGAAAGACATGCAATCTCCATGGCACAGAAATAGTAGTGTGTGCTCACATGCTGAGAATGTATAGCTGGTAAATTGCTTCCTGAATTTTTATATGCATTCAGACATTGACTGGATTTCCTTGAAGCACTACCACTATCATTGCAAGCAGATGTGATTTTACATGTGGTTGTCATACAGAAGTTAAAAGTGAAAATATGTGCATACATGTTTATATTGGTCTTGCTTTGTTAGACACATCTTAAGATATGGAGCAGTCTGTTTCACATAACCACCATTTTCAGAAGTTGATCAAAGTAAGATGATGGCTGGCATGGGAAAATGTATAGTTTTGCAGGTGTTAAAGTTGTAATGATTCTGTTTGATTGTGAGCTGGAAGATAAATAATGTCATATTTATTCAGTTCTACAACTACTATGCACAGACATTTGCATATCTGCATTGTTTCCTTCTTGTCAGAGGCAATACAAACTACTGCTTTTTGGAAAGAGAAGAAATTACAGATGCTTTCAGAATGACAAAATAATTATACAACAAAATTATTATCCAGAAATGATAGCTTTCAAGGTGAAGCTTTGCATAAATGTATGGTACTGATTTAAATGATAGAAGTATTGTGCAGACAAAAACAAGCAAAGGAAAATTTAAAATGTGTTATGTTTTATAGCTTTTACACTTACACAATTGTTCAGAATGCATGCCAACTAATTTAGTGTTTGCAGTATGGCTATAGTGTTCACCAGTAAATTCAATAATATATTGCAGGGTATTATTTTTCCCATTCAGAAATAATATTTTATGTACTGGTGACAGTGCATAACAGTTTATGACTGAACAGTGCCAGAGCATGGACATGTTATGAATGCTGGCATTTTGTAACGTTTATAATTCATGATTTAGAATTGGCAAATTCTGCTTGAAACTATGAAAGATACTTGCTTTTATTGCACTCTGAAGACATTACTACTAAAAGATGTTAACTCGTTTTGCTTTAATAGTTGAAAAAGAAAAATATAAAAGTCGCGATTATTTACTTCTTATAGAAGTATGCACATGCATTTAATTATTTGTATCAGACAGTTAAGCTCTTACAGACAGAACTGCAGCATGGAAATATGAAACACTGTATGCATGTATTGCCAGCATGATTCATAAATTAGCAACATCTGAACAGCTTTTTGGAACATGCTACACTTATGATCACTTGCCAGGAATGTCTCCCTGGAGCTTTCCAAACTTGTTATACATAAAGCAATCATAAAACAGGATTAACAACATATTTGCTCCTGTTCAGGTTGAGCTGCACAACTGCAAACCACAAATGAGACTCCCAACAAATATATCTGCAGACAAGGATCAAAGTTAAGCCTATAGTAGATATCTGCCTACGTATAACAATGTATCGAGAGATAGCGTGTTCGTCTAATACATCAACGGTCTGAAAATCTTGTAGTAAATGGACACCAACAGCTAGATGCTGTCTTGCAGGAATGTCATCTCAAACAATTATACTAAGCTACAGTGCCAGATTTTATCCACATGAAACACATGAACTTGTAATCTGGTGTTTTGTTCTTAAAATGGTCATTTTAGCAACAGCTTTATGTCCCACCGCTTGGTAATTATTTTGTATCTTTATTCTTGTTTTTAATTAATTGTATCAAGCATATGTCAATAACATTATCTTCAAATAACATTTTCCAGTACAACACAACACCATTAAGTCTCAACAACAAAAACGATCCCTGTTGATATCTAGATTCACTTTTCTGCATTACACAATTTAAAGCCATGTATTTTAAACTCATAATCAAAGTCAACAGACAGAACAATCTTTTATATTGCTCATTTCCTTTTAGATAAGTTCCTATCTGCATGTCTTTCTACAACAATCCCTGACACCCCCCTTCATCTTAACCTCAATTGTTACCAGTAGTATACAGCTAGTGGATGTAGCAATCTTAAATAACCACTACAACCATTTCCTCCTACATCTTAGTACTCTCCCTTTCTCCATCCAAGTAGTTTAGCTTCCATCACCATACCTTTACATTTCTTCCTTAACTACTCTTTATTCCCCGTCCAAATTCTCCTCAACCAGTTTTAAACAAAATTAACATTTCAAACTGCTAAGCCCTCCATTTCCATGTCTTTACAACCATTCTCCTCACTTCTCTAGCCTAAAGCTATGGTTCTAACTGTCCTCTCATCTATTCACCTTCTTCCCCAACAACTAGGCAGACCTTCCATGAGTCTTGAATCTCATGATTAAATATGCCTCTCTACAGTCTTCTTGAAACATTTCAGACTTTCTTTACTTCCTTGAAGCAACACTAAGTATAGAGTTGATCAGCATTCTGTACCCTACATCTCCAGTAACTGGTTGTATCTCCACCCCTCTTTAAACATTTTCACAGGTGTGCTGTACTGCCAATTAACTAGCCTAAACTAAATATCACCAATCAGTCTCACTTTTCTTAATATTCTCATTATTCCTTGCACCCTGTCTCAAAGCCACTTTTCCTTCCACTCAACAACTTCCCTTATCCTTTCTTCCCTTCACTAACTCACAGCTTCAGTCAGCAGGCTAATTATTAAATGCCTGTACATAATTCATGTCCTTCCCTTCTGAGCCCTTCTCCTGTTCCCCACCATCCTGTAAAGTTATCTTGAATGTACTTTCTGTTTTCATCCTTCTGCAGCTCTGCTGCTATTCCCCAGTAAAATTGTAAATCCCTCTAGTCCAGCAATAAATATAATATGTAGATCTGTACATTGCTGCCAATCCCTACATGCACATACCTTAATGTCAACTACTGTTCTTACCCCAGGCACCTCTCACAACATTTTTTATCTATCTCATCTGTCTTTTCTTCCTGTATACTTCATAATATCCACATCGGTGACATCTTAAATGACACCCTCATATGCATAAAGATCTACAGCAACCTGATAACCTAATAACCTCTAATGCTCTGAAAAAAAGACTGCCACTTCATGAAACCCCTTGTTCTTTCCCTATTAATACAGGCAATGCCATCTCCATGATAAACTTTTAATACTCTTGCAAATAATTTTGCATCAACATTACACACAGATATCTCTCTCTATTTCAGAGTGTCTTACCTCTTTTGCTCACATATAGAATCATCACCATAACATCCTGTATAGAAACTGCTGCTCTACCTTTGCCCGATACCTCAATTTAAACCTTGTTCAAATTATCTTTACTTGTAGTTCTACTCTCTTACAAAAGTCAGTCAGAAAACCACCAGGGCCCCTTTTCTTTATACGCATCTAATGAAATACGCAGCTCTTTTATAATTCCACTTGTTGAATGACAAATTGATTGAGCAGAAAGACTCTGCTTGGTATTTGCCATTGCCATGACAAGTTGAGTTGGTTGTATTAATTTTTTTGATGCTAGAGAAAAATGCCTCCTCATCTTAACTCTCAACTGTACAGATTTTTGTGGAATGTCTAGATTTTTGCCATATATTTTTTGTCTGTATTTCATAAAGTTGTGGTTTTCTGACAAATCATTGGCAAGTCATTAAAGATTGAAGTCAGAAAATAATGGCAGACATTTGAGTTTCAAACTTCATGCCCTTCAGAAAAATCGTGCTAACACAAAACCTGTTATTCTATCAACCTCTAAGTTTGTAAGAGCAATATTTAAATATTGCCCCTAGTATTGGGCCTTTGTCCCCCCATTATTTATGGCTTTGTCCAGATTTCTTGCTCTAAGAGGTTGAGAAGTATGCTCTTCATATGAAATGCTGGTGATTGTTTCTACCATTACTGGTAAAAAAACAAAAACATGGAGACTGACACAATTGTTGATGAATGACATCTGAGTCTTCTGCTATGGAAGTATGAAAATGGCTAATTGAGGAAATGGATTCCACTTGAATACTGGTCTGACACAGCTTCAAAAATACCTATGCTGACAATTTTGATCTAGTCAGACTTATCCTGAAATTCTTACTAGTCATCACACATCACAAATAAATTATCAGATAACACACATCCAAATGTATACACACATGCAAGAGCATGCACACACACACACACACACACACACACACACACACACACACACACACGCGCGCGCAGACTCTTTCATGCAATCAGTATTGTATTCATCCGCATTATTTTTACAGTGGCCTTTTCACAATTTACTTGACTGTTCACCCCAAGTGTTACTTGACTTCCTAACTGCACTATTAACAGGAATAAGCACCCTGAATATGTAGTCAGAATCATGAAAGAAAGTTGACTTTATAGGTCTTATAATCTGAGAGATTGAGATTCACAAATTCTATAACAGTAGCTCTGGTCTGCTGCAAAAAATGTTCTTCTTCATAAGTATTTACTAGGTTCATAGGTGTTAACTAGGCTAATGACCACAAGGGCCTTTCTAAGCCTAGCCATGCATCCCAAATCTCTGACAGATTCTCATACCCTTGATAAGTGTAAGCAGGATCTTGCGAGATGAAACATTTACAAGTAAAGGCCTGGAAGATGAACCATTTACAGGTTGCCTGTGTCCATTAGAGACACAGGTGCCAAACCAGCGATGAATTTCCTGTTCCCCATCCAATTGTCCAATTAACACTTGAAATAAATTAGGGAACAACTCTGCTTCACATGGATGCGTAGCTTGTTCCCGAGATGGGGTAATCTCTGGGATTATACCTGTCTCTCCAGCAGGTCTTATTTATTTCACAGGCAAGGTTTACATATTTAGAACAGGTACTTCTGTTGCTGTTTCTTTTGCAGATATGCAGTAGGTCCATCAGAATGGGGTCTGATAATGCCCTGTATGCCAAGCATAGATCTTTCCTCAACAGCCTGTAAGACAGAGAATAAGGAGATAGGGCCTTAAGGTGGTCTGCATAGGACATGCTACTTGCACCCTGTATTCTTTTAATGAGGAACCTTTGTGGACATTCAAATTGTTTGACATGTCTGGTTAGTACATACCAAAGGGGGCATTGCTGAATAAAGTGGGACAATGACTTCCTTGGACCTAGATGCCATACCTTTGTATTTTTTTTTTTTTTTAAATTTTAATATTTTATGAGAGATGAGGACTTTGGTTTAAAAGTTGAACACACTTTTTAAGGGCAATGACAAACAAATAAGTTATTAGTGTATTTTTTCTTTGAACTTTACTACTTAACAAAAATGAACATATAAATAAAAAAAAAGTTCTTTCTGTATTCTTTCTTTGGCATTTTGCATTGGCTTTTATATTTTCCTTTTTGAAGCTATCACACACATAAAACCACCTATAAACTCTACTCCTTGGCTGGTACTACACCTTTTCAGACCTTCTGTGGTCTTTACATATTTTCCAATGATCTTCCCCATTTTAATTCACACCATTCATATCCTTTCTCCATATCTCATCTTTACTGGAACTTATCCATCTTTCCTTGTCTATCGCTCATTATACATCTATAGCTGTTTCTACTGCAAGACCACATTTTAGAAGCCTCATTGAATGGTCTCAACTGCCATTTGCAATGTCACTTTTCTGATTATGTGGCCTGCCATACTACTTCCCTGTCTCTCAATCTGTTATCCTCTCTTTCAGTCCCTTTTTCATTCTTTCAGTTCTACAGTCACCTTTTCTATACCTTAAAACTATTTGCTTCTTACTAGGTAAGTCCTTCCTAATTCTGTCTCCATATCTGTGCAAATATGAACCCTGCTTTCCTTTGTGTTACCAGTGTCCTTCATTCCAACCATTCTCACTACAGCAGATTAAAAGATTTGTATCAACGAAACCACTCACTGACTGATATTGATATTGAATGTCATTGCATAGTTTTTAAACCTGGCAACCCACATCTTTTTATTTCACTAATTTGCTAACCATGTAGATTTGCTAGGCATAAATCTGTATTCAGGGGGACATTAACACTGCCTCATTAAATTACTTGCTAAAAGTCTCAGAGTAGGCAAATGGAGACTAAGTATCTCAAACCCTGGAGTACATCAGAAGCTTGTCAGTAGCCTTAATCCTCTGTACCACCCCTGCCAGATGATCTTGTGCTCAGACTGCTAGATATCCTCTACACCAACTGTCATACAAATGAAACAATTAATATGTATTGGTTCATAGGTTCATAGGTTGGTACTAGGCTATCAGCCCTAGGGCCTATACAAGCCTAGCCATAACAATTCCCTGGATATTTCTTCCTACAATATTTACTTCCCTGGACCCCTTTGGCTGGGAATCAAACCAGGTCAACTAATGAGAATGCAGCTATGCTTACCACTATATCACCATTATACTCATCACTCCTAAGTCCTACAAATGTGCTTATAGCTATCCTTGACCATTTGTGTTTCCATTCAAATTCTATGCATTTCCCTTGCAACTTGTCACATTCCCTAGCATTATTTTATGTTGTCTCTGTCTTAAAATGTAAGTAATCTGTGGGAATATTTCTATTCTTTCTTTTTATCAGAATCTTTATGAAAAATATGAGTCTAATGCAGACATATAATCTTGAAGATAAACTACTTGAGGTTAATGCAAACATGCATAAGTCTAAAGGTTAACTACTTGAGGCTAATGTCAGCAGTTATTTACCTGGAAAGTCCGACTGGGAAATATCCATTTTTAGCAGAGAACCATGGGAAAAAATCTCCATTTGCTTACATTGCATTTACTAAGTTCCAGCTTTTATACAGAGTAGTTGCATTTCTGTTTACATGTACATACAAACAGTAGTTACATTTATACATTCTAAGATTTTACAGAGGTTGAATTTCCTAAAGAGAAAGCCAACATGCAACTTTTACAGGCAGCAGTTATGTATAAAAATGTTTTGTCATTTCAGTGAGGGGTTGAGTATATTCTGTTTAAGGACAGTATTTGGAGAGTATCATATGGTGAAAACAAAGTATCAGCCTTGGGATGAGCATGTGCAGGACCAAGATTGGTTAAGATGTTTTTTAAGCAATGGTTTAAAACTATTGAGTTTGTCAGAGAGTTTTATTTGTGTGGGGATAATATTCCAGAGTTTATCAATGCATTAGGAGTAGAGCGAGTCTCCTGCAACATTATTATCTTATTTGTAAGTAATAAGAATTTGTTACTAGAGCAGAGGTCCCTTGCTGGATAGTAGGTCAGTAATAAGTTATGTGTGCAGGACATTTTTCCAGATGATGAATGAGTTTCTGTCCTGTAGTTAGTTGTGAATATGTTAGGTAGTTGTGTAGTTCAAGTCAGTTTAATTGCATAAAGCTATGACAATAGTGGGCCCTATGAGGAAGATTAATAGCAAATTTAGCTACTTTATCATAGCAGGAGGCAAGTTTCCTTCTTTCAGTATTGTTTATGTTTCTTAGGAGAGGACCATCACATTAAAAAGTTAGCAATAAGAATATGGTGGCTAGAGTTTTTCTTGCAGAATCTGTAAAGAATGCATTGATCCTATAAAAGGAGGCTAGTTCCTGGTGAGTAGATGTAATAGTGTGCATTATATGGTGGTCATATTAGAGATTGTCACTTATTATAATTCCTAGAAGTTTACTGTGAGTTACAGTTTCAGTGAAAATATTTTTTGCTGACTTTATAGTAAACAATTGCTTTTGATTTTGGCAACTTTTTTGAGGTAAAAAGCATTAACTTAGTTTTCTTGGGGTTGAACAGGCGGGTTGATTCTCTATGCCAGGTTTCTACATAGCAGAAAGATTTTTAGGTAATGTCTTGAAGTTTATTTATTGTTGAGGCCACACATATTAATGTTGAATTGGCTACATACTGAACTAAACTAGCATGGTAAGTAGAGGTGAGGAGGTTATTAATAAATACATTAAATAGGAGAAGTCCCAAGAAAGAGCCCTGAGGGACACCTGTAGTAACTGGTTGAAAGGATGAGTAGGCTTGTTGTCATTTAACAGCTTGTTGCCTTCCAGATAGGTAACTAAGTAACCATGACATGGAGTTTTGTGAAAGCCCTGTTGAGGAGAGTTGAATTAGCACTTGCTGGTGCAAGACAGTATCAAATGCCTTTGACAAGTCTAAGGACATGGTGGACACAAGGAGACCATTGTCTCTCTGTTGGTTTATTATAGTGAGAAAATGTAGTAGAACAGTATTGGTGCTGTGCTGGGGAGTAAAGCTATGTATTTCTGAGAGCAGATTATTTGAGATTAGGTATTGCATCAACTGAATAAGTATACATTTCTCTAGTATTTTGAAGAGGGGGGAGAGAATTGCTGTTTTAATCTGTAGTTATTAAACTCTGTAGATGTGTGCCTTTGCACAATGCAAATGCATTTTCAAACATGCGTAATCCTAAATGTGAACTGCTTAAGGCTAATTTAACATGCAATAATTCTAAAGGTGCACTACTTGAGGCTAATGTAAATATGTGTAATTCTAAAGGTGAGGTACTTAAGGTTAATGTAAACATGTGTAATCCTAAAGGTGAGCTACTTATTCTGTGAACAGACAAAAAAACTTGTTCAAGCATCAAAATGAACATAGTGACATGACAAAATGATATTGAAAGGTATATACTTTACCAACAAAAATCTTGCCAAAACTCAGCAAGTTGTATTTTACTGTCCCCGCAATCCTTTAGAATTTTCCTGAAACAAATCTTTTTTAGCACTTCTTAACACACATTTTGCCTATACATCAGAATGCCTATGAACCAACACATTTTTGATCCAACTCTCTTACAGCAGTTATTGTCCTTTTTCCCAATTTTTCCACTTATTCATTCTGTTTTCCCTTTCACCAAACAAAACAGATTTACAGTTTCTTGGGATTGCCATAATTCTATTGTCATTCTTTTATACTGCTATCAAAAGGCCAACATTCACTCTTCAGTACCAGGATATGAGCAGAATTCCTGCTTACTACTCATCATATTATCTACATTTATAACCTCCCATATCAGGCTGTTCTGTTTATAATGAGGTCCAGAACCATCTATGAATTAACATATATTGATTGCAAACTCTAGACAGGATTTTTCTTTCTTGCTATCTCAGTACCTTCCCCTTCTACTACAGCCTTAATTTTCTAACTTATTCCATTTATCTAGCAAGTGTTCTGTTTTTGTTTTCATTATTTAAGTAGGTTCCAGAAACTGCCTTGCATATCCTTCTCATTTCTGTTTCTGTTGCCATAATAGGATAAGGTCATGCTTTCTTTCTCTGTCAATGGCTAAAGGCCTTTTCATCTATACCGTTGTTTCCTCTTACATAATTCTGACTAGCTAGGTATAATATAGCTACTCTATACTAGCAAAATAAAAGCCTTGCTAATACAATCACATCCCTTTGGATTAAGTCCTTTTCTGACATTCATTAGAAATAATATTCCCTGTTCCGTTTATCACTACCATAAGTTTTTTTTTCCCTAGCTGAATGGGTCATGTGCAGTTTATATCTGTGACTTTCATTGTACCTCTTCACCTTCTTCTAATACTTTTTTCCCTTATCCCTTACATATTTCTTAGTTTCTCCAATGTTTAAGACCAAAGCCTCTCAAAGAAACTTGCCCATGCTACTTTCCTCACTAGCATTTTCCTGCACTGCTCTTCCATACACTTTACTGCCTCATTGTCCATCTATCTTGTCTGCATTTGGTCTCCATTTCCATCTGAACACTTACTTTGATGACAATTGCGTAACACTGATAGGCTGGTATTCCCTTCCCAACCAACAGTCCTTTAATTTACCCTTATCAGTCTAACTTTTCTTGTTCTTACACATAAACTTATCATCAGTCTGGAGAAGCTTTAGGATCAATTTGTGGACAAATTGGAATATATTCAAATTTTTTTCTCGGCCAGATATTTCTTATCTTAGTCCATTTTTCCACCATGGCCCTAATATCTCTGAGCACCTGAGTGCAATCTAATAGTTTTATGGTACTGTATTCCTCAAAGAGTCATAGACTTTTAACCCTAGATATTTCACCCTAAAGCTCCCTTAGCCTCATGCTTCCTACACCTGCCCTTCTGTCTTTGCTGTTCTTAAATAGGCCATTTTCTTTCAATTCCATTCAAGCCTGAAATGGCATAATAAACCTTCTAAGCAACTTACTCAGTTTAGGAAGGATCTGGTTTGTATTTCCTCTCATAAGCAAGTATTCATCAACAAACCTTAGGAAATGGCCTTACATACCCTTTCCTCATACCTACATTTTTCTCCTTACTGTTGGGGAAAAACTTACCCTTTGGGAAAAACAAGGTGCCCACAAATTACCACATAGGTGGTAATCCATTAAGTACGGAAGAAATAATTAGAGATTTGGGGACCAACATAGATAGCAATCTCTCCTTTGATAATCACATTGCCAAAGTGGTTAGAAAGACCTTCTATATAGCCCACCTTATCACGAAAGGGTTTGCATCTAGATCGAGAGGTCATTGTGCCCCTCTACTCATCACTCATCAGGCCCATAATTGAATACAATGCCCCTTTTGGGATGTGCCTTACCCAACACCTGCAGCAACTGGAGAGACCCTAAAAGTACCTCACCAAGAGGATCATGGGCTACAAAAAGATGCCCTATGCAGCATGACTAAAGAAACTCCAGCTCTACTCAGTTGCTTACCGCCTACTCAGAGGCGATCTATGCCTGATGTACAAAGCCATGTCAAACCCAGAATTAATGGACATGCTCCACCTCAAGTCCCTTAGAGCTACACACTCCAGGGACCTAAACCGCAGCACAAAAATAAATAGGACATGCTGGAAGGACAGATTCATTTCCCAGAGGCTCCCCTCACTCTGGAATAGAATCCCAATTCATGTTAGACATAGCCCCTCGCTGACCCACTTCAAGCGAAATTTGGACGCGTGAATTGGAAATCGCAAATTCACCCCTGGGATCTCTCCTGTGTCCCTGCTAGACAGAGGCACAGTAAACTAATCTTAAAAGGGTACCTTCTGTGACCTACTTTACAGAAGCACAGTAGGCTAATCTAATAGGGAGGTGGAAGCCAAATACACTCTTGCTAGGCTTATAAATGTCCTAGGGCAGATAGCCTAGTATCTACCTATGAACCTATGTACCTATGAACCTATGAGTGAGTACCTTAACCAATAGCTAAAGTAAGCAATGTGAGATGAGATATGTTTGCTTTGTACTTCTCTCCAACCAAGTCATCCTTCTCAAATGCCACTGACCATCACTTTTATCTTAGGATTCTTGTTTAGATCCTTAGTCCAATTCCTGTATTAAAGACATAAGCCAATTTTCTCCCAGTCCTTAAACAAAAACTGCCATGACACTGAAAAAAAACTTTCTATGTATGAAGGAAGATAACCATTGCATTAACCGACCTAGACTATGAAATTTAAATTTAAAAAAGGATATTAAAAGGCATAACCTTTATTTTCCTACCTTTTTTCCTCAAAACATAACTGCACCAACTTTGCCATCTTTGGCATTGTAATTTCATGTCTGTTGACCAAGATCATTGCAACAATTTTTACATCTGCATTTTTTAGAGAGGTTATTATATAGTTACCTGGATCCACTTTATCATAACCTCCATTTGGTAGGATTCTAAACCTTATTGTATTAAAGGACTGTGGGAGTAGGGTCCTGTTTCTAGAAGGGATTGCATTACCATTCATTGGTCTTGAGCATTTACAATATCTCTGTTATTTATATCACTATTATCCATGGCTTCCTTTTACTGACTCATTGGTATCTCCCTGGGATGTTTTTCCCACTTCTCATTCTCATCTTGAACATATCACCTCAAATGTCCTTCCTTGAGCTATATGCATTATTGAAGAAATCAGCAATAACATATAGTAGTGTTTTCTTCTGGCATAAGCACGTCCCAGTCATAAACCTTAATACTTAAAGTGAATTTTCCATCAGATGGCATACCAGAGCATTTTTATGTTCCTAATGGGGAAAGACCAAGAGAAAATTAAGAAAAAGAAAAAATTGCCATTGATTATCTTTCTACATGGTTTACAGTGTATTTTATTTTTTAATCTCTAATACAAACATGATTGTTGGATTCCATACCTTGGGTTGTTTGAGATGGGCTTGTATTCTTCCTTATTTTATTTGTATTTATCTTAGAAAACTTCATATAACTTTTATTAATATTGCTTCTATATCTTCCAGATCCTTCCAATACCACAAGCTGCAGCAGAATCTAAGATGCACTATTTCCCATGGACCATTAATCAGGTCCATTACAAATGACCTTTTTATCAATTAACGTGTATAGACAATGCATGTCATAACTCTCTGTCTTTTGTAAAAAATATTGAAGACCCTACTAGTTTTGCTGTGTGGTTGACTATCCTACCCAAACCAGTGATGATTTAGGACTAACTGAAAGTGTCCTAAAGGTATAGCCAGAAACTATTGGCTGAATTCAAGGAACCTTAATTAATCTATAGTAGTGAATCCTCTTCTCCAGAGGAAAAAGTTGAACAAGGCCGTTTTTTACAAAATTCATTATTAGTCAATAACTAAGACCTCATACAGACCTTGCAAAGCTTTATATACCTTTCATAATTATAAACAGCACAGAAAATGGCAGATGTACTTTGAAATATCAAAGTGCAAAGACATTGAATTAAAAAACTTGACAAAAACAAAAGAAAACAACAGAACACTTTTTTTTTTTTTTTTTTTGCAGAGGGGGAAGCCCCCCTCCCCGGATCCCATGTTAATTATATATACCAAATTTGAGATCACTGTACAGTGAGGAAGGGGCAAATTCAGAACCCTCACTGTTCACAGCCTTAGAAAAATGTATCACTGGCAGAAGCAATCAAACAAGTTTGGATTGGTTTACCTTTATTAAGTTGTGTACCCTTTGTCCGATGTGCATTGCATCAAAAGAACAACAGCACAAAATCACAAAGCCGACTCACATAGGTTCGATTGGCTATAATGCGAATGCATTATGCCATTCAAACACATGGGAAATTGTTGAAAATGGTTTTCTGTCAAACTTTTTCGACTTTTGTCCTTGGAAGTCTTTTGTGATATCCCCTATCAAGTTGCACAAAAGCACGATCACACATACCATGTCCGAACAAATGGAAGTAAACCATTTTGATTACTTCTGTCAGCTGAAAAAACATTCAGTATTATGAATGTTCAGTTATATTGACTGTTATCTGAATTACATATCAATGCTCTCACAGCTATTTATAGTGCACATCTTTGTCAGTATAAGGTAGACTTTCACCTTGTGTCACAATGCAGGGCATCTTGTTTGACTAAGTTCAGTGCCTCTGTCCATCATAGTAGGTATTGAGTAATGTCCATCCTCTAGTGATACTCCCCTGTAGCTCTTCTTTTGACCTAGTTCTTATTCACCATTTTTACTCTTCATGCTCAGTTTGTCAAGCTTCATCTTCTAGATAATGCTTCTCCCATCACCCTCCATTCTTATAGCTGTTGCACTCTGCCCAAGATTGAATTCATTGCATCTTCCATATGTTTAGTTTTATTTAATTCCTTTATATATCTAGGAAGTCTGCTCCTTGTTAAACCAAGCAAATACAGACATGTGTTCCACATGCATCAACAAATTTAGTCTTATCCCATGAGTACATTTACAGTATTCACTTGTCACCCCTTCCAGTCTTGTTCTACTCTTCCTCTACAAAAACCCTTTACCTTTCTGTTCTCCTGTAATAATATTCCATGACCTTGTCCCCATTTATCCTACAACCTGATTGTGAACTATCATTTCACAGCTCTCCCTCCTCTGTCTCCTTACAGACCAAAGGGTATCTTTACTCAGCTTTAAATAATCAACGAATTTCCTGTTCTTTGTTATATCTTCTGTTATTCTTTTTTGTATTTAAATCTTTTATCTTGTATTAAGGTCTCTAGTAATATTTTAAATGAACCAAGCGATTCACTCTGTGTTTTTTATCTGAACATCTCATGTTGCTTATATAACCATTTCTGCCACCTGTGCACTTTAGTGCTCCTCTCTACTTCTCTCCTTTTATATGTTATGTGTTCAATCTTATCCAAAACAATTAAGGTGATTTACCCTTTTGTTCATCACTACCTTCTGTTGCCTCATTCTATCATGTCCCCAAGATCTGTGTCCCCCGATACACCACTCTTGTCCTTGCTGTCTTTATTTTCCTTACTTCTATTACTCTAGTATCTCAGCTCCTTTGGGATCATGCCTACAGCAATATATGGCAGCAACCTCCTTCAGATTACTGGAATGTGACATTTCTATTTTTTTCATAATTTGTGGGTGCTTCTTCACCTGCAGTTTCTTTTTTTTTCTTTTTTTTTGTTTTAAAACAATATATAAACAAATCAGTTATAAAACAAACAAATAACTATATACACAGGTCCACAGCTGATCAATATATCAAAGTTATACATATCAACAACAATTAATATTTTTCAAGCACGTCTTTAAGCTTAAGCCAAGATTTATATGAATGTGTAATATTATTAGTTCTCATCTTTATAGTATAAAATTTAGTTCTGCAAACAATGTTTTGCCATACTAAGAAATTCAACACTAGAGGGGGTAGCTTTACTTTTCCAATTTTTAGTAATTACTTTTCTGGCTATAGCAAGAATAGACCAAATAAGAGGTACTTGTGGTTTTGGAATTATCTCACAAGTCAGAGCATTAAATAAAACTAAAGATTTAGAAATATTGCATCTATCTGACCATAGAGCTTAACGTAATTTTAATTTTGTTAGAAGTGACAAAAGCTCTTTGTAAGAATTTCCAACTGAACATTTTCCAGTATAATGAAGATGTAGTTTTATCTGTATATTTTAATATGAAACTACTAAAAAAACAAAATAAAATGCACAAACTACTATAAAACAAGCACAATACTGGCTATGGAATAAAGAAAGTCGTATGTTATGTTAAGCGCTTTTCATTTGCTGCATTAATAAACTTCATCAGACAAAATCAGTATAACAAATTCACAACAGTTAAATAGTTTATAATTTGGTGCCCTTTTTCAACTACAGGAAATGACATCACACACCTAAAAGTTATGCTACTTCCCCCATTGCATGTTCCATTATTTACGAGTTAAATATTAACTGATGAAGTTTAGTAATGCAGTAAATGAAAAGCGCTTAACATAAGATACAACTCTTTCTTTATTCCATAGCCAGTATTGTGTTTGTTTTATAGTAGTTTGTGCATTTTGTTTAGTTTTTTATTAGTTTATATTGTGTGCTGGTGTTTTGGATTATATGGAAATCAGTAAATCATCTGAAGAGATGCAACAACCTTTGGATAAGCTTATGCATTTCATTGAGGGGCTCACTATGCGTTTTGAACTTTTGACTGCACAGGTAGATTAAATGAGGTCAGTTGGTAGTCAGGAAGTGTGGAACTACCAGAGCTTGCATACCCTGCAGCAGCTGTTGTGACAGAATCAACAGCAAGTCCTTGAAAAAGGTAGCGGTGCTGTGGATGGCCACACAGAACCAAATTTGGTTATTTTGGCTTCTTCTTCATTGGCTATAGACTGCAGTACAGATGTTTTAGCTTCTTCTGCTGACATTCTACAACCATCTTACGGTATGTCCATATTTGATGGTTCACCAGGTACTTCACAGTCGGATAATTGTTCCATACCTAATGGGCAGCGTATAGCTTCACAAACGGATTTGGCTGAACGCACTAACACAGGTACTGTTATTTTTAATGATGGTTTAACAAGATGTGACTTTGTCATGCAGAATGGTGGTTTAATGCAAAATAATAATGCCAGTAATGGCAATAATGTTAATAACAGCAACATTCGTGAACAGTATACAAGTTCCAGTGTGATAGCTAATTGGAAACCACCAGTTTTATCTCGATGGTTAATGGATGAACAGACATGTTCTTCATCTGGTGTTAGTAGTTGCTCTGAGGATTTGCCTTTAAAAACATGGTTGGAGCAACTGGATGTAAAATTATTTAAACTGAAAAAGTTGCAGGTGGAAAATATGTATTTGAAAAACTGCATACGAAATAAAGTTGTTCCAAAAGGACTATGAACCTGGCGATATCCCTCAGGACTTATTGAAAATTCTCCTTTGCATTGTGAATTGTCATCTATGTATGACAGACATGGTTTTGAATTGTTAAAATTATTAATCAAATATAATACAAAAGAAAATGAAGTGCTGTTAGTAGAGTGTGATGCTTTAGAAAAACAACTGCAAGCTGATGCTAATTATAGTAGGTATAAATATGAACATCAAAGAATTTATATTAGTACTGAACATATTTCATCGGACTTGAAGCATGAAAAATATAATAAACTGTTAAGGGACCAGCAACAGTATGGTAAGGGTCAGGCTTACCCTAAACCACAGAAAGTTAAAACACAAGTTGGTTATGTTAATAATACTGTTAACAATGGTCAAAACATAAGGGAACAGCATCAACAAGTAATAACTGATGATGTTGAACAAGTTGCCTATCAGAATGATTTGATGAACAGTTCCCACCTCTCAGAAGATTAGAAAGAATAAAAAACAAAAACAATCAGAATGTTAATAACAAACATAGCTGGTCTGATAATCAAGGTTTTTATACACCCTTGAGGTGGAATCAGAGGAGAGGGGGGTACCAGTATCATGGCAGGGGAGGAAATACAATTAGTTACTGCATGCAGTGCCACATGTGTTGAGGAAGATATAGCCACTACTGATTTAACTTCTAAAGATGCTCTTAGTAGTCCAGTCATTGTATGTAATTTCTTAGGTGATTTTAAAATGTACAATTTTCTCAGATACTGTGATAGATGAATCAATTGTGAATTTATTGAGCAATGGTTTTACACTTGTACCATCTAAGCAATCTAATCTTGCACAAATATTGATTGACTTAAAGCTGTTTTACAGAAAATTAAATTTCACATTATTTGGCAATAATCAGATAGCATATTCTGAACCCTCTGATATAACACATATCCATAGTACATTTAACCTCCCACTTCATCCCATTCTAGCATCATATGAAAAAATATGTGAGTTAGATATCAGGCATATGGTGAATAACAAAAAGCACTTGAATGATAATTTAACAGATGAAGAGAGAATTAATTTTTCATTTCTCATAAATCAGTCTTTAAGAATAATGAAGCCTGATAAGGGTTTTTTAGTTATGATGGACACATTTGATTATGAACAAAGAATGTTAGATATACTTAATACAGATACATATCAGGAGGTTAGTAAAAATGAGCTTAATGTAGCTTATAGAAGGGTGCATATGGTGCTTAATGATATGTTTCCTGAAAATAGAATAGATATTGGCACTTATAACTGCTTAAATATTATTTCTCCTATAATACCCACCATATTTAACAACTCTGAAATTAACACTTGTTTTACTTTTTATACCAGATTTTTAGACACATCTTTGTGATATTTAAAGGACATGAGATACAAGCTAAACAAATGATTGATTACTTTAATTCTACTACACCATTCTTTAAATTTACCTATACTTTTTATACTACTAGTATTGACTATTTGGACGTGAATCTAAAAAAAGACATAGTAAATAGGAGATACGTTTCTAAAATTTACAGAAAACCTACATACTGTAACTCCTTTTTACACTTTCCTAGAGCACATCCTTATAGACAAAAATGTTCCATAGTGAAAGGTCAACTTATAAGAGCTGCAAGGATGTGTACTAATGAATGTGACTTCAATTCTGAATGTCAATTCTTAAGAGATATGTTTTATAATAGAGGCTACCCTGTTAGTTTAATAAATGGTCTAATTGAAGAAATTGCAAATAAACGGAATAGAGGTATAGTTCAACCACTCTTAACCTCATCTTCTCTTGACATTGATGTCAATCTTGCAGAGTCACCTATTAGCCAGGCTGCCATTCGAATTATACAGTCACCAAATAGTGACTTAGTTACTATTACATAGCTTTCAATAACTCAGTAAGCTAGGGAGACCACTTTATGTAATACTTCTTTTATAACCACCTTTAGAAAAGATAGTGATCAACTTAGACTAATTCTTCATAAAAACTGGAGTTTCCTCTATAAGGATTCTTCCTTAGTTGATAGAATTGGTCAGTCACCCAGTATTGTTTATAGAAGAGGCACTAACTTAAAAAGTTTTTTTGAAACTAAAAGTACTAAATCTACTTCTAGACTTACTGGAACATTTATGTGTGGAGCATGTAGGATGTACAAATACATAAAAACAGGTAATTCCTTTAGAGTAATGAACACATGTAAATTTGACATCAATTATAAGTTGAATTGTGAGTCCAGGAGCATTGTTTATTTAGCTTCCTGCAACCTATGTCCAGCTTTCTACATAGGGAAAACCGACAGGAAGTTTCGTGAGAGAATTTACGAACACTCTTATGCGATCAACAAAAACAAAACAGAAAATGCCTTAGCAAAACATATTTCATTAAATGGGGGACATAGTTTCATGTTCCAAGCTATTGACCAGCTACTTCCTGATATTAGAGGTGGCACATATTCAGTATTATTAGAGGTACAAGAACTAGAATGGCAGTTAGTACTTAACACTTTCTGCTTTCCTGGCTTGAATGAGAACTGCAATATTTCATGCTTGCTTAAATTAAGAAATCTTACACGATAGTGCATTTCAGTTTATAATTTTTAAGTATAGATATTAACACAATTTTTGTATACTGTATATTGATTGCATACATACTTTTTATTGAAGAAGTATGTAGGCTTTAAGGTTTATTTTAATAGTGTTTGAATTACTGTGCTTTTGCACCTTTAATTCACTGCTATCATTAGTCACATGATTTTACGCTACATAGTTTAAATGTTGTAGAAACTGTGTAACTGCTGTTTGTCTGTGTTTCTGAAGAAGTTACTTTATTTAAAGTGATGAAAACATGAGAAAAATTTTTATTAAATTGATTTTACGTTAAAAAGAAAGTGTCTTTTGGAAGTAACATCTTTTTTTGCTGGTTGCTGTTGGGTTCCTGTTCTGTTTTGGATTGTTTGTTTCTTTCGCCCAGTTCATTTGTTTGTTCTACAGTGTTTAGGTTTGTGATGTTATTTCCTGTAGTTGAAAAAGGGTGCCAAATTTTAAACTATTTAACTGTTGTGAATTTGTTATACTGATTTTGTCTGATGAAGTTTACTAATGCAGTAAATGAAAAGCACTTAACATAAGATACGTCTCTTTCTTTATTCCATAGCCAGTATTGTGTTTGATTTATAAATTTTAATATTATTTGCTTGTATTCTTCAGAGACGTCTTCATTATTAATTTTTGAGGAACAGATTCAACAGGAATTGTCTAAGTATGCAAAATCTAACTTAATAATTTTATGAATTTTTGACAAATATGATTTATTTTTCATTGCATTGTTGCATTGTTATTGATATTTATTACAAATTCCAGTAATGTGGGGAGTGGTTTTTTTTATCTAGGTTAAATTTCTTATTAACAAAGTCTCTACATATTTGCAAAATTAATCCATTTTCAGACTTTTGATTGTTATACATGCACACACACACACACACACACACACACACACACACACACACACACACACACACACATATATATATATATATATATATATATATATATATATATATATATATACAATTGAAGAACAGATGCCAATAAATTAAGTTACTTTGTTGTTTTAATACCAGCATTTTGTTGATGTTATGAGTTTCTAAATAGTCATTTGTATATATAAGTGGAAACATGGAAAATATTAAGTCTTTAATACAGTGATTAGAATATGTGAACTTTTGGAAAGAGGGAATTATGTTATTTAAATAGGGAATTTGAGAAAAGGGTGTAGTTCCATTTACATAAAAATCTTTTAATAACCAGATAAAAATATTAGTGACTGTTTATGACTGGTTGTGCTATATTTATTATTTACTAATAATATTTCTTGATGTATTTGTTTACATTTTGAATTTATCCACAATGCTATAACTTTTACAATTGTTGAAGTAGCATACAATTGAATATCAGGGAATTTTATTCTTACATTATCCCAATCTTTTCTGTGCCAATCAAAGGAAACTCTTGGTTTATTAGGATGCCAAGAATTTTTAAGTAGAATATTATTTATATTCTTTATTATTTCTTTGTTGGAGATAGTACTAAAGATTGTAAGACAATATTTTAGGGATAATTACCATCTTAATAAACAATAATTGTTCATCCATGGTAAAGAAGACTTTTTTCCAATTTGTGAATAAATTAAAATTGTTATCAACAACCTGTTGATAGTTTGTATCATTTCTTTACTATTAGACATAACAGTTATTCCAAGGTATTTCATTTGATTGCTATTGCAATTGAAGTTTGAATATTTTTGTATGATTTTTTAATTTTTTTTTATTAATTAATATGATTTAGTTGTTTTATTATTATTAATTCTTAAGTTTGATGTTCCTTTAAACTGACTCATAGAACTAATCATATGTTCTAATTATCTATGTTTCTTATTGTTAATAAACTATCAGCAAAGAGCTGAATCTTTAGTTTGAAATCTTCTTTTATTTTGACACCATTAATGTTCTTATAGGATGTAATAATATTAGCAAATAAATCTATAGCTAATACAAAAGGTAACTTTGATAATGGACAGCCTTGTTTTATGCCTTTTTGTAATTTAAAGGAATAAAAAAAGAAAAGAACCTATTTTAGCATAAGCACAAGACTTATTGTATAAGTTAGAAATTAACACAGTTAGCTCAGGTGAGAAATGATATACTTTAAGTGTTTTAAATGGGTACACCAATTAACTGAGTAATAAGTCTTATCTAAATTGAGATTAATGATAGAAAGTTCTTTTTTATTTTATTTGCATAGTCTGTTAATGTGTATATTCTTATTGTATTATCCTCTATTTGTCTATTTAAAATAAACTCCGTTTGATCATTGTTAATTAGTTTAGGTAAAAGTAGATTAATTCTGCTAGCTAAAATGAACATGAAGATCTAATAATCCACATTTAAAAGTGAAATGAGTCTGCATAATAAGCACTTTGCAGAATCCTTATTTTGTTTTAAAATAGGTGATACAAGGGTATATTTCCATGGGACTTCAGCAGTTGTTTTATTTCTCTATAGACCTTATCTTATATTTTAACTGCATCATCTGGTAGTATTTGATACAGTTCTGATATAGAACCATCTACGTCTAGTGCCATATTATTTTTTAACTTTTTTATTTGAGTTTATAAATTATGTTAAAGTGATCTATCAATTTTTATGTGTTCACTTGTTATATTATTATTTATATTTTCCCTTAGAAAAGTTTCAACTATATCATCATTATCTAGATTATTTGCATTATTAATTATATTTTCATAAAGCATTTTAAAGCCTCAAAGAATACCTTTAATATATGTTCTTCTTTTTATTATTATTTATATGTGTTATAAATTTTTTGAGATGATTTAGTTTATTCATTTTTTTTTATCTAAGAGCAAGTTTCTGCAAGCTTAATGGGTTTACTGAATATGTCTTAAGTTTAAGTTTTTCCAGGTTTATTGAAACTTTATCATTTAGAATATCAACATATTTTGTATTTAAGTTTTTATGTTCAAACTGACTAATAATGTCATTTGGTTTTAGATTTAATATTAGTGTACCTATTTTGACCTGTAGTGTATTCAATTCATTGTCCCATTCTCTTGTTTTATTAATATACTGGCTTGTAACTCTTCTATACAAGTAAGCCTCTAGTAAATCCCACAGGACAATGCCAGATACTTCACCATTCATGTTTATTTCTAGGAAATGGTTGATCTCTTTAACATACCAATCTTTGAATCATTTTATTTTAATAATGTATGCTGGTAATCTCTTGTGATATATTAAATTGTCAGTTTTTAAAATAATATTAAAGCTAATAACATTATGATCTGATAATGGATATGAAACTATTGAAACTTCACTGATATATGATAGATTGATTGAAAGAAACATTTTTATCAATATTTGTTTGCTCCATATCTATATGAATAATGGGTAAATTGAAGAGAATTTGTTTTCCTTAGATCATGCATATCCTTTAAATTCATTAGACTTACAAAATTTCTTAAGTGTTTTGCTGAAGATATGATTCTCAGCTTTCTTTCTGAAGTGGAATCTTTGTCTGATAAAATGTAACTAAAATCACTAGCCATTATGACTTCACCTTTCATATAATAGGCTATAGTGTCTAAGTAATTGTTTGCATCTTTAGCTCCAACCCCTGGAATCCAATAAGAGTTCAACTATGTATATAGTTTTATGTTCCACTCAATTATAACAATGCTTAACATGCCATTTTTATCAACATAAGTATCTTTTACTTTAGCACTACCGGCAAGTTCATCCATAAAATGAGGGTGCCTCTTCTTTTGACTCGATTGCCAGAATCTGCCAAAACCGAATAATTCTTTAACAAAAGTTTATTTGCATCTTTAATAAGTAAATGTGTTCCCTGTAGAAATATGATTTGAGCTTTATGCAATATCAAGTATTTGAACAGAGTCCCCCTCTTTACTGGATTATTTAATCCATTAATATTAATAGATATGCATTTAAAATCAGGCATTTATATAAGAGAGAAAAAAACACAGGTATAACAAAATCAGACTTATGTACAAAACTTATTATATACTTTATATATAACAATATGAAATATTCAGCTATGGACAAAACTGTTTAAACAAATAAAAAGTACCTAAATGATATAACTCTAAAACATTTAATCATAGAATAACATATCCCTAGTTTGTTAAAAAAAGATGAACAAACTATCTCTCAAACTCTCCATTAGATGAACAATGCTTAGCTCATGATCCAGATTCACATTAATGTCTCATATTTTAGTATGCATCATCTAAAAAAAAAGCCTGTCAGTGAGTTATGACTAAGAAAAGTTAAACTTGTTGAGAATTTTTATTATAAGTTGAGCAAACTGAATATCTCTACAATCATCTTTCCCTGTATTTCATATTATCTCCCTGATCTACTATAGGGAGGAAGTCAGTTGTTGTTTTCATATTTATTAATTTACAGGTCAGATGATTTATACTTTTTCTATTTTATATACTAAGTGTAAAGTTGTTCATAGGCTCATAAGTTCATAAACTAGTACCAAGCTAAATGGCCTTGTGGGTCATTCCAGGCTCAGCCAGTTACACCATGTGAGAATCAAATCCTGCATCTTGTGCCTGTAAGATGAACTTCTTAACTACTATGCCAACCTTCCATCCTTGTAGGCATATTTATGTTCTTTAACTATATACATATTTACTTCTTCTGATCTCTTTCTATTACTGTTTGTATACTATGGCTCATGCTATTACTATATCCTTTATATATATATATATATATATATATATATATATATATATATATATAATATATTTTTGATATTCTTTATTTAAATTCGGTACTACTGTTAGATGCTACTTTTTCTTAAATGTTATGTCTAATAGTATCTGAACAAACTTCTGAAAAAAATTCCCTTTTAAGATTTAAACTTTCCATAATAAATTGGTCTGAGATATTAAGTTTTGTTATCATTAAAAAGAGAAACACAGTCCTAATTTTTTATCAGAAGTGTATTTCTATAGGCTAGTATATAAGCTATCCTTTTAGTATACTGCAAGCATTCAGAACTATTTGACAACTGGCAGTTGTTTAAAATGCGATTCACTGTCTTTTGTTTATTATCTAACTTATATTAATTTACATCTAAGCATATGATTCAAAATATTATAATTATTTACTTTTACACAGGAAAAAGTAACTCGGACAGATCTTAGAATTTTCAGAACTCTTGCAGCATCCAAAAAGTGCTCATGACTCTAATTGAGGTGCTTCAAGCTGGTCTGCATGACAAGGGCTTGCAAATAAAGAGTTTATCAGCTACAATTCACATGAAAACATTCATAAGTGAATCCAAGCCACCTCTACATTCCACACCAATCCCTCAAATCCTTCCAACCCACTAAAAACCAACAAAAACTATTTCAAAGTATGTTAGCCACTAAAAAGCTATTGTATTTAAAGCAATAACACTTATTGATTCAGTAAGCACTATTTGCATGAGATGTTCAATATAAAGCAGACTGTCATTTTCAAAGCATATAAACTTGCATTAAAAGAATGACAGTTATGTGTGATCTAGGTTCAACTTGTAAAAGTGAGAATGCTACTCTAATTATTTGATATCATTCCAATAATTACTTTTATAAATATAAAAAAATATATTTTTATACTTTGTTTAAAACATTGTATGTCTTTCCTGGGTCCTATTGCATGTCAAGTATACTATCAGCATCACACTACTGGATCATTTTAAGAACCCAGAATATAACTTAACATGCATCTTTAGTGTCATTTGTTGCATCTTGTGTTATATTTAATAGTACATTACTCAACTATGCCAAGATATCAGAAAATGTCTCACCAAACATAAATGTTATCATAATAATGGTTAACTTTTAATAAAATGAATAGTTTAACTTTTTAAACTTTAAATGAAAATAAGTGGATTTAATTTCAAATATAGCCAAAAGAATTAAACTCCAACAAATTTCAAATATAACCAAAAGAATTAAACTCCAACATTTTAAAAAAGGGAACTAGTAACCATTTGAAGTAGGGAAAGAAAGATAAAAAGAAATAATTTACCTTGTGAAAAGTAATATCCAGCATCAGTTCATAAGTATTTAAGCATTTCTTTAAATTAATAAGAATTCCTAACTGTGAAATACATTGATTTTCATTTGTCCATCAGTTTTTTTACTATGTTGTCTTTTATTAACCAACCATCTTTTGTTACATTTCTCTTCAAAGATATTGATAGAGCCCAATCTATTTCTTCTGTTTTTTTCTAGGATTTTATTTTTCTGTACAAAGTTAATTGCATCTTCCAAGGTGTTAAAATCTTCTTTCCTTCTGGAAGGTGAATCCTTATTTTTAATGGAAACAAGATTTGTGCTTTAGTTTTGTTTTTCTTAAGCTTTTAACAAGTGGCACATATGCTTTTTTCTTTAACATCACTAATGTTGAATAGTCATTGTCAAATCTTTAGCATGTTCCTTAATTTTAACTGGATAATTAGTCCATGCAGCTTTTAACATTAAATCATTATCTTGACTTGAGAAACATCTTATGATCACTGACCTTGGTGAAGGTATTTTTTTTAAAGATGAGTTGGAAAGTGATTTATGTGCACTTTTGATGCCAAAGGAAAAAGCTTCAGGCAGGGTTCAGAGTTTTAGGCAGACAGGTATTATGGGACTGAATCATACTGTCTCTGTCTTCTTTTTCAGGAATCCTAAAAATCCTGATATTATTCCTTCTAGGTCTGTTCTCTAAGACTAATATTTTTTCTAGAATAAGTTTTGTTTCAGAAGAAATTCAGTGTTATTCTCACATTCAAGTAGTCTTCCCTCAAAATCAGACTTTGCCTCTTCATTTCTCAAGATTTGTGATGATTGCTGTTTAAGGGATTCACTCAGCACTTCAACTTGCTTTTCACATTCCTCTTTGAAAATTGTCCATTTTGACTTCTAATTCATCTGTCTTTACAGATAACTCACTGATTTTACTTAGTGCAGCCTGCATGTCTTTTTTCATAGTATTGACCTGGGCTTAGAGTGGTTCATTCTCAAGCAATTTGTTCTTTCTAGTTTTCTTGACAGGAAAAAGCAATTAAAAGAGTTTCAAAGTTGTTATTTTTGTAGTAAATCTTTCAGCAGATGTTCAAGTATAAATCCATCAAGTTTTGAATTTTTTATTAAAAATCCTGTCAGAGATGTTAAAATGAAGCAGAACTAAAAAACAGTGCTGTTAATTGCAAACCATCTTGGCCATGCACCTTCACCTGCAATTTCTGCATTCTTCAGATAATTTTCCATGTTTGTCTTTGGTGACTACTTATCGTTTAGTCAACAACTCTGAATAACACTTTCTTCTTTTGTATCACATCTCCTCTACACTTTCCCCTCTTCTTATTTACTGGAGGAAAAGTTTAGACTTATGTCACAGGACTGACATTCTTGAAATTCTACCCTTTTATCTAAAGCCTTTTGTCAACTGCCAATTCATGTGTCTTTCAATGCCCATAACTTCACTAGGGAAGCATAGAGACTTCATATTACTTCTTACAACCTCTCAAAAAAAAAAAAAAAACAGCATGGAATATAATTTGTGCATTGATTCTGATAGATCACAGGATTCCTAGCAGCTGGTTAAACTTTACCTTTTTTATATCGGTCTACAGTGCAGCCTCTTATGATAGACATCATTTTCAAAGATATGTTTCTTTTTTGCTAGCATACTTCAGAGTAATTTGTTCAGTGCTATATTTATGAAACCTGCGTAAAATATGTTTTGGGTACACAAGTGTTTGATTAAAATTCCTACAAAATGCGTTCTATAAATGTGGAGATTATATTTTCTGACATTTCTAGAACTGCTTTTAGATGCATCTTAACATAGTTTGTGAAATATTCATTTACCATCCTTTATGACACTCCATCTATCTAAGTATTACTTCTCATTGACCTAATTTCCAAAATAATAAACCAAAAGAAACTGGATGGTTAAAGAGCTTTATTTGTTTATTCATATTTGTTTCTGATGAAGTCTGGGGGATACTCTGATGAAAACACTCTGTGTAGGTTCAGCGTTAAAAAAACTTGTAAAGAAAGCTATGTTTTAACATTCTACTCATGTCCTGCGTGGAGCTCTTCAACCATCCAGTTTCTTTTGGTTTATTTGTTTGTTTTACTGGATTGGCTCTGTTTTTGTGGTTTTCTAATTTCCAAAATGGCATTCTTCCATGTCAAAATCCTGAGCTCATCTTGCAAACCTTCCATTTTCCTATAAGCAGAACTACAAATTTTTCCTCATTTCTTTGAGTTTGTAATTCCTGAAACAACATTAGAGTTTTTTTGTCATCTGTATGTTAATAACGCTGTATCAATTTAAGTCTGCTTGCTAAACAATGACTAAATAAGCTCCTATTCCCCACTTTCATATACCCATTCATATTTTAAAAAGATTTCAAAGAATACTTCAATACATACTATGGTTTATTTCTAACAACTCTTGTTGAATGCATTTTGGTACCATTGCAATGTTCCAGATCAACAAAGAATTAATTCCTCAGTGCTTCTGCCATTCTCGGTACTCTTAAATATATCACCAGCTGATAGGAGCAAAAACACCAGGAATCCGGACTCTATGCTCGAACAACTTAGTTTATTGGTAAAAATGATGGTTGAGCGCTTTCCACAGTACACTACTGTCTTCATCAGAACAACATGTAACAAAAGTCATTGTCTTTTATACAAACTAAAAACCCGCCAAAAACAGCAATTGATCAATTGTATAATTAACATTTAAATAATGTGTCAATCTTAAAACTAAAACCTGAAAGCTTGCATATATAAAGTGCTTACTTCATATAAATATCTATCTAAAATACCCATACTATCTGAAAATAAAACAACAAGAAATCACACAAATAACACACAAATATCATATGTGTATATTTAAATATAGCTGTGTTAAAATATAACACCTAGCTATCCAATATTCCAACCATAAAAGTGTATTTCATGTCCATTATAAAAGGATTTTTTTAACACATATAATTAAAATTATATAATTATACCATGGGGTTAAGATAATGGGAAAAGCATATTTGTAAATACTACAAATTATATACATAACAAAAAACATATGAATATATCCATAATGAGAATACTGCAAATTTGCAATGTTTCTTTATATATCAAATGTATCATTTCAGTTATTGTCTGCAATATATATATATATATATATATATATATATATATATATATATATATTTTTTTTTTTTTTTTTTTTTTTTTAAAGCTTCCACCTTCAGTGATAGAACTCCCTCTGCTCCAGGTATCTAAATAATAATGTATAACTCTGAATACATATTAAATGCATTCACTTACTTCCAATTTCCTTCTTTGATCTCCTCAGTAAATGTTCCTAATTCTATCACTTATGCAAAAATGTCGGCAGGAAATAAATCTGCAGGATTTACTGTCTGGCAGTATTACAGTTTGTTAATGACATCTATATATTATAAATTAAAATGGCTTTTTTACATACCTCTGGGTTTCTTCATTTACTGAATTTGAGAACCGCAAGTAAGTTGCATACTAAATCCCAAAATGTTTGTATAGACTTTTGTATACATATCAAATATACCTGTTATTTAGACAATTGGCTATCTATCAACAACCTAATTTTCCCATATTTACTAATTCTGCCAGTGTGTGGCATGTGACTAGCAATCTCTCTGCATGAACACAACAGTGTAAACATGATCTTTACTATACAGAAATAGCTTGGAATAGTCTGGTGGCCAAAAGAATGTTACCTTTAACAGTACCTATTTAATTAACTGAAACACCTTCCCCCTTTGTGATTTCAAAGTTCCAGACCTCCTTGCAATAGTCACTGTTTGGCTTAATCAGCATGACAATCTCAGCATGAATTTCTACTTAACAGTTTAGCAACTATATTACCTTTCTTACTTTTCTCACAGTTAACAGACTGGATATTTCCCATGCATCTGTTTTCAAGTCAGTAGGCATTGCTCTCTGAGCTGGAAAATCATGCAGCATAAGAAACACACCTTTGTCTTTCCCAGATGAATTTCACAAGGACTGATTTTATACGTTTTGTTATTTTAATTCTTGAACATGTATAAAAGGACCCATAGAATTAAACTGGGAGTCTTAGAAGCAAGGAGATTATAATATGTTTTACAGCACAGTATTGCCATACTGTTCTATATTAACCATATTTAAGGTCTTTGACAATGCATCATGGGTGAGTGCTGCACTTATGGCATTCATGCTGGAGATGCTACATGTGCAATATTCCTCTGCCTTTTAGTAAAGGCAAATTTATTCTGGGATCACTCAGACAGGAGTAAGATCCAGAACTTGTTAGCCACATCAAGCACTCTAATTATCTGATAACCTGAAGAATATCCATTAAAATTCATTCCAGGCAGGTTATATTAAATAAATATTTTAAATGCATGTATTCAGTTACAAAGAGCTTGTTTTCAAGAGCTTTCAGGCTTTCTGACTGACTGGTTCATAGGTTCATGGGTGTGTACTTGGCTAACTGCCACTAGGGCCATTATAAGCCTAGCTATACAACCCACAGTTGACCCCAAAATATAATTTATATAGGAGTAATTTACTGACTGCCTCTGTCCAGCAGAGACATAGGTGTCAGACTGGGATGAATTGCTGATTACCCATCCACTGGTCCAGGTTGCACTTAAATAGGGATAGGGAGGACCTCTGCTTCACATGGATGGGGAGCCTGTTCCAGAGAATGGGAAGTCTCTGAGAAACTTATCTGTCTCTCCAACATGTTCCTATGTACGTATCAAGGAACATTTAGGTCTTTCAATCTAGTAGTTCTGACTCTTTTTTTTTTTTTTTTGCAGATGAGCCAAAGGTTCATCAAAACAGGGTACAAGGATGCCTTGCATGCCAGGCAAATATCAACTCTGAGAAGTTTATATGATACTGGGTAAAGAGGCAGTTCTTTGAAGCAATCAGTGTAGGACATTGTGTTTCCTCTCTGTATTCTTTTTAAAAGTAATCTTTGTGGACGTTCCAGTTCCTGCATGTGTCTGGTCAGGTACAAACCAAACAGGGCATTATACTCTGTAGAAATCTGATAATGGTAAAGTGCAGTGATATGATGACTTCTCTGGACCTAGATGCCATGCCATTGCTTATAAGTTGAGAAAAATAGAATGATTTTCTTACCACCTTGGGTGTGTTTTGTTGAAGGTTAGGTTACTATCTACATGAGTTCCCAAATGCTTGACTAGTAAATCAACTTTTGGGGGTATTTTATTGATGACAGTCACCGAAGGTGGCCAACTTCTCAAAAGAAACTACATTGCATCTCTTGCTATTGAGTTTTAAGTCATATCTTTGGTACTAAGCATTTGTCTGTGGTAGACCTTCCTAAAGGGTGAATTAGTTGTTAGTTTTTCTTCTCCAAAAGTCCATTCACAAACTCTATTTATAGCTATTTCTTTTCTGACTTTTAATATCTCAAGTGAAACTGAATGTTGTTTATGACGAGGTTATGCTCTCCCTCAGCCAGTTTCCGACAACCACATTATCATTAGCACATTCTTTCAGGTAGTAGCAGTTGATTACTCCTAAAGTGTTATCTGCTTCTCAGCTTTGCCCCAATGGAGTGGTCACCACAGCATATCTTGATTCAGGATATATGTTATTTATACTTTACTTTATGCTACATGCAGTATCACAACTGCTAGCACATAGCCAGTTCCAAAAGGGTTCCTTCATGCTGAGACAAATATGAAATTTAATGGAAAAATATTTATTTCACTTGTAGCACTTAATTTTTTTTACTATACAATTACAGACAGTCCACTATTTCCAGTATACACTTTTATAGTGCCAGGAGGGTGAAAAAACAGTAGCTGATACTGGTACCCTAACATATTTTAAAACTATGCATAGATGGATCACAGTCAATGCATTGATGTACAGCTCTTTTATGACTTGAGGCTACCTAGCTTTCATGTGTATGCAGCTCCTTTAACAGTGTTTACTCACTCAGTCATTTTCTCAAGCTTTGAAGTGTTAAGTTACACAAAATATGGTGCTGTGACTGCCAAGTTCCCCCATGGTATCTTTACTTCATCCTACTTGAGAATGTTGCTCTTTTTAACCCTACAAGCAGATTTCCTGTAACTGAAATATCTTCCTGGTATCATTTAAGACGGATTTATTTTATGTCTCTTAGCTGTATATTTTCCCACTTTGCACTTCTTACAGCTTACCATGGCAACAGCAGATTATATGATCAGTTAACACATAGTTTATAGCTTCCTTTCCAATAGTATGGTTTATGCTAACATTTACTGATGCCTGCCCCTTACTGATATTGTTATATCAAATATCTTCCTTTGTTTTCAGCTAGGACCTTCCTTCCTTCATTATCCAAATTAAACTGGTATCATTCCAAATCAGAGTTGCTGAGCAACAACACTCCTTAAAGGATTCCCTTTTTCTTTTTAGAATATTTTTTTTGGGTTTCCACAAATTTAATGTCCTGCTTCCAAGATGAGTTACAAGCCTTCCTCAATTACATCGAAAGTATGTTCTGGAGTCCTGAAATTATTTTATTGCTATCATTAAACCATGTACATTCCCTGCATACAACCAGTGTCACTACATTAAGTCATCCAATTTCTTCAAGAATTTAGTGCTTCCTATCCCAGGATCAAGGCTGGGAGATTTTGCAACAGAGTAAGAAACTGTGGATAAGAATGTCTCCAAAGCTACCTATGCAATGTCTATCCCATGAGTACTGTGTTGACTATATGATGTCTGAACATTTAATAAGTAACACATTGACACAGATGATGTTATCTAACCTTTCTGACATCTATATTACAAGCAAATTCTATAGAACCAGAGTGCACTGTGAGCCACGTGATGTACTAATCATTCCAACAACCACAGCAACATTAACCCATATATCTATATATAACAATTTCTCTACAGGTGACGAATGACCAAACAACTGTTTTCCAACTGGACAAATACAACTTATCAAAAATCACCTGCTATTCAAGAATGAAAGTAACATTTATTTATTTATATTAGTTTACTAGGATGGTCCAGCTGGACAAAAGCCTCTTTTAGTGGACACCCTGGGAAAAAGGCTCCAAATAAGAAAACAATATAAGGCATAATATACATTCTTGAAAGAAATGAAAAAATACAAAGCATAAGATATATGATATCTAAATGACAGATGTTGTGACACATACATTGAACATTGAAGTAGTCAATTTAACAGAGTCAGTAAAAATAAATGGAATGGTAGTCTATTAATTCCATTTGGTTTAGTAATTAATAATGGAGGTGGCTAAGGTGGAGGGATGGAGAGGAAACAGCAGAATGTGCTATGAGGGAAGGAGGTGACAACAGACTAAGGCAGGAATTTGGGAACTAGGAATTGTTATGGCTAGGCTTGTATAGGCCCTAGGGCTGATAGCCTAGTACCAACCCATGAACCTATGAACCTATATGGAAGAGAGAATAAGCAGAACAGGCAGAGAAGAGCTAGAGGAGAAGAAGAAGAGAATGTTTGAGTGAATAAGATAGAAGTTGAATATATTAACTAAGGGTAGGGCAAGAGCAGGACCAGTTGTCCATTATCTGTTCTTTGAGTTGATTTTTAAAAGGTTTAATTTGGCTCTATTGTCTTATAGAGAGTTGAAGGGGGTTCCAGAGTTTTGAGATATGACAAGAGAGTAGTGAATCACCTGCTAAGTTGTTAGATCTGGGTATTTGGAGTAGATGCTTGTCCTCTGAGAAAAGGCATCTACTGGGTGTATACTACTGGATAAGATGGGTTAGGCTTAGGCATACTTCTGGGGAGTAAATAAGGGTATGATTGATAACATGCTGACAGTAGACACTGGCAGTATGGTGTGAGAGATCTGTCCAGCGAAGTAGTTTTAGGGCTGAGCAGTGATGAGACCTCTGGGGCAGATTAGCAGGAAATGTTTCTACTTTGTGATATCAATGCTCAAGTAAGTGATATCAGGAGCCATAGAGAAGGGTTTACAGTAAGTAGGTAGAAGCAATATGTTTTCTTGCATCATTAGTCAAGTGGTGCTTAATTCTATAGTGTAACTCATTTTTTATATATTTTTTTACTAGTTCTTTTGTGTGAACTGTGAAATTTCATATTTTCATCAATACTTATTCCTAGAAGCTTGGCATGTGGAACTATTTCTATGCTAGTATTATTAAGAAAAGTTATAGTGAATTGGGCCTTTTTGACACTGTAGGATTTAGGTGTAAACATGTTAGTTTTCCTTTTTGGGGGGTTTAATAGGAGCTGAGAGTTTGTGAGTCATTTTTCAGCTGTATTTAAGGATTCATGAGTTATCTGTTGCAGTTTTTCATGGTTCTTTGCAAAGTAGATTAGTGTGGAGTCACCTGCATACTGTGTGATGGTACCATTATTGGCTGCTTTATATAGGTCACTGATGAAGACATTAAATAAGAGGAGGTCTAGCACTGATTCTTGGGGAATCCTGACAGTTACAGGAAGAAATTATGATCTTTAATTTGGCCAGTTGATGAACTATTGCCTCTTTGAGAGATATCTGTTGAATCATGCAAGGGAGGAATATTCTAGGCCAAGGGTTGGGAGGGTGGCCTAATGGTTAAGGTGTTTGCCTTACAAACACAAGGTGCAGGGTTTGAGTCTCACAAGGGATAATTGGCTAAGCTTAAAATGGCTCGCAAGGGCAGTTAGCTTAGTACTAATCTATGAACCTATGAACGTGTTAGTCTTAGGATTAGTTTGGGGTAAGATGCAATATCAAAGGCCTTGAATAGATCACCAGGTTACCAGAATTTCTGTTTGTGTTAATATATGTGGAGAAGTTTTGGAGTGCAAAGATAGTGCTTTGGTGCAGACAAAAGTCATGCTGAGTTGGATAAAGAAGTTTATTATTAGGTATGGAGTTAAGAAGTTGATGGTGAATGCATTTTTCAAGGATTTGGGATAGAGAGAATAGGCAGGAATAGGATGGTAGTTAGTGAAGTCTATAGACTTGCCAGGTTTATCGAGTGGCAAGAAATAGGATGCCTTGTAGAGCATGGAGATATAACTTTCTTAAACTGAGCAGTTGATTAAGATGGATATAGGGTAGGCTAGTGTGTCATCTGCAGTTTTGATGTATTTGGCTGAGATGTTGTCAGGAGCCAGTGCTGTTACTTTTAATTGTAGCAGACATTTTTTTGCAGTGAAGATGGGAATTGATTGGAGAGAGGTAACAGATGGAGAGAGGATTTTTCTTTTCTTTAAGTGGTGGGTTTGGGGTTTGTCTTTTTGGAGGGATGTTGCTTATTGGAATAAGTATCTAGTGAACTGGTTATCTATAAAGAAGGTATTAGTTGTTGGAGGAGGTGTATTGATGACCAGAACATATTTTGAGTTTGTTAGTCTAGAGTGTTGCATGTTTGTATAGAACTGATTTCTATTTTTGTCAGAGATAATTCATTTTTGTTCTGACTTCTTAATTGTTTGTATTTCTGCAGGTTAGTTTTAGTATAGTTTTTTTATCAGAAGACCCAAGTATTATCATGTTCTTTCATTAGTGTTTTTGTTTCCCTATTAAGCCAGGGAGTAAGGTTGAATTTGACACTTTTGTTTCTAACACAGCCATGTTTGTTGTGTATATGGAGAAATATGTTATTAAACAGACAGCTTCATCAGGTTGTAGCATTTTAGTAGTGTTTTAGTTGAGTCCCATTTAGCTATATGTAGCTATATGTCACCGACAGCATAAATGAGAATGTGGACACTGAGACTGTTGGGCAGCAGAGCGCCTGCAGAGGCAATGTTGGTAAGGTTATTAGTAAGAATCCAATGGAGAGTCCTTTGTCTGTCTCTGTTTCTGTTGAATTATTTATATGCTGGGAGAAACCACAGAGGTTAATGATTTTTGTGGGAGAGTCCTCTTAGAGGGGTGATGAGTTAATAGTTAAGTTACATTTAGTATTAGGGCTTCATGACTTATATGGTTGGCCACCCAAGAGTGCATTTCTTTAAAGGTGTCACAGCTGTTGCTGAGGGGGTATATACCCCTGTGATGGTTTGATTTTTCTGTCTGCTGACTTTAAAGGTGGTTATGAGGATTTCTGCATTGCCAACTGTAGGAGGGGTGAGTAGTCAGATTGAGATTTTGTTTATATGTTATATCTTGATCACCAGCTTACCTTTTTATTTTATGATATCTTAGTATACTACAGTCTAGTGGGACCAGTTTCTTATTTTGAGTTACTAGTTTTAGCTATGTCTCTGTCAGGTAACAGAAGAGTGATCCAAGCATATACCTCAGAAAGTTTATTGTATACACCTCTCAGGTAAGCATTTATGAAAAGTAGACCTGATGAAATGAGTGGGTGGGCTAGAGTGGAAGATTTTGTTGGGCCTATATTTGGGTACACATCACCACTTAACTAGATCTTTTTTGTGGTAATGTGATGGTTGAAAAGCCACTGTGGCTTCATTATGTATTTGTGGTATTTGTTGGTTGAAGTAGGAAGGTGGAGGAGTACTTTGCCCTTAGAATTATGTGGTGGAGGTGTGACTTAGAGAGGATGTGATGCAGAAGCGGTTGCTAATATTATTGCTAATCAAGATGTTGGTGTCAGAGGAGAGGTGATTTGGTAGGTGCTAGTGCAGAGGCAGGTGATTAGAAGCTAGGTGAAATTTATTAAAAATGGGGGACAAAGTGCATAGATGATTTTCATGATGAGTTGATGTAGTTGGAGTATGGCTAAAATAGTGTATGGGCGAGCATGAAAGAGCAGAATGTGGCCTAAGGGATAAGTGCTTGGAGATAAAGAAAATAGGGTAACTATAAGAGATAAATAGAAGATAGATGTATTTGGGAGGGTAAGGTTAGTACTGAGGTGGCTACAGACTGTTGTGTCCTTTGGAGAGTGCAAGGGAGGATGAAAGAGAGTAAATAATATGGAGAATGTGATGTGGCAAAGTGTGGTTGGTGTGTACTACATGTAGGTGGGACTTGTTCAGTATAAGTGCAGAAGTCATTGGGGTGGGTGGAAATCGGGGACAGGGTGGGGGATTGGTGTGAGACTGAGTTGTGTGATGGCAAATAGAGCTGGTTATCCAGGTTCCCAGGTTGCAGCTGTTATCCAGGAAAAACACTCAGCTCTTAGCTATAGCTGCAAGGTGAGTTTTCAAGTCTATATATTTCAGTCAATGTTGTTATAAGATCAAGGTAAGCTGCAATAACAAGCAATAAGAACAGAGGCTTAATTAAGGAACATATCTTGCACTAAGTCATGGTGGACAAGATTAAAATAACTACAGTTGCTGATAAGATTCCATGCCTACTCAAGGTGTATTAAGAGGAGGATATATAGTATAGTGAAGTTAGAAATTACAGCAATGAGTGTATGCCCCTTCCCAATTTATTTATTCTTTGACACATCAGGAGTACTGTTTGTGCATGCTTGTTGGGTTCTTTAATGAGGATTTTTTCTTTTCTCCATTGTTATGTGACCATGGAGTCAGTATATGTAGGTCTATGGAATGGGGGCTTACTCCAAGCAAAACACTTACATTTTTTTTTTTGCAGATAGATTTTAGAGGAAATTTAGTTATTGGTTTCTTGTAATTAAACAATTTTAAATAACTTTGTGTTAATTGTTCATGGTGGAAGCATTGAAAGCATGGGTCTACTATGTAAATTTGAAAAGCTTAAGATCGAATTACAATACTTCATGCATTTCAACATGAAACTCAATAATTCAATTATAAATATAGATTTCATATATGTATATGAATTAAATGTGAGCCTCTGCATATGCAGTAAACTCTTGTAGTTGCAAACCTCAGCTGAGCCTGAAAAAGGTCCAATGGCCTGAGTGCACCTGCCCACACTTATGTCGATGTGTATAACTTAAAAAATATATATTTTTCAAGGGGCACTTCTCAGTACCTCCAACTAGGGGAAAAAGCATTCATATATTTTTGCTTATCCCTGTAAACCAATTAACAATGACTGCTCTTTCTCTGCTACAATTCAGCCTTTTAGAATAGGTTCAACACATTACACAAGTAATTAGCAAGAAAACCCTAACTGAGAAATAACAACTGAAACAAATGCAGTTCAAGCAACTCCTAAACAAGCAAACAAAGCTTAAGCAATTCACGTTAAGCAGGAATCTTAGATAAGATCCCTTATTATCATGCATTTTTCACACATTAGAGAATGGGTGATCTGTGGATCACACTCTGATTGGGGAACAAACGTTCTCCAGCCAGGTGTTAATCTACAGATAATGCCCATTGAAAACTGAGTCTGCTACTTCACAGCAGCATATCAAGCTGCTGTGGAGCTTGGACTGAAAAAAATCTAACAGCCTTCATTATTTTGCACTCACTAAGCAGAACTTTTGCTGTTTAGTGAGTGTAAAATAAAAAATAAAAAACATTTAAAATAAAAAGTGTGTGTGTGTGTGTGTGTGTGTGTGTTTATGTCTGTGTGCATTTGCATATATGAGAGTGATAGAGAGATTGATCGAGCTATTATTTTACACTTGCTAAGCAGCACTTTTGCTGTTTAGCTAGTGTAAAAAATAAATGAAACAGAAAAAAGTGTGTGTGTGTATGTGTTTATGTTTCTGTCTGGATGTGTGGATGAATGTGTCCATGTAAGCAGAAGAGACTCTGTGTATCTGTGTGTGTGTGTGTGTGTGTGTGTGTGTGTGTGTGTGTGTGTGTGTGTGTGTGTGTGTGTGTGTGTGTGTGTATCTGTGCAAGTAAGTGTGTGTGTGTGTGTGTGTGTGTGTGTGTGTGTGTGTATGTATGTGTGCTTGTGTGTGTGTGTGTGTGTGTGTGTGTGTGTGTGTGTGTGTGTGTGTGTGTGTGCGTGTGTGCGTGTGAGTGTGTGTGCGTGCGTGAGTGTGTGACAGAAAAAGATAGACTGAAGAGTGAGAGCAATCGAGTGAGCACTGGCAGCAGAAGCAATTAAAAGGTTTGAGTACCTCTCGACCTGTTAACTCAAGATATCTGGATACGTCTAAAATAAATGAGGTACAAAGCATACTAAGAAGTTATTTATTATAAATGACAAAGTTACTTTAAAATTAGGATTTGTGTTAATGTGTATTTTCTGAACCAGTTGTGCGCGTATGTGTGTGTGTGTGTGTGTGTGTGTCTGTGTGTGTGTGTGAGAGAGAGAGAGAGAGAGAGAGACAGACAGTGACAGATCAACCACTGGCATCATCTGCACCTTTCAGCTGAAGAAATCTGGATAAAGCCTAAAATAAAGGGAAGATAAGGGCTCAAAAATAGGAACAGATTTTAATTATTGCTCTTACTAAAATTACAAATTTGCTTAAATAAAAAAAATCGTGTTAATATGAATTTTCTGAAAGAATTAAAAGTCTAAAACTCAAATGTATGTCATTGTTTAGTAACTTCCATCTCCAGTGACTGGCAACAAACTAAATGTTTTAGGAGTAAGGGACCTAAAAATAAAGTAAATGCCTGGACATATTTTTTTAAAGTATTATATTTTGGATGTAAAATGTCTTCTCTGATAACATTAACATATACTACAGCAAATTTGAAACATTAGACGGAGAAACTCTTTTACATCAAAAATATATATATAAAAAAATAATGCATTAAAAAAATAAGTAAGTAAAACAGTTTTAGAGACAGCACATTCTCTATGTGCAATAATGCCCTCCAAGGTGTGTATTATTGTGGAAATAATGCCCCTCTGGGGCTGTAGATGCCATCCACCTAAGGTGTCGGGCCTCAGAACAATACTGGGCAGGTGTTATTTCCACAATAACCCATACTGTGTTGGGCATTATTGCTTGCATAATCACTTAAAGTTAACTGTAACACTACACACCAGGCATGTCAGTATCATGCTTTAATATTTTAGACCTTGCGCATTGGGATTTGTTGTCCAGTAATAGCTTAACAATTTTTTTTCCATTAGACAGAAGGTTGTTTTTGGAACTTTTTTTTTGGGGGGGTGGCTTTCTCTTCTAGCAGCTGCTTTCTTCCAGGGACACCAGCAGGGTCACCAGCAGAGTGCTCATGCCTCCTTGCTGGACCCAATCCTGTTGGCATCTACTTCTCAAAAGTCAGGGCTTATGTTCAGGGTTCCTGGCTCACCAAGTTCACAGATGACTATAAATTGGGAGCTATTATAGATTCTTCCCAAGACACCAACATCTTACAGGTAGGTTTAACACAGACAAATGACTGGTGCCAAAACCCTGGCCTAAAACTCAGTGCCAAAAAATGCATTATAATGCTCTTATGGAAGCTGTCTACTCAAGTTAATTACTCCATCAATAAAACACCCCTAAGAGTTGACCCAGTAGTAAGGGACCTGGAAACATATGTAGATACAGTAGCAGTATGGCCTTTGACCAACATGTAGCTAAGATAATATGAAAATCATTGTATGTTGCTCAGCTTGCAGGTAAAGGTATGCCATCCATGTTCAAGGTTTTTTAGTACCACTCTACATAGCCCTTATTAGACCAGTCATTTAACAGTGTCCCCTTTGGTATGTATCTAACCAGACACTTGCAACAGCCGTAATATCCACAAAGGTTTCTCACCAGTAGAATTCAGGGCATAAATACCTTGTCCTACACTGATCACCTAAAGCCTATGTCTCGGAATTCTTGCTCTACAGGCTGCAGAGATGGAAACTATGCATGGCTTACAGGGCTTTCTCAGATTCAGCCCTGATGGAGCTGTTGCACAAAACAAACAGCACCAGAAACACTGGATACAGGAATCTGCACTTTGCTTGTGACATAAGCTGAACATGCTGGAGAGATGGATATGTGTCCCAAAGGATCCCCGTACTATGGAATAGACTGCCCATTCATGTAAAAATAGATTTGTTCTTGACCTAATTCAAATGAAACCTTGATGGTTGAAGAATTTTAAATTTAACCTTGGTCTGCCCCCCCCCCCCCCCATGTCCTTTATGGACAGAGACCATCAATAAGAAAAATATTATCCTAACTAGCACCCCACACCTATAAAGTCTTAGTTACCTCCCGACTAACATACCCTCCCAAGTATAGACACCCATGATACTCTGGAGCCAAGTGGTTTGGGTTGTGTGGCTAGATTTGTAAGGGCTCTAGTGGTTGTTCGCTTTGTAACCTATGAACTAGATGAGATTAACAAACTCAAAGAAGAATTGTGATGGGGGAAGCCATTGTACATGTTTTTTTCAATAGAGGAGCTTCATTTTTGAATTAGGTGTCTGATTTTGGTTCCTTGAGCAGGAATGAAAACTGCAGAATTTATTTAAGGATCAGTTTGGCAATGATGCTTCCAGACTTGTCACAGGACTTGCCTCATGCACAACAGAGGTGGACCCCTAACATTCTTAAGAATATCTGACATGAATATGTATTTTCATTAAATTTAAGTAGCTCTTCAGGACATGTTTGTGGATTCCTCTATGGCAGACATGGTATCATGCTTCTTATCAGAAAAGAAAGCTATCATATCCTAGAGACTATCCCTTCTGTGGTACAGGGTCTCTATCCATGTGAAGCAGAGTTCCTCCCTAACCCAACTGAAATGTAACTTGGACAATTAGGTGGGGAGCAAGAAATGCATCCCTGGTATGGCACCTTTGTCTCTAATGGAAACAGGCAGCCTGTAAATGGTTCATCTCCTAGGACACTCCTTGTAAATGTTTCACTTCCAAAGCCCCTGCTTACATTTATCAAGGGACCAAAACTTATCAGAGATTTGGGATGCTTTGCTAGGCTAAACCTGGAATATTCAGAAACTACTCTAAGGCTAACTTCATGCCATTAAGTGATAACCTGGCAAGATTTCAAGCCCCATCAACCATGAGAACACTGCTGACTATGCAGAACTGTTCACAGAAGCCCTATACAAGCATGTTAATAGTTGCATAGAGGCAGCTGTACCTACCAGGAAGACATACAGAACTAACTGAAAAAATAAGCCACCCTAGTGGAATCATGAAATCAACAGGCTGTATAACAGAAGGAAGAAAATCATGGCAGAAGTTTGGAGATGTAGCACCCTGCAGGTTAAAAGCACTCTCATCAAACTGAACAAACATCTCAGGGGACAAATAAAGTCCACAAAAGCCATATTTGAGGTAAATTTGGCCTCCCAGGCCAAGGACTACCACAAAACATTCTTTAGCTATGTCTGCAACCTCAAAGGCAATACACAGTTGTGTGCAGAGCTCATTGAAAATGGAGCCACCGATACTGAGACAGGAGATATAGTAAACGTATTGGTTGGTAAATTCAGCTCCAACTTTACCCCCACTCTCCCCCTCAAACTTCCCTCAGGAAATACTTTCAAATATAACTCCTGCTATCACTAGGGATCAGGTCCTTAATGCTCTTTCTAAGGCCAAGAACACTGCAGCAATGGGCCCAGACAATATCTCAGAATGCCTTCTAAATAGCATGAAACATGACCTATCAGGACCTCTGGAATTGCTATTTAACTGTAGCCTCCAAACAGGCTTCATGCCTCATGAATGGAGAACATCAACAGTAATCCCTCTGCACAAAGGTGGGCCATCAACAGACCCTAGAAATGACAGACCCATAAGCCTCACTAGTCTTATATGTAAAGCTATGGAAAGAATTAACATGGAAATGATCAGCAGTGATATTGTAAACCTCCAGACACTGGCACCAACCCGTTTGGTTTCATCAAGGACAGGTCATGCCTACTCAACCTGGTCATCTTCTTTGAGAAGGTCACCAGAGCAATGGATGAGGGGAAAATGGTTCACACTGCCTACCTTGACCTGGCCAAGGCATTTGACACAATACACCACTCAAGCATTGTTGACGAACTCAGGAGGTTGTGTACAAACCCATATGTCATCTGGTGGATAGCCAACTGGCTCCCCAACAGGACTCAGGAAGTTATACTTGGGGAGTCTACCTCTACAAAGAGGCCAGTCATAAGTGGAGTCCCTCAGGCATCACTCCTTGGACTACTCCTTTTTGATATTTCCTTCTCTGAAGTCAAGGCTAATGTAAATGATCTCTGGCTGACTAAATTTGCACATTAATCCAAATTAGGAGCTGCCATTGAATCCCACACTGATAATGTTCTCCAGGAAGGGCTGACACAGACAAACAACTGGTGTTAGAGCCATGAACTAAAACTAAATGCCAAGAAATGCATAATAATATCCTTCGGGAAGTCCTCCACCCCCCTGGTAACTATCATATTGACAACACTCCCCTTATAGCTGACCCAGTAGTCAGGGACTTAGGGACACACACAAACAGTAATGTAGCCTTTGACTATCACATATCTACAGTAGTGAGGAAATCATTCTATGTTGCACAACTTATGGACAAAGGTATGGAATCTAAGTACAAGGAAGTCATTGTTCCACTGTATTCAGCATTCATCAGACCTATCTTTGAGTAGAGTGTCCCTTTGGTATGTACCTAACCAGGCATATCCAACAGAGGTTCACCACTAATGGAATTCATAGTGTAAGTAAAATGTCCCATGCAGTCTGCCTCAAGGCCCTATCCCTGTATTCTGTCTCCTACAGGCTTTTGAGGGGAGATCTATGCCTGGCATACATGGCATTGTCAGACCTCATTCTGATGGACCTCCTGCATATCCACAAAACAAACAGCACCAGAATTACCTGTTCTAAAGACTTAAACCTTGCCTGTGATATAAATAGGACCTGCTGGAGGGACAAGCATGTATTCCAGAGACTACCCCATCTCTGGAACAGGCTCCTCATCCATGTGAAACAGAGTTGCTGCCAAACACAATTCAAGTGCAACTTTGACAATTGGATGGGCAACAGGAAATTCATCCCTGTTTTAGCACCTATGTCTCTAATAGACACAGGCAACATGTAAATGGTTAATCTCCTAGGCCCCTGCATGTAAATGTTCATCTCCCCAGCCCCTGCCCTGCTTAGACCTATCAAGGGTATCAGAACTTGTCAGAGATTTGGGATGCATGGCTAGGATTAAAAAGTGCCTTGTGGTCATTATATGAAGCTATGAATGCTGGAATGACCTTATACCCACCTGGTTGTTTCAGTGATCTTCCATGCATGAAAAATGTGACAAGGCTACTGCCATTAGATACATGAAATTCCCTTTGGGGAGGTTTTACCACACAACAGCATCAACTGGTAACAGTTTCAGGAGACATTCTGTGCAACTCTTGACTATAACAGTTTATGCTTTGCCTGTTTTCTTGTGAAATGAATGGTGGTAACATTTCTGTTTATACATTGCCTGTTCTGTTGTGAAATGAATGGTCATTGCCTGTTTTCTTCTGAAATGAATGGTTGTAACATTTCCGTTTATAATTTATCTGTTTTCTTGTGAAATGAATGGTTATAACAATTCTGTTTATACTTTGCCTGTTTTCTTTTGAAATGCACTGGTTGTAACATTTCTGTTTATACTGTTTTCTTGTGACAGAATTGGTTGTAACATTTCAGTCTGCCTGTCTTCCTGAAACGTCATTTTGAAGTATGTTTCTTGTACATATGATTGCAGTTATCTATGCTGCCTGTTGTCTGTAATGAGCTGCTTCACCAATTTCTTCAGTAACAAACCACGTCCTTATGGATTTTATATTCTTACTTTGACTTCAGTGTATAAATATGGTATTTTTCCGCAATCCAATTTTGAACATTTCTGTTCCTGTTGACTTACTTCCAGCATTTGAAATAAAGTACATGACTATTATTTCATAAATATCTGTATATCATGCTTGTCATAACTAGTGTATATGGATCCAGTCATGCCTGCTACTTCTCCGTAAGTAATTTATCTGATCTCTATGCAGTCATAATTAGTGTGTATGGATTCAATCTTGTCGGCCTTAAATCTCCTGTAAATATTTTCTGTATCTATATAGCATTAGAATGTGCAAATTACTATCTGTTTTTGTGCTCTGTAAAAAAATTACTTGTCTCTGGAGCTATTTGGCCCCTAGCTTCTTTTGAAAAATGGGTACTTAGCCAGATGGACCATTCCAGTAAACAGATACTAAATAAATAAAAAATAAAATAAATAAATTACTTCTATCTTATACTGATTCTAATGTATCAGAAATGTAGCTAAGGTAAGAAACCTGCTGTTTATCCTTCTGCCCATTAATAATTGAGCTGGTGAGAGACTCTGCAGTGGAGAAGATTGCAATATGGCACTCCTTATAGCCTCAGTGACAGCTGCTTCTCAGTAGAATTTTGAATTTTTTTTCCTGATGGAAAGTTCTGTTTGTCTGTCTGTTTGAATAAGAATATTATGAATTGGGCTAGTATATGTCTCAATTTCCAATTAAGAGTAAATATTTTGAATTCCTGAACTGCTGTGGACTGTTGTCAGTAAAGAGAAACTGCAAGATATGGGAAAATGGAATTATGTTGATTCGCCAAAAGTAGTTTCTGTGAAAGTAAAAATTTCAAAAACTTGCCAAAACTACTTTCAGCTAATATAGGGCAAACATTTTTTGATAGTATAAGAAGACCCAAACTCAAGCAATATGTCTGAAGGAGACCAAACAAAAAAGCAAAGTAGTTTTTAAGCTACATTTTCATTGAAAATTATAGGAGCGTGCTAACACTGGAAGGCATTCTTATACTATATCATCAATAAAGTTCGCTAAATGAATCTACCGGTTACAGTGTTAGGATAGGTAGATGGATGGATGGTGTTAAAAGTACATACCATATTGAGAATGACAACAGATAGCAACTACCATAACCACAAACAGATTACATGTGAACCTATTTGAGGCATGAGCAAGGCCATACACCAGTATAGAGGTACCAGTTTATTAAAATATCAGGAAGTGACTTTAATTCAGCTCCCTATTGAAATGCTGGCATTCATTATACTTGAGTGCTTGCTGACTACCTCTCAACCTCTTGAGCAAAAAATCTGGACAAAGCCTTAAATAATGGAGACACAAAGGCCCCAAAATAGGGACAACTTTTAAATGTTGCTCTTACAAATTTAAAAAAGTTGACAGAATAACAGTTTTTTTTTGTTAGCATGCATTTCTGAAGGGTATAAAGTCTAAAACCCAAATGTCTGTCAATATTTTCTGACTTTAATCTTTAATGACTTGCCAATAATTTACCAGAAAACCACAATTTTATGAAGACAGGATCAAACGTATGAGGCAAAAATCTGGACATTCTGAGAAAATCTGTACAGTTCAGAGGTATGAGACAGACTAAAAAAAAGTTTGAAAATCCAAGAGAAGAACAAATCCTGAACATCAATCTTCTCCTTCAAGCTTCTTCACCTTCCATCCCTGAACGTATATATACCAACTCCAAGACTGCCATATCTTGGAGAAAAGGCAATATTCCAAGAAATGGCCAACTCATACTTGGTAAATGTTAAGTCTACTTTTTTCAGCCTTAAAGTCTCCATGTTTTGAGACTTTTTCTAGCAGGCCCCAGCATTTGAAATGGTTACTCTTTATGCTGCTCTACACCCTGTCTTAGACAGGATCCCTCATGGAGAAGAAGACACCTTAAAACAATGTAGCATTTCATAGACTTATTAAAATAATTCATGATAATTGATATTTGGTATGCCCTTCTCTCAATGGGTAGAGACTTCACTCTTATATGACTACATGAAGATGTCAGAAACAGGGTAGACTATTAGTTTCTTGTGACAGGCATGCTGCCAGTTGTACATGAAAACATACTAGAGAGATCAACACTCCCTATTTGATCCTAATTATGTTACTTTCAAGTTTCTTAATATAGGCCATGGGCAATCTAACCCATCCTGATTATTTCATCCTTTGACCTTAGAAGACAAATGTGTAGTAGCCAAATGCAGGAAATAATTAGAGGATACTGGTGCTGGACAGACTCCCAAGGACAGTTATCACTACAATATAGAAGGTCTTCAAAATGGAGGTTAAGCACTGGATCACACTGGTAAAAAAAATGCAATTCACCATATTCAACAGAACTGGAAAAAGTAGTGGAGGGAAAAGACAAGTATATAAAATTAAGGAGAACAGATCTCTCCTTGTTGCAGTTTCTCTAATGGGGAAAGAGTTGCTTAAACATATTCACTTTGATTGTTTAAACAGGAAAAGGGAGAGTATTGAGCTGTTTATGGGGCAAAGGGAATCACTGCCAAGAAGTTGCTTGCTTTATGGCTTAAAGAAGGAATGACAGACTGCAGAATCTTACACATTAGCAGTACATTTTGTAAACTCTGTTATGCCTGACAGGAAATTTGTGATAGAATACAATAATATAATCATGACTTCTATCCATCCAGTACATTCACCATGACATGGAGTCAGAAAGGAAGCATTTTGTAGATCAGCTGACCTTTCAACCAGTGTCCAGCAGTGATCTAGAAAGGTTGAAAAGTATATTTCACTTCAGGAAGTCCCCATTGCCATAACATTCCTCCAGACAAGGAAATACCCAGCCATGATAGCCTAATGTTGGATGGCAATAAATAGAGTCCTTGACCTATTTAATTTTTCAGAATGTAAGAGCATTTTACCTGACTCAAATATACTGGCTGAAATTACTTTGCTCTGCAAGGAAGAGAAAGACCCTTTTGAGCCAGCCATAGTTATACATCACTCCTTCTTATCCAACTATAATATAAAATATATTGTAAAATCTTGACAAAATTTATTTTTACTTAAGTAATTTGTTAATCTGATAAGTAGGCTGTTCCATAGATCATTTTCTGCATTGACCTGGGCCAATACAAATACCAGTATAAATACACAGGCAATTTTTTGTTGTTAATAAACCAACATATTTTTTGAGATGATAGGAAACTGGAGTACCTGGGAGGAAACCTGCACAGATGCAGGGAGAGCATGAAGACTCCACTCTGACAGAGACTGGATGTGAGAATTGAACCCTATACTCTGGAAGTATAAGGAAAAGCTCTTTTCACTGAGCCACCATGCTTCTACATTTAGAGCTCTGGAAGACATTCTTTGCTTGACAATACTGCACACTCACTAAGGTTTTGTCAATGTTGGATAAGGAGGTTCAAAATGAAGGGGGCTTTAAATGAACAGATAAGACCATTCCAGCCATAACTGCTATTGTGGACTTTCCAAAAGCCTAAAATTCCTTGGTGTGGGCTTTTATCCGGGATACCACCGAAGCAAATAGCAGTGAAGTCAGATTGATAAATGGTGCCAACTGTTGCATTTCTTTTTTTCTTCACCAGAAAAATAGCAAATAGCAATAAATAGTTACTTGTCAGACCCTTTTTATTTTATTAGAGGTACACACTAAGGATGTTGTCTAGGCCTTATTTTTGGGCATGCTGCTGGGATTTTTCAAGACCAGTGGAAACAAACTTGTCACTTTGGTATCCCCATATCATATCATATAAAACCTCATTCACATTGTTATAGTTTAAAGATGTACCATGGACTTTTTTTTTTTAAAACAAGTTTATTGTTTTTAACATACAAGAAAATATCATAACAATTTTATACAAGTAATTAAAATAGATATGATTATAACATTCAACAAAACAACCAAAGTATTTACAAAGACATCCACTACAATCAGATCAATTAATTAAACTAAAATACCATGTTATTGAAGTTAAGATTTGTTTAACAAGTTTTGTAAATTATCCCATACAATATAATAAGACGTTTTTCTAGTAGTTCTTAACTTCACTGTATTCAATTCCATATGGCACACTATATTCATAACATTTTTAAATTCATTGAACGAAGGAGGTGTATCTAAAATCCAATTTCTGGTTATTATTTTTCTAGCCACTGCTAGGATAGACCATAACAAGGGAAGCTTAACCTTTTTAACACTTTGAGGTACAGGTGTGTTGAATAATATAAGAGATTTAGAAATAAAAAAATTATCTGTAAAAAGAGCCTGCAAAAATTCATTAATTGACTTCCAATATTCTTTCAATTTTATACAGTCATAAAACATATGAGCCCAGTCTGCATTAATTTCTACATTAAATCTTTTACATAGATTATCTTTATTATTTATTTTATTCATCATCAAAGGTGTATAAAAGGGTCTATGTAAAAATTTCCATGTAAAAAGTCTCCAGACAATGGAAGACGTAGTTTTATAGGCAGATTCCAATGTATATTGTTTATCTTGTTGATTTGGTGGATTACCATTAATGGAAATAAAATAAGTCCAGTAGGTATCTACACTGTAAAAAGTTTCTTGTCTGATAATTTTATGTATATATGAAAGCTTACCTTTATCAGAAACTTTATGCTGTAAGTTTAATATCAAGTAATCAATCAATGTTGGGACAGATTCTTTAACTGTTATAGACATTAGATCTATTTTATCAATGAGATGTTGTCTAAAGGTCTGAACCTCTAACCAGCAAGTTTCTCTTAGATCAAATTCTTGTTTTAAGAAATCTAGATTTTTAACTTTATTATCAGATATCAACTGATACCAGTACTTTAGATCATTATCTGTAGTTAAATGAGTTCCTTCAGAAGTGGATGATAAAAGCATACCCGAGTATACATTATAGGGAATATAATAAAATTCCATTCTTTATATTTAGGATGCATGAATATAAAGTTACGGTAGCTAATAATAATGTTTAATGGGTAACTAACTATATGTTTAGGTGTAATAGGTGAAGTACAAAATTCTTTTAGTAACCATAACATGGAGTTGTTTACAATCATATTTTTATGTGTTAAGGAGATTTTCATGAAGTGAATACTAATTATCTCCCAGTAATCTTTCCATTTTGCAACATATGACTGATCTATTAATAAAGTAATAACTTTTATAATAGAAGAGATAGTATATAAATTGAAGTCTGGAAAAGAAATACCCCCTTGAGACCAACTATTAGTATGTTTCTTTAAAGCAATCCTAGGTCTATTAGGTGCCCATAGGAAATTTAACATTAGTGTATTCAATTTCTTGATAATTATTTTTGTAGGTGGAAGTATTATTGATTGTATTAAGTATAATATCTTGGGGAATATTATCATTTTAATAATTGTAAGTCTCTCTTCCATAGTAAAAAACATATTATTCCAGGTATTAACGAGATTTTGTATATTAAGAAGACAGGCATTATATTTATTATGTATAATAGATTTAATATCTTTAGATAATATTATACCTAAATAAGATATCTGACCTGAATTGGGTACATATTTAGTAAAATCATTAATGGGAAATTTTTTTCGTGTATATATATAGGTAGTATTTTAGTTTTTTCTTCATTGAATATTAAACCAGAAATACTTTTAAAATTTATCATTTTATCAAACAGAGACTGCATAGAAGAATTAGATCCTGCTGATGTAATTAGAACATCATCTGCAAAGAGTTGAATTTTAGATGTTGTATTTTCATCTATTTCAAATCCCTCTATGTCAGTACTGTTTCTGATCAAATTAGCCCAAGGCTCCATTATTAAAGTGAATAATAGTGGAGAGAGTGGACACCCTTGTTTTGTACCTTTAAAAATTGGTATTTTTTGTGAGACATATCTTCCTATCTTAATATAAGGCAATGTTCCTCTGTATAAATGCTCAATTAGATTTACAAATGCTTCTGAGAAGTTTGTGCACTTCAGTAAGGTAAACAGGTAGTCCCAACTTACTGAATCAAATGCTGAGCTTATATCAAGACTAATAAGAGTTAAATCTTTCTTTTTCCTATTTGCAAAATCAATTAATGTTAGAGTTCTCCTTATATTATCAAAATTATTTCTATTTACAATGAAGCCTGTCTGATCTATATCTATAATGCCAGGGATGATTGTCTTCAATCTATCAGCAAAAATACTCATAAACATTTTATAATCAACATTAAGTAATGAGATGGGTCGATATGAAGTACATCTAGTTGGATCTTTATTAGATTTTAAGATTGGCGAAATAAATGTATATTGCCAAGATGGGGGGCTATTAATTCATTTTGGGCCAAAATAAAAACCTTATGTATTAATGAGTATGTATTTTTAGAAAGGATTTTATATATCTCTGGTATAATACCATCATTACCTGGTGCTTTGTTTGATTTAAGCTTGTTTATTTGTGTAACAACCTCTGTATATGAAATACTTTTATCCAATAGTTTAATCTGTTGTTTATTAAGTTTTTTATTCATGTTTGTGGTTATAAATTCCCTTATTTTATCTTTAGATTCCATGTTAATGTTATTATGATTAATTTTGTGAAAGTGATTTCTAAATTCATCTAGTATTTCTGGTAGACTAGAAACATTCTTCTTTTTCCTTAGAGAAAATATTTCTTTGATATGATTTTGCTTACTTAACCTTTTTGTTTTGTTTTTAAGTCTATGTAAGTATTTGAGGCTTATTGAGTAAGACAAAAACTTGTATTTCTCTAAAGTTATTTTAACTTTATGAGTTAAAATTTCTTTGTATTTCTCATTTAGTTTGTTTATTTCTTCAATGACTTTCTTATCCATAATATTTTCTTTATTATTATGTTTATAAGAATTTAGTTCACTTTGAATATTTAACAATTCCTTATCCCAAGATTTCCTTTTATTATTATACCATCTGATACTTTGTCCATATAGATATGATTATAAAGCATCCCAAACATAAACAATGGAGACTTCAGGAGTATTATTTATATCTAGAAAATGTTGTACTTCTGAAAGTATATATTCTTTATAGTCTTTTAATTGAGTTAAGTATGCTGGTATCCTTTTGATCTGAACATTGTGAGTATTTTTTATCATGAACTCAAAAACAATTGAATTATGATCAGATATAGGACATGCAATGATTTTAGAGTTAATTAATTCTGTTACCATCTGGTTAGAAATAAAGACTCTATCTATTTTTGAATAAGTTTTGTATCTGTTAGAAAAAAATGTATATGGTAATGATTTTGAATCTATCTGATTATTAATATCATTTAAATGATAAGAATTAGCAAAATCCTTTAAGTGTTTTGCATTAGATGTAATTTTCCTTTTTCCTATAGTGGTAGTGTCATTTTCATGTAATATACAATTAAAGTCACCAGCTAAAATAATATATCCTATAGAGAATGATATGATCTTATCAAGATGGTATTTCACTGTATTAATACCAATTCCAGGTATCCAATATATATTGATTAGTGTATAAGTCTTCCCATTAATTTGTATTGTAACCATACAAAACATTCCTTTATCATCTTGATAAGACTTAATAGTTTTAGGAATGGGCATACTTTTATTCCATAAAATAGCCACTCCTCTTTTTCTGAGTGTGCTCTGAACTAACCAATACTGTATATTTATTTGTGGCTAGTTTATCAATATCTTTTTTCAAGAGATGTGTTTCTTGTAGGAAGACTTAGTTGGCCTTATGTAAATTAATGTATCTTATTAGGCTTGCCCTTTTACATGGATTATTCAGTCCATTAATGTTTAAAGAAATTCCTTTTAGAGAAGTCATTTGGAAATTTTAAAACATAGAAAACTTATGATTAAAATAACAATTAACAAAATAAGTAATGTTATACCTCCTCCTTTAGGTGTACCTTTAGATATAGCTGTATTTATTGAGTCTCTTATGGGATTTTGTATAAGATTTAATTTTGTTTGTAGTGACAATGAGCTTACAAAGTGTATTGTGGATGTCAGAACTATATACATATAACAGTGAACAAGAAAAATAATGTAAGGATTAAACCTTGCACCCAGCCTGGAGTTAAAAACTCCAACTTAGAGTAGTACATACTACTCAAGTTAACCCCCTACCCTAAGCAGCAGTACCTCAGCTGCCACCTTATCAATTTAATACATGTTATATTTAACTTAAATTAACAACTTTCAATTAGATTATCTGGTAAGACAAAACTACACATTTGATAAAACAACATCATATATACTAAGAGAACCTTTTTTTTTTAAAAAAAAAACTATTCATACTACTATATACATCTATTTAATATAATACATTTATATTCAAATAGCATTCAAATAAACTTGATATTAGGAACCAAGAAGAGAGAGAGAAATAAAAGACGTGAGAGAGGAAGAGAGAGTAAAAGAAAGAGAAAAAAAAAAAGGAAGGGCATATCTACACATTAATTTATTCAAAGTTTATAAAAATAAGTTCTAATGTTCAATTAAATCAATAACTTTGGCTAATATGGTTCATACATTACATATATTAAGATGTATCTATATTCTGTCATGTAAATGCAGTTAACAGCTTCCAAAAGACTTTAAATTACTTGTATCAGAGCTTTTTTCTTATACTTATAATTGTCAGTAGAATAAAATATTATATTTATAGGTATTGCTATAAATCATATTGCATAGTTAAGCAAGTTCTCAAAAACACTTGCTTTATTGTGAAGAAAGTCATCTGTATTTTGTATATCTAAACTGCTGCTTTAAAATATGTCAGATGACAACTTCTTCCAGAATAGAGTCATAAAGTTATTTATGCTTGTCAATCATATAAATCAAATGAATCATAGCAGTGTATATGTTTAAATCATAAGTTTTTTACATACATTAATATGCTGCAGTCAAGTAAACTTTCAAAAACACTTGTATAAATGTTTCACTTTCTATGCCTTCTAAAAAATCACATTTGCTTACTATGAAAAACTGCATCATTTAAAATCATTATAACTTGCATATTTTATAAATTATAACATAAATAACTAAGTAATTATATAAAATAACTCACATTTAAATGATAAAGAGTTCATTTTCTATTGCAGAGTCGCATTTGCAGCAGTTCTACTTTCTGGTTGAGTGTTTTTCATGAATCTGCGATGTGTCAGTGTGAATTCTGGGGTCAAAGTTCAAATCGACTGCTTTCAGCTTCTCTGCGTGAGTTCTGAGTGTTGAAGCTTTTAAAACAACTCGAGGACACTGTTCACGAGGTAACCCACATCCCAAATTGTTTCCCTTAAGATTTTGGCGGGAATTTTGTTAAAAACAAGTGACTGACATTCATTTAGCAGTATAAGTGAAGCTAAACATATCAAAACCTTTGCAAAGTATTTTACAAGTTATTACAGCCTCTATGAAAGTGAAACTAAGCCCAAAGTTATTAATATGTGATAGAACAGATTATTTTTGCCCCTGTTCAATTTTTATACAAATCTTATTATTTATTGTACCTGTATGATCAAAAGAATGTCAATATATTAATATGAAAGAGAATAGAGAGAAAGAACAGAGAAAAGAAAAAGAGAAAGTAGGAATAAGAGAGAGCAAAGCAAAGATAAAAAAAATGTAAAAGGAAGCTATAAAAAGTATTTACAGTGGAATATTACTTGCTGTTTATATTAGTAAAGATGGAAATGAAACATACTATTTACTATTATTTAGTTCTAATTATTATTAATTAAAGCATGACATATTATTTGTGAATAAGCATAAGCAATATAATCAAGAAAGTATAATTAGCAATAGTATTTAAACAGCATATAAACTTTTTACAAGGAATAAATAAATTATCATTCCATTTATCATATTCTCATCACACTTCTCTCCCTGCCCTCCCCCACCCCTTACCCACTGCATAATCTAAATAGAATGTTATTGTTTAAAATAAAAAAAAGAAGAGAGAGAAAAAAAAAGAAAAAAATGTATCAAGTTACTGACCTTAATTCTCTTTGTCAGAAAGAGAAACATATTGAATGATAACTTGTTATTAGTTCCTCAGATATTTTGACTGATTATGAGACAAAACAGCTCTTTGTACACAGAAAATAACTTTGATTAAATCTTTTTCAGTATATTTGTGGCTTTCTGAAAATGCAGAAACTATATTTAAAAAGATTAATAATGAAGAAAATTAAAGTGAGAGAAAAAAAAAAAGAACAGGTCATTTGTTTTTTAGTCTCTTCTTCTTCTCTGAAGTCTTCCACGAAGTTTCAGTTGCCAAGCTCTTTAATGAAGGACTAGCCCATTCCATTTCCTCTATTTTATCCAGAATCTTATCTTTTTTTTATAAACAGCAATGCAGAGTCTAAGTCATCAAAAATTTTAGGAACATCAGGAAGGAAGATTTTTAGCTTGGCAGGAAACAGAAGGTAGGTTTTAAACTGTGCTTTTTTAAGCTCCTTTATTAATGGCAGAAAGACTTTTCTTTTAGTTATTACCAAGGAAGAATAGTCATTATCAAAACACACAGTTGTCTCATTAATTTTAACAGGAGCTTTAGCCCAAGCAGATTTAAGAACCATTTCTTTATCAAAAGATGAAAGAAATCTAACTATAACTGATCTAGGATACTTTTTGTTAGAGTTAGTATTAGCTATAGATCTATGGGCTCTTTAGATACCAAAAGAGAATGAATCTGGTAAGTCTAACGTTTTAGGGAGCCATGTTGTTAAAAAAAGAAGTAATATTGTTACCTTCAATATTTTCTGGCAGTCCAAAAATCCTAATGTTATTTCGCCTAGATCTATTTTCCAGGTCATCAAGCTTTGTTTGTAGATGTGTATTTTGTTTCAGCAAAAACTCAATGTTGATTTCCTCTTCTTGGATTCTATTTTCCATGTCATTTACAGCCTCTTCTATGCCTGTAATCTGGATCTTCTGTTGTTGCAAGTCTATATGTAACAAGTCTATTTGTTTTGTAGTTTTTTCTATGAAGGTATCAATTTTAGTATCCAGTTTATCCATCTTGGCAGTAAGTTGCTGGATTGTAGTTATCAGAGACTGAAGTTCTTTCTTAATGCTGGAGTCTTGAGAATTTGCCTTACTGGAACTCATTTCAAACAGAGAAACTGACAGGAAAATTTCCAAAGTGATTTCTGACAGGAATATTGTTAAAATTTCCTTTCATTTTTAGATATAGTTCAAGAAATATATAAAACAAACATATTTAGAAAGAAAATTACTTCATAAATTAATTTTTTAAGTAATTAATTCCTGTCAGTGCAGTGAAATTGGTGGAGCTGAAGAAATCTGCTGCTATCCTGTGTTCATCCTTGGCCATGCCCCCGTACCATGGACTTTTGAATGACAAAATTATTTAAAACATTTCCTGGTATATTTCCCACATTTTTGGCATTCTTGGGCCTAATGCCCAAGACAAGAAAATTGATGATTTTTCCTTTATGTGCCACTTGTTATAAACAAAAAGGGATTTTACAACACATCTTCAGAACTAGCCTAGGCAAAGGCAGGGACAAGCTAATTGAACTTAAGCTTAACTCATTAAAAGTACTGGTCAAAAGAACATTCTACTTGGCCAAGATCAAAGCAGCTAAGTTACTAGTCCAACCAAATTTATATTCTTCGGCAGAACCCCCCCCACCACTTGTCTATCCCATAATATCAAGAAAATGCATAATGAATTAATAGATTTCATGTAAGAGTATTGACCATTGCATATGTCATGGAAAAAAAATAATGACATCAACCTGGAAGGGGCAGATAGGAGTTCTCAAGCTCCCAGCTGCACAGTTTGGTGAGATTCAACTGCCTAATTATGTGAACCAGAGAACATCTACATCCCATATATCTATTCATGGAAATGGTGGTCATCTACAACATTAACAAGAAATTAAAGGGTAAGGGGTACATCGAGCTGTGGGATCCCAAGGTAACAGAAGAGAAGTCAACATGCTTTCAATAAGGCCCCCAAAATCTGGGAATCAATCCTTAAGCAAATAAATGACACAATATCCTTCCCCACTTTCAGAAAATTACTGACATTATACCTCTTTAAGCAAGCTAGACAATTGTCTTCTTTATCTACTCATTGGCGGTTAAACCACAGAAACAAACAAAAGGAACCATGTCCAAGGCTCTAGGCAGAAACTTTTAATCCAAATGCTTCCAAATTCACCAACTAAGTGCTTTCACCATAACAAATGGCTTCTTCACAGTGAGTGAAAACCATCCATAACTTACATTAAATACTTAACCAATCATTCAATCATCCAATGAGAAACATTATTGACTAATTATACAATAATTACAAAAGTTTAAACAACTGAATGTGTCCACGCACAGTAGAAAAAATATGTTATACATACCCTAACACAAAAATAGTTAGAAAAGTATCCTGTGTATAATTATAATGACATCTCTCAAATGTATTCAAATGTATTCAAAAAGGGAATGTAAGCCATCCCTCTTCCCCCGTAGTGAGATGACATTCCATTTCTCAAAAGCCATATTCTGTTAAAAAGATCTTGTTCAGCTTAAACTGTTTTACTACTGTCTGCCACTTGATTTTTTTTGTACCTGACCTTTCACACTTGTAGTGATGAACCCACATGGTGGTTTCTTGCAACTTAGGTTGAGCTCAGGTAGACTACATTAGGTACTTAGTCATGAGGTATTCACAAGCAAACTGGCATCCCAAGTCTGGGTCTGGCAGTGGCCACCTATTTCCCTGATCCAGAAAGGTCCAAATAAACAATCATGGGGTAAATTATGGCTCACTGCTTATGTGGACCTATTTCCTGAGGGTGAGCTACCAGGAACACACAGTTCCAGACAAAATAGCTCTGACAAACTTGGAGGCAGACATATCCCTGAACTGTAATACAGTTACAGTACTGGGGAGACATGAAGACAGGAGAATGTGACCTGAATTCACAGTGTACCAACAATATGTCAGACTACCTCATTTCATGAGTACCATATCTACAAAACCTCTCATAATGACAAAAATCTCTTGGAAAGTGACCTGAAAGAAAACAAAGCTCAAGACACACTGGGAATGAGAGTGCACAGCTAATGGTGGTTCATACAGAAGGGCATACAAATGCACCCGACATGACTCAAAGTGATGACTGAAAGTAAACTGCATCTGAACAAAAGTGGTATTGGATCTAGCACCTTGACACTGTATGATACTTTGCATAGCTGACTCTAAAGTATAGGCTTGATAATGCCTAATGTTAAAGGTGGAAGGTTAAGTACTGCTGTTTAGTAATATTCAGCAAAGGCTGAGAAACTGAAATTCTTGTTCTGCTAAAAAGTAAATGAAGAGATTAAGTGCCGCTGCATTAGGGTAATGTGATGATATAATGGGACCTTTCATATCTTCAGTATGTGTTCACTGATCATTTAACAAAAACAGTTATTATGTGTTGCTTGACAATCTCCTAGAATAATGACAGCTATGAAGCGCAGGGAAAAGCTTGAAAAAATGTTGCTGCCACATCTTCCAATAACAGAATGAAAAATCATAAATATTCTGGCAAGTGTTGATGTTCCTATTCCTGTCATGTAGCTGACCTACAAATTCAGTTAGACAAATCTTTATGCCTTGCTTTGCCAATAGTAAGCATCTGAGACTTGCACTTATGTGTGGAATATCTGCTAGAAGAATGTAGAAAGCAGTTGATCTAGCAATGTCAGCAGATGTGCTATGGATGCTTTGCTCTTTACCATTCATAAACCTATTGCGGCATTGCTTAGGTGATCCATGTGGCTGGAATGCAGAAAGATTTGGTTTCCTTAAGGTAGTAATCTGCAAGCCTTAATTACAAATACTTAGCAGACAAAGGAAATATTCGCTCGCAGCTTTTGTTGAAATTGAGGCAATTTGCTATAGCTGAATTTAAACAGGAGCACTGCATAACAAAATGTTACAGTGTTGCCTACCCAGATGCCATTCCTGAATTACTACAGACACATATACACACACACACAAACACACACACACACACACACACACACACACACACACACACACACACACACACACACACACACACACACACAGGCACATGAATATACACACAGATGCACACACACAGGCACATGAATATACACACAGATGCACTAAAACGCACACACACACACACACACACACACACACACACACACACACACACACACACAAACACATGCACACATGCACGCATGCACACACACACACACACACACACACACACACACACACTCACAAGCACACACAAGAAGATAAATTTACACATGCAAACACACATGCACACATATGCACATGAACACACAGGCACATGAATATACACACACACACACACACACACACACACACACACACACACACTCACAATCTCAAGTGCATATGTGCACACACATGCACAAGCACACAAGCAGATAAATGTACACATGCAAACACACACACACACACACTTAAAAAACTTCTGTAAATGTGTACTGTATGTTTTATCATTGTCACTAATGACATTTTTTTTTTTTTTGTATTATACTGGATATCTTCATTTTCCCTTTTACCAGATTACAGAAGGAAAAAATAAAGCAGCACTACACAAATGCATTGGAAATACATACTGAAAATTTGCCATAAGTACCTTGTCTTTACAGCCTAAGTTAAATACCCCATAACTCTCCTCAACTTCTTAAATACAGGCACCATCTACTCATAGGTTTTGTTTCACTTTGCACACCTTGGTAGTCCGAGTAGTGAAAAAGATGTCTGAATGCAGATATTTTCTTTGTAAACACCTTTGTCCAGAAGGCAAGCAAAGACAGAAAGAGAATGTAAACATTGCTAAAGCCTGAAGTTCTGTTCTGCTTTAGACTGAATGCCACAGCCTAATAATGTAGTCAGTGTAGTCAGTGTATCTTATTATGAACCTAGCTGTTTAGCTAGCCTCTGTTAAGTGTTACCCATAACCGATTATGTATATTATCATCTGTTATCCTATGGTATCTAATAGCTATTGAGAAGAAAAATTATTATGTTGCTCTCTGCTTCTGTTTTGTGTGCTATATATAGTCAACTGTATCACCATGTAATTCAAATAATCAGGGCTGAACTTCAGGAGTTATACAGTTTAAACATACAAAAGCATAATGCATATAACATCCTCAGTCAGTGATTCTATGCATATGCCCAATGAAATTTTCCTTGCTGATTAATACAAGCTTTTTGAACAGTCTACCAGATAACCTGGCAGGAATCCCTGAACTTTCAACCTTCCACCTGCCAAAGGTAGACTTTCTCTCTATTTATTTTTTCTTCATAGAATCTGTTCACATAATTTCTACACAACTGTCACAGACAAATACATTTTGCCTTTCCTATTAGTCTGACAAGACACAGTTGCATCTAAAATAAAACTAACAAGATTTTTATATGTAGTTTTATTAAAATGTGCAATATTAATTTAAATAAGGGTTAGTTTGAGGAAGTGGCCACAATTGTGGAGTTTTGCTGTGCACATTCTGCAATGTAGAAAAGAATATACACAATTCTTCCACAGTGGCCTGCTCAAAAGCTCAGCAGATCCTTGACAACAAAGCATGTGCTTCCCAATGTACAGTGAAAATATAACAGTATTTAGGTAGAGCTCATTAAAAAAAACACTTGTGAAAAATAATCAGAATGTATTCAGGCTTAAAGGAAAAATTGCCACTTTATACTCTTCTCAGACAAAAATAATGATATATTAAACATTAGACATCATGAAGGATTTACCTACCAGCTTGCATCAGGCAGTCACAGTGGCATCCAATACTGACTTCTGTCCAAATGAAGTGCATCTAACATGTAATTCTCCTCACATTCAAAGAAAATTTCAAGAACAAATAAAAATTGCATTAGTAATATGCTTATGAATGTTCCTAAGCATGTTGTTTTTGTTCAGCTCCACAAACTCCTTACCCATCAACTATTTTCATATTAATTAATTTAATTATTTTGCATTTGTTGACTGGGGAAGTTTGGCTGGGCACTAAGGCCCCTTTTCATTGATGGCTCAAGGAGGAAAATCTCCAGTATGTGCAGTAAAATCAACATTTTTTGAGTTATATAATATTAACAATGTCATGCAGAATACAATTAAAATAAATTTTACATTGCCAGAATGGTCGTAGTAGTAACTATACAACAGTAAGTATTTTTATGTGACGTATACTTTATGCAGATATAGTTAAATAAATAACCATGCAGCATAGTAGATGTCACAATGCAGAGTACTGAGTTATTTACAAAAGGATAATAGCAAGCAGGTTGATTTTAATTTGAGATATAAATTAACAAGTGGTAAAAGAGTTAAGAAAGGCATAGGCTAAAGTTAGAGTGAGTAAAGACAGAATGATGGTTGATAACTGAAGAGAGCAAAGGTACTGTAGAAGAAGAAGAAGAAAGCAGAGATGTTAGACTTTTACTGGAGATGTACAGCTACAGAGCCAGGATATTGAGAGGTGTTCTCTTAGATGTGTTTTGAATGCCTGTTGGTTTTCAAAAAGCATGAGAATATATAGGACGGCATTTCAGAGGTTTAAGTATAAGGGGGCTCCAGATGTATTATGGGATTTAGTGATGGTGAGGAAAAGTTTAGCTTTAGAGCAAAGAGCTTTGATACGGTGGTGGTGTTGAAACATGCCTTTTAATTGTAGATACTTATCGGGGTAGTATATTACAGTATGAGACAGTAGTAGTTGAATATAGTGGAGGTGATGTAGGAGGTCAGTCCAATTTAGTTGTTCAAGGGCAGAACAGTGATGAGTTCTGAAGGGGTCATTTGCAGTAAAGTGAGATATTTTATTATAGCATTGTTGCAGTTTTGTTGTGTGGAAGTTCGTAGATTAGTAAAGAGTGGGAAGGCATCTACGTCCGAGGTAAGCTTTTTAGCTATGGTGGCTCTAGTTTTGTCTTTTATGTAGGGATTTTTCTGTATAAGAGGCTAAGCTTATGTTTTTTTTTTTAAATTACAATTTGGAAATGTAGGTAAATTTCAAGTTGCATCAATGGTGACTCCTAAGAGTTTGATGTTAGAGACCTGTTTAATCAGGATATTATTTAATGAAGTGATTTGACAAGAGCTTTATTTTGGGTGAATATTTTAGTTGTAAAAAGTAGTATTTTTTCGGGGGGGGGGGGGCTTACATAAGGGTTCTTAGTCATCTAGCCAGGATTCTATGGACGTAAAGTATTCTTGAGTAATTTCTTGAAGTTTCCCAGGTAACAGGTTGTGCAGAAGAGTGAAGGGTCATCAGCATATTGTACTAAGAAAATACAAACTGGAACCAAGTAAAACACTAAAAACACTCAAGAGGATGGTAGAAATGACTGCCAGCATTGTTCAGCTTTCTATGTCTGGAAAACATCTAGAAAATTTAAAGATAGACCCCGGGTTTCATGAAACTCGGCGCAAGGACGGTTTTAGCCTTGCGCCAAGCGTCCTCATTACAGATGGTGGAGCAGCACCATATGAATATGTATAAGGGTGCACTGCCGCACCCTCAACGTGCACAGGAAATGTGTGCGAGTGCAGGGGGCATGTACAAGTGCTCTACGGAGGCGTAAACAAGCCCCGACAGTTGCACAACCTACTATGCTTACTATTAGACCCCGCCTCTAATAGTAAGTCAGTAATTCAGTGTCGGTGGATACCGAAATGGATGCTAAGCATAAAAATGTGTCCATGAATAGTGAAATAAAATCAAAGTAGTAAACACACAAGCACGTAGTGGAACGTTGAGCCCCATCCCTAGAACATTCACAATTAGATTCCCCGTGTCCCTATTATACATTTGCATTGCTGTAATATCAAAAGTATAAGCAAAGCGCAGCATGTTTACGTGTCGCTGCCCTCCGACAAGCGTAGCTTACACATCAAAATCATTCAAATAGAGAAAAAACATGCGGAATCAATGTAAACGTCAATAGTGTAGTGTTCAGAGCATCAGCCTAACGAACAGGCATTCATGGTTCGAGTCTAACAATAGCACATATTATTTTCCATGTGGAATGAATGTCATTATGCTGTAAAACTGACATAAGAGAATTGCATGAGATGTTTAACTAAATGTCATTCAATCAAAGTGGTACTGTCATAATGAATAAGGCACTAGTAAGCAGGTGTAAGCACAAATAAGCAGCAGTAAACATATATAAGTACCAGTAAGCAAGTCTGAGTGCGCTTGAGCAGGTGTAAGTTGTGCCTAGCATAGGAAATGTATATAAGTATATACAGATATATATACATATATATATATGTGTATATATATATATATATATATATATATATATATATATATATATATATATATGTGTGTGTGTGTGTGTGTGTGTGTGTGTGTGTGTGTGTATATATATATATTTATGAAGAAAGAACGACGTAACAATAAAGCATACAAAAGGAATGAGAAGAGAATCAACAGTAACCCCAGTATTATATAGCGCTGTCAGCGTATGTCATATCCAGCTGGGCAGGAGTGAGCGAAGCACTGCTACTCACACCACAGGCAGGATATTACCAGTGGGAGTAACAGTGTTGATCTGCTAAGTCTACTTTACAATCAGAGGGTAGTCCCTGGTGGGACTACCCAAAAATTGATAGACCATTTCGCCTTCTGACTATTACACAAGCAAGGGCAGGTATGTTCAAGGACTAAATGGTGGGAGAGCCAGATAATACATGGGTTGGGACAACATACGTGTAGGGCCCCTAACGTTTGGGAGAGGGAAATGTGGGGAGGTGTGTCATGGCTGCGACAGCAACTGGACAATGGATGGTATGCGTGTATGTTAAACTCGGGTGGGGTGGAGGAACTATGGGTATGAAATTATGGATCCAGGCATGTCAGGGTTGGATGGGCTGGTTCTAATTGGACCACCTTGTGGAGGTCAGCGAGTTCATTATAAGTATATATGCATACACACATACATACATCTATATGTAGAAGTACATTCTCTGTAACACATTCATTCCATTTGCAGACATAAATAACATGAATGTGGCCTTACAAACCTTGACAGTAGATAGAATAATAGGTTGTGCATAAGAGGGAAGGGACAAAACTGCTAAAACGTGGAAGTGTGTACAATGTCCAAAGTCAGTGCTGTGCTGAAAAAATCAAATGTGAGGACTTTCTCACACATGGAATCTTCCTGTGATCTGCCTGCTACAGCAATGCCAATTACTAAACCGGTCTATTTGTAAAAGAATTACGCCAAACTAGTACATAATTTGGCTCTCATGTAACATGTGCATTACCACATAGTCATACTTATTAATTTATTGTAGTGTCATGTTAACGGGAGTAAGGATGTAATGAAGTATAGAGTCTAATCTTGAAATAAAGACATACGTGTCCCATGTGGGACAACCCAAAAATTGTGAATAGTGTCCTTTTGGTTTGCTCATGTCACCAATGTTTGTGTACTAAAAGTTTGGGATTTCTGAGGATACATGGAGTGAGTCAACCGATGGGATGGGTCTACAGGAGTAGGGAGTGGCCAGTGTGTAGCGGTGTGGATACACTGAAAATCCAACTGGAGAATGGATGACTGCAGTGTTAGTGAGGTGTTGGGGTGGGTGTTTGGGAACCAGGAGTCATGGGTATATGGGTATATATGCAAATGAAGCAGCAAAGCAATAGTGTATTGGTTAGAGCATCAGCCTAACGAACAGACATTCCCATTCCGAATCCCACTGCAGCACATACCATTTTCCATCGGTAATCTGTACATGAACATATTTCAACATCTGTCCACTGTATAACTTGCAAAATAACAATTAAAAGTGAACTGGAGCAAAGTGTCAGTGTCATAATGAATAAGGCACTAGTAAACAGGTTTAAGGATATATAAACACCAGTGAGTGTGTGTAAGTGCATTTACGCGGGGTATGCATTGCTTTACAGACATATATATATTTATATATCTATATATATATATATATATATATATATATATATATATAGATATATATATAGATATATATATATCTATATATATATCTATATCTATCTATATATATATATATATATATATATATATATATATATATATATATATATGTATATGTATATTTATATAAATATATATATATTTTTTAATATATATATATATATATATATATATATATATATATATATATATATATATGGGTTCCTATGAGTTCACCGACAGTTCAAAACATCGACACTCACATCTTTGACACCAAATCATCGACTGTTCATAACATCGACATTTCAGGTAAGCATTCTTCCCCCTTGCAGGACCCATGGTAGCACTTGTTTCTCTGTTACAACGCGTAAGGTTTACGTGACTCTTTACAATTTACCCTGACAGCGTTGTCCTTAACTTCATAATTCACATGAATTAGCCATACAGGTGCAGATTGTAAAAGGAACACACCAATAGTATGAATCAAACTTGGGACAGGCCGCGGATTCCGTACAGTCAAACGGCATGCTTACGCCTAATGAGCAGCCATTCCCAATACTGTAGGCATGTAATCCGATGTAATAAGCATCAGAAGGTAATATCATAGTCCTCACTCCCACCCGGGGTGTGAGTGTCAGATGCAAACACCAAATGCAGTGCATTTGCAAGTGCGAGAGCAAGCGGGTGTAAGCCTGTTTGGCCACCGGTATGCAAATATCACACTGGTGAAGCAATGTAGAGGCTAACTGAGTGTAAGCATCTGTAACCTGAGGTTAGCATTGCTTGGTTCCACTCAAGCCCACGCACACCTGCTCACAACTTCTTTAAAGTGCCTTAATCACTCTGTATCCAACGGCCTTGTTCTGCTCAGCAAAAAAATAAACGGCTTCTGCAAGGCTCGAAACCAGGACCCCGCACACCACAGTGATTTACCACTAAGCCTTAGCAAATATACAGACATTGGATGTTATCACAAGCATATCATCCAGCACAGTCATTCAACAGTATAGGAAATGTACTCCATCATGTAGATGTATATGTGTGTGTGTGTTTATGTCCAGATATAGATACATACATATATATATAGATATATCAAGAACTTCCCATGTGGCAACAAAGCATTAAAAAAGAATGAAAAGGGAAACACAAGCCATGCCTGTATTATGTAGTGGTGTTGACCTATGTAATATCAAGACTCTCCCAGACAGACATGTGTCATTAATACATGCAAACAGTTGTACATTGGCCAAATGCATCACTCTGTACATTTTATTTACATTAACACAACAGTTCCTGTCCAATCATTATGTGGGAACAGTACTCTTGCAAGGTGCTGTGCGTGACATCATCATCATGGAAAAGGTAAATGGGGTAACCATAGAGTTACTGGTAGTGTCGCGTGTACAATGGGGTCATCTGCATCACGTGTGCCTGGAACCTTTAGGAGTCATGTGCATACCCGGATCGTGTGCCTGAGAGACATGTGTGAGGACAACTGGAGTATGTTGTGATGCAAATTAAAAAGGTTACATGTGTCCAGTGTGAAATGGACAGCTATGTATGGGGTAAGTGTTGTTCTAGGAACAGATTGGCCTTTTGTTTACGTAGGGTGAGAGTGGGATGTGGATGAAGGAGAGTAGGTATGCTCGTGGAGGATAGGTTGGATAGGATGACAGACAAGACAGCATACAGGGTCAGTATATGACACATGTGGGGGGATACACCTTGGATGGGGAGAGGTGTTCGGCAGTCACAAGTCCATGAGTCCCCAAATGGAAACAAGTGGGACAGAGTCACCACTGCACCAAAACAGCCGCAAAGGTGGCTGTGCTGGGGGCTGTCTAGGAGGGGCAGGCTCACCCTCTGAATGTGACACTCTGCCCTCAAGCTGGCATATCTGGTCTCAAAACCCCTTATTGAGCCCCCTACGCACTACCTCCGGGACTGTACGACAGCGGACAAGTTCCTGTCTTTATCTGCTCCCAGGGGGACAAGCCCCATCCTCAGTGGCAGTTCCACCAGAAGGTGGTGCAGAGCCAACAGAGGTGGAGGTCCAAGGCTGGGCCTCAGATGTGCTGGTGCCTGGTGCCATGGCCAGCTGAAGTGGGACAGGAGGTTCTGCTGAGACCTCCAATCCCATACAGCCTATGGTGTTGCAGTTTTAACACAGATATGCCTTAGTAATAGTCAACAGCATTCAGGATTACTTATAACAGCATACATAGATATGACCATCAACCCAACACAACAGATGGCATACATTTTCAGAGGGAGCACAACACATGCATATATACTGCATGACATCTGTAGAAAGTGTAGAAGACTTGTGACTGCAGCTATGAACAGTGGCCCATTATTGGCATGTCACTGTGAGAACCTCAGACAGGACTGTCATACCACTGTTTCATGTGACATATGTCAGGTATGCGATGGCAGTAACTCTCATCACTATCACCATGTACTGACTGCAATCCTCACACTATGCTTCTGCAGTTCACAGATGTGTGTTCAGTGAGTAGCACAAGAAACAAATGGTTCCACATACTGACCAGTCCACAGATGGCCCTACAGATGGGTCTTCTCTGACAAACAGAGCACTGTCTTGTCAGTTTTAAAACATGCGGAACAGCCATTACCACACACAACTTGTTAAACTGGCAGTAGTCTCAATGAAGCATAGCTACACTTACATGCTGTAGTCATGTCTGGCACATCACCCTCCTGTCTTTAGGCTATTTTACACTGGGTATGCTGTTTGAAGAATATCCAGATATCATCTGTGATGCTGTTTACCAAATACCAGAAACAGGTTCCACTCACAGCAACTGTCATGGGCAAACACCAACATGATGTTCCTAGTTATTGTATCATGTTTCCATGTGATTGGCTATGGGAATGTCACCACAGCTGTTCCACATGCAATCAGCTAGAGGAGGACTGAAATAGGTGCAGAGGCCATCATCTGATCATGACCATCACTTACAAAACACAAGCTGCTGCTGAGCAGGTGTATAACTTCACATCCACCAGAGAGTGTGTGGGAGGGACAGACAGAGGCAAAGTACATCAGAGAAGGGCTTGGAGACTAAAACCTAAGCATCGTCTGTCACACACCTCCCAGTACAGGGGTTCAAATGCCTGACTGACTAGCCATTACTATTACAAGTGCATGCAGTTATTCCATGTGCCACATAGCTGACATGTTGGTGTGCTACAAGAACATATATGTGTGCTGGTGAGTGACATCTGCAACAGAGATATAGTAGACATACATTAGGTGTAGCACACATGGTTGTCCACATGAACGGATATCATTGTCAACACAACCACACTCTCTAAGGGACTCAGACACATTTCCACACTTTGCCAGGCTCACAAATACACTTCCTAACTACTTAGATTGCCACACTGCAGTAATGCACAGGTACTACATGCATCACACGGGATATCCTGAGGTTCTATGGGCTAGGGCATGTGAACATGTCTGACATCAGTCAGTATGCCAATGGGAGTTATACTGGGTGTGACTGTGGTTGGGAGCATCATACCCCACATGCAGACACAAGATGCCTGTACTGACATGCATGTTTGCATTGCTTCATGGGTGTGTCGTGGTTGGCTGTGCAAGATGGCTGTACAAGGCTTGGTGAGGGGTAATCCTTGGCATCACGCCACCTGACAATAGTGTGCAGTGTGGTTCAGGGGTGTAGTGTCTGCAATGTCCCATACAGATGGGTACTGTATGAACTGTCCTGTCATCCTGGTTACCATTGTGTATGGCCATTGCTTTGTAATGCATGCCATGTCTGTGTTTGATAGTCCTTGACATGGACATTGCCTGGGATGTGCACATCCCACAATAATGTACAGTGACATGTACAAGTGTACCTGGTTTGACTGGCACATGTTGTTTACACAGACTGTTATCATCAGATATGCCAATAGTGGCCTGGTGTGGCAGGACCTGCTAATAGACAGCAGGTTGACCCTGCACCTGCATTGATAGCATGATACAGGTATCCCCTGGTGTCAGTGGCATTTGTCCATACAGGGCATGTGTGTACCACATTGTATGGCCTTTGTGGATCACATTTGATGGCACCACATATGTTGCAGCCATCTAGTGGGGAACATAGTTAAAGCACATTGTCCGCAATTATGTGCCTATTGTACTGCTGGACAGGGTGCCATGCCCTCTGCAGCCCACTGCAATCACACCATACCTACTATCTGTCATCAGTGTGCAGGGTACTAGCAACATAATGGGATATTCTAGGCAAGTGTGTTTGTGTATGACACATGGATTCAGAACGTATTCCGGGTAATAGTAGGGTTGCATACTTTGTTCACTACGCCATTTGCCAGATGTAGGGGTATGGCTTTCCAACACAGTCCCTTGGCTGATTGACATCTGTACTCCTCGTGAGGTGGACACTGTGACATATATTACAGACACCATATAGGAAAACTACAAAAAACACTCTCCAACATGTCCGGTGGTTAGACACTCACAGCCACCTCCACACAGGCTCTGACTGCCAAACACACACACAAACACACACACACCTGCAATGTCTTGGATTAGAACTCCTATCTAACTAGTTTATCACACTACAGCATTACGTAGTTACAGCACGCACTACGGAGATTACTGGGTTAAAGTAGTCCCAGAGGTGTATTTCTAGGTGAGTGACATCAGCAGGATAGCCAAAGGTGAGTATGTGAATTCTAAAGAGTGTGCATACTCTAAAAAGCATTGCTTCTTTCTCAAGCAGACACACACACACACACACACACACACACACACACACACACACACACACACACACACACACACACACACACAGTTGGCCTGTGTTGGAATAGAACTCCTACCTAATTAGTTTATCACACTACAGCATTACACAGTTACAGTATGCATTCATAGGTTCATAGGTAGGAACTAACCTATCGGCCCAAGGGCCTATGTAAGTCTACCCAACAAGGTTCCCTGGCTTACACCACCCAAGAAAGTTATTTTCCTGTGCCACTGTCGAGCAGACACACAGAAGTGATCCCCGGGATGTATTTCTTATTTCCCATCTACTCATCAAGATTTTTCTTGAAGTGTGCTAATGAAGAACTTTGCTTGACATAGATGGGTAGCCTGTTCCAGAGTATGGGAAGTCTCTGGGACAGGAATCTATCCCTCCATCATCTCCTGCTTATTGTGGTGACAAGGTTTAGGTCCCAAGAGCATGTAGCTCGGAGGGATTGGGATTTCTTTAGCTGTAGCATGTCCAACAGCTCTGGGTTTGACATAGCTTTATATATTAGGCAGAGATCACCTCTGAGTAGGCGATATGGTATGGAGTAAAGCTGGAGTTTTTTGAGGCGGTCAGTGTAGGGCATTTGTTTGAGGCCAGTAATTCTCTTTGTGAGGTACTTCTGTGGCCTTTCCACTTGCTGCAGATGTCTTGTGAGGTACATTCCAAAAGGGGCGTTGTACTCTATAATGGATCTAAATTGTGTCGAGTAGAGGGGAACAATGACCTCTTTTTTCCTTGATGAGAACCCTTTTATGATGAGGTGTGCAATGTAGAAGGACTTCCCGACTACTGTTAGGAGATTACTCGGTTATAGCAGTACCAGAGGTG
>NC_056740.1:106849478-106904478 GCF_019279795.1 Protopterus annectens | reverse complement strand
GGAATGGACAACTTCTATCACTATACAGGGTTACAGTGGTCATGCTCGTACACATAGAATCACAGAACGTGTTTGGATACATTGAGTCCAATAACAAAAGGTGACAGTGGGCATGCTCATACACTTAGTAGCACTGGGCCGTTTGGGATGCACTATGACTACAACTACACACTCTGGAATAAAATCCCAGTCCAGGTTAGGCAGAGTCCCACATTGACTCTCTTCAAGAGGAATCTTGATGAGTGGATGGGAGATCATAGGTTTACCCCGGCTATCACTTCTGTGTCACTGTTAGACAGAGGCACAGTATACTAACCTCAAAAAAAGGCATAGCAAAATTAATTTAAAATGGGTGACGAAAGCCAAACACACTCTGGCTAGGCTTATAAATGCCCTAGGGCAGATAGCCTAGTATGAACCTATGAACCTATGAACCTATATGGGGCATGCTCATACACTTTTTAACAAAGGGCTTGTTTGGATGCACTGACTCAAATTACACAAGGTGGCAGTGGGTACGCTCATACACTTAGTAGCACAGGGCTGTTTGGGATGCACTCTGATTCTAACCACAGAAGGCCACAGTGTGAATGCTCATACACTTACATGTACAGAACACATTGTAATGGACTCCTATTGTAAACACACAGGTTCACAGCTATGTACATCTTACCTGTCAGTATATATGCACATCATACTGGTTTACTACCAGATACCTGTATGTGGCCCGTAAATGATATATCTGTGTCTGTGCTGTGTGATACACATGCATACATGCACATGAAGTACTGACATATATATGTTAAGTATACACAATCATGCATGTGTGGACGTGACAGACAATAGGTTAACTGGGACACACAGGCGGATGCTACCTACAGCAAGTGTCACACACCTAGCTGCCCTGAAAGGCGTACATTTATAGCAGGTTGTGGACAGTGGCGTTATACTTGGAACAGTGGCATGTGTAACCATAATGTGTGAGCCACATTGTGTAATGGTACTGAGGTGCAGGTGTCAAGATGACCTCTCCCGGCTGTGTTAGTAGATGTCATTATTAGCCGGACTGCTACACTAAATATATCTCACATTGGTTATATACACAATGTCTGCTGCTGTCCATCACCTTACATGTGGCATTTGCTACCAAGCACATTACTGCCACAAGCAGTGATATCATGGTACGAGTGGCAACTGCTAGACCAAAACAATGAGCCAATGTCCTGCTGTTATTATGAGGCTGTCCAGTGTCTGTCATTCCGGGCTGTCATGACTGAATGACAAGCCTTCGATGCACAGCACATGCATCCATGTTTCAAGTGAGTGTGGATAATACCTAGGTCGCATTTACCCATATAGTCGCATTGCATTCCAAGGCAAATGTCTTACACACAGAAGTAACACCCTGACACCTACAAGACAATTGCACTGAATTCTTATGCTAACCTGTGATATATGTGTGGCTTTTGTAATCCATTTGCTCAATGTAGAACCTACAATGGGGAATACTGACATCTGTGCAGTGAGGAACACCTGGCTGAAGGCTTTGTAGTGCACAATTGCACTACCACCATATAACTAAGATCCATACATGTGGGCCATAACACTGGTATGGACCAATCCAGGTGGTGGTGTCCACATATTCATAAAGGCTACTCACATATAAAGACCACTACTCCGACATAACTCATCACAGATGAGTCAGGTGCAGGTGACAGCGGCAAATGCTGCATTCTAGGTTGTATCCTCATCTACATCCACCACCTTGTCCCCAGACTACCATCACACATCCATATGTGGTATGACATAGTATGGTAGACCACCAGATAACCTTCGATTGGTGGACTGTACCTAGGCCTACATCAACTGTGCAAAGTACTCATGTACAGACACAGCTGCATAATGTGTTATGCAATGCAATAATACCACTGTTTGTAACCAGCTCAGTTGTACACATACCAGGGTCCGTCGGATGTTGTCAGCATTAACACAGTCATCTGTTGCTGTACACCAGTAAACAACACCCTCATGGTTGGATATGACCTAACTGTACCTGCCCTGGATATGTACATCCCACACTCATACAAAATAAATGACATTACCATAGCTTTCATTATCCTTTCTACTTACAGTTGGCTGCAGTCATTACACCCATGCACATGGCAGATAGCATGCTAACAGTACATAAGGTTTGATATCTATGTTAACAGAGGTAATATTCTCTCTCTACTAGTCACCCATGACACCTATCATATCATACAACAACCCATGTGGCATGTATGTCATTAGACATGTCCACCTAATGCAATGCCTACAAACATACCCAAAGAACAGGATCATAAGACCTACACAAGGCCTGTATTGACAGACTCAGGGAAATCCAGCACTGCTCTGTATGTTCCTGAGTAGTCACAGGTGATATGTTCATGACATGTACAGCCATGTGTGCCCGCAGCTCCTACATATACCCCATGTCAACAATTGCAAGACATGCATGCTGTGTGCTGTCTGGACATTAGCCTTAGTACCACAAAAACCAGTATGTGCTGGGATGAGATGTTTACAAGCTATAGACCTCGCACATGCTTGAATGAGTGTACTGCCTAGCTCTAACAGAGCACATTGCTGGCACTCTTCCAGTAAACATGAGGTGTGCATGGCAAATATGATGTGCTCACTGTTGACCATTACAATGCCCTGGCTTTACCATGGCACTGTCAAGTAACAGTTTGTAAGAGCATGACATGGAATAATGCTGTGTGTGGCTTGCTGATATGTGCTGTTGTCATATATGTACACTTGGCTACTTGGTGAAGGTGGTTGTGTCCTACCAGTACATAAATACAACATCCATTATGGTGTAATGCTCGGCTATGTTTCACACATGGCATGGGGGAGGTGTTGAATGTATCCTCTTGACCTGCTAGTCCACTTACTGATGTAGACCACATATGTGTACATTTGATGTTTGTTTAGATTCCATGCGTGTGCAGTGTCTGATGCTTGAAGGTGACTGTTGTCTTAGTACATCATGCTGTTGCAATACAGCCTCAACATTGCCAACTGTATATGGTGATATGCTCACAGTACAGTAAGCTGTACATGAGGTATGGACAGATGTTTGGACATGATTACTAAGTGGTGGGACTACTTTGCAGATGAATGATTACTGAGGACAGCTCACTGGTGTGTTACAATCATTCCTACAATAACCTGTGTAACTGCTAAGGTCCGGTTTTGTTAATTGAAGTGGAAGACAGACAATGTAGAATGCAGTAAGGGTGACACTGAAGGCAAACCTCTTGACACCTGTAACAGTAGTATCTCATCTGTGCATATATTGTGCAAATATCAGCACAGCTGGCAAAGGAAAGAGTCAGTATGCTTTGTAGCGAATGCGATAGTGCTGTACTTTTGTAATACCTATCATGAGATGGGCAGGTGTTTGATTCACAGTACTGGCACATGTGGGTGTGTGTGTGTCAATATATGTCATGTATGGTTGGGAATAGATCCCACATGTTTTTCACTCTCCTGAACACTGTTGTTGACATCAGTACAGATTGAAGTGTAGAAAGAAAGGCATAAGCAGGTGGTTGAACCTCACACATGTCGTGTCTATATGTGTGTGACATAGGTGTATATCTTTGTGAATGCCGCAGTGTGCGTGTGTGTGTGTGTGTGTGTGTGTGTGTGTGTGTGTGTGTGTGTGTGTGTGTGTGTGTGTGTATGGCTGTCCGTGTCTATGGCTTTCTGGTCCATGGAGTGAAGCTGTATTTTACTATAGTGAAATGTTAATACACCCTGCCCCCATCCACTCAATGCAGTCTAGTATCCCTGTTGATATCATCAATCTTAGACGGGCATTCTAACTGCCTGTTAACATGTACACCCTGGGGTGTGAATTGTTGTTACATAGCCTACTGATGTACCCCCCACCTCACATACACTCACTGCACTGTAGTATCACTGTCGATATCCTCGATCTTAGACCATTCTGACTGTACATGTGCAATCTCTGTGGCACGTCTTGTAATTGCGTAGTACTATAATGATGATTTGCACAAAGTCAGAGCTTCTCATCTGAACACTGGCAACTGTGTGTGTGTGTGTGTGTGTGTGTGTGTGTGTGTGTGTGTGTGTGTGTGTGTGTGTGTGTGTGTGTGTCAGAGTGTGTGTTACTGTGTCTGTGAATCCCTGAGTTTGTGGGGGTGTCTGTGTTTGCATCCTGTCATGGCAGTGGGTATTACTGGTTCTCAATGAGAAGCCACTATTTCCACTGGCCTTTACCCTTGTCATCCACTGTACCACTCTTTTACCTCCTCCCCACTCCATATAACTATACCTGTGATGTCACCCACTATGGATGTGATGGCTCTGAACACAGTAGCTTACTACACAGCTATCATGCTCTTGGATCATTAGAACAGTAAACATAATTCAAACATGGAAGATTGTAACTGTGATGTGGAAGCTACAAAGTGCATGCAGGTATTGTCATACAGACCTGTGAGCAGTCAACATGTACATATGGGACACTGACCGCAAACACTGACATTCCCCGGCACTTGCAACTACATCTGAAAGAGGAAGGCAGAACATCAAGATCAACATGCTGTTAGTGTTGTTACACATGATACATACTGTCAAACGTACAAAATGCATTCTAAAACTGTAATACAGGGTATGTCTGCTGTCTGTCAACGCTACTCAACAATATTAATCTACAATTGTCTACCTAGTATGTTCACCCTGTGCATCAGACCATATGATCATGTCCCTGCACGGATGGTGTGGATGACAGGGATGTGGCACAGGCATCATCATATGCACAGGGTGATAATGTTTGCCAAATGCCTGGGCTGTGCCATTGGATGACATCATGTGTGTGTGTGTTAGGGCCTGTGATATCATTGGGCATGTGTGGATGTTATGCGTGTGTGTGTTGAGGTGCCCTACATTTGTTTCTGGTGTGTGTGTGTATTCATGCACACAGGTCTGGCATGTGGCTGGCCTACACAGATGTAGCTGACCTATGTGCACGTGCCTGATGCCTCACTCCCACCAGATGTTCCAGCACAGACATCCCACACTTAGGGATTGACATGCCACGGTCAAGGACTCCCACCATGTCACCCAATCATCTATCCAAAACATCTGCAAGATGATGGTGAGCATTTGCAATTGCCTGGATGTTGTTAGTTAATGAATGGATAGCAGACCTCTGAAGTCTCAGACCTTCTCTATTGTGCCATTCAGCAGGTGCCTGTGCCTCTATTATAGCCTGAAACATGCATCTGTTGACTCCAGCTGATGTGCTTTGTTTTGCAGGGGCATGTTGGCCAGTGGTCCTCCTACGAGCTGCACTGGGTACATGCCTGTGTGGGACATCACCAGTCAGCTGACTGGGATCATGGTGTGCAGGCACACCTTCCATAGTCTCCACTCTTCCCTGTTCCATGCTACCACCCACCAACTGACCTTCCTCTATGGCCAGTGGTGACGGGGTATGTGTAGGCAGGGGAACTGTGTGCAAGGATGAGGGGGGATACAGGTGGAATGGCAACCAATGGTACAGGTTCAGCCCCTGACAACCCTGCCTGTGCCTCAATCATACTTTCATCATCACTGCTAGAGTATGTGGGGACACTAACATCAGGTGAAATGCAGGAGAGCAACGCACCTACATCAACACCTGTGAGGGGAAGACAAGAACTGTACATTACAAGTTATACCACACAGACACACACAGACACATGCTATGGCACCCAATGTCATGCAACATGCAGGTGATTTGGCAGATGGCATTCAGCTTAGACAATTATAGTGGTAGTTATCATACAGCCCTGAGTTGCACACAACTGCATCCATGTGTTATAGCAGATGGCATGCACCTTACACAATTATAGTGGTGGTTAGCACACATACCTGTATTGCACCATTTATGTTAATAGCTTATGCCCCATACCTGCAACACAATGCATGCACTATGCACCGGTGCACCACATTGCCATTGTGTGTGCAGCATACACCACATGTTAATAGACCATTGCTGACCTTTGTACATCTGCTTTGTGTTGGCCACTGCCCCTATGTGTGAGAACATGAGCAGAAGGGTATGTCAACTGAATACTATGTTTGCCTGAGCCCTAGCTTGCATATCTTCCCCAAAGCAGTGCATGTCTGTTCAACATTATTCTGCCTACCCCTGAGCTGAGTCTATAGACATTGTGCATGTGGCTGTACACACATTTGACATGGCTGTCCCTACTTTGCAATGGTGCCACAGACCAGCACAGGTTTACAGTACACCGGCCTGATGTGTGGCGTATGACCTTGCCAATCACATGTAGTATGACATGTCTTCTGCTGACATGTTGAAAGACATGCATACATGTGAAACACAATGGTTTTCTTTCCGATCTACAGTATGGTAATGGTGTCCCAATGCAGGGACGTGTTATACTAACATGGGCCTTCAGCTGACACAATGTTGTCTGTCCGCCCTACAAATATGTAGTGACATATGGCACATTGAAATGATGTGCATAGCCATTGCAGGGCATCATGTGGCTTCACTATTGCTATACAGTGTGAGTTACTGACACAGTTCATAGCCATGACTGTTTTCACATACAATACATATCTAATATGGAATGTGACCCACATCACTGAGGTGTATACACACTAAACCCTAATGTGGAATGTGTGATACAGGTCACAGAAGGGTATACGGATGACACCCCTGCACATCTGCAACCATATTACTGATGCCTGACAACTATGCCCACACATGGCTAACTTAACAGTACTCTATGTCCCACATGACATCTGTGTACCTCACACACATGAAGAACAAGCATGACAGTGATGTCTGACACCAGCAAGGTGAATGTATGGTATCTGTGGCCTGATGTGGTTGTATGTATATGTTGTGCAACACATGTACGTATTTGGATACTGTATAGGTGAATGCTTTCATGTCGTGACACACTCAAGATGTTCAAGACATGTTATGTGGTGGTTTCATGTTATGCCTACACAAGCTGTGCACAGGCCTGTATGATGTTTAGTGTTTCACATCTGCAATATCACCAATACACAAAGGACATAGTTGTATTGTGTTGAGCCAATGTACAACAGGGTGTACATACATGTACATCACTTCTACTGTGTGTGTTGCTTCATGTCTCTGGCCATCCTCCATGGCCATGTGTACACATGTTCTGTCCAATGGCTGTGATGGCCATCTATTTCACATGTCAATGTTGTCCCATATGACATACACCCATAGATGTCATATGCTCCACTGAGGACAGGGTTATGCAGACAAAGGGTGGTATGTATGGGATGTGAGACATCATGTTTTGCAGGATAGTTGAGCAGTGTTGCAGTCAGCCCACTACATGTCATGAACATGCCAGATAGCACATGACATTGTGTGACATTCATAGCAAGGGTATAATCCACAAGGGTGTATCCTGTGGGCAGGTCATACTCCAGCTCCAACACATTTAGAGTGTGTGCACACATATGCTCTCTGTACAGTACTGTTTGTATTCCCAACATGTGTAATGCTGATATGTAGTACCTGTCCTTACAGTGAAACACACCTCCATCATTGTATTCACAGTTGTCCACACATCTGGCAATGACAGTTTGGAAGGTTTAATGTAGGTGTTTCATGTAGTCTTCAATTGTTTCACATGGGTAACCACTGCGATGCATTGCAGGTCTGACCAGTGTCTATTAACAGGACCACCATACATTATGCGTACGTGTGTTATGGCAGATAGCATGCAATTAATATGATCTGTGCATTATTAAGCCTGTTAAATAATAACAATCTCTCCTGACACAGGCTGCTGTCACAGCAAAATGCCAGAGGTACCTAAACAGGAGTGTCACAGCAGTAAGATCATTATCCACACCTGTGTGATAGCTACAGGGTGCAATGTCCATGTTAGAACATAAGCCAGTACAATACACTATACTATGGAGTATGCACATCTGTGCATACATAGAGAAGAAGACTATAGTATGTGGCATGTGTGCATACATGCCTTGCCTATGATGTTACATTACATATTCTACAGTAACACATATAACTATGTGAAATATAGTTGTGTTATACGTGCAGTAGTGACTTACTAGGCAACTCCAGGCTCAGTGGTTGAGAGACACCCACCTTCAGAATACCAGCTAAAGCTTGCAGATGGAGGTCTGCAGGTGTCCCCAGGTTAGCCAGTAGCTCCTCAGTATGTGTGAGTGGGGGCTGGGTGAGTGCACCCCCCCACCTGTTGCAACTTGTTCCCTGGTGATTGCATTAGCACGCTGTTTCGCCCATCTTATGAGGTCAGTGCAGTGTCAGCGCACCTGCTGATAGGTGCGAATGTGACTGCCAACATCATTTACCCTCTTGCAGAGTTCCTAAAACAGGGCATCCCACTGCTGTGAATCCTGTGGCACATGGCTGAAGAGTGTTGAATGATTGTCGAGGAGGTATGGGATAAGGACCTCATCCTCCAAGCGGATGTACACTGGCAGCCTGCTACTCGGCATACCTGGAAGACATAATGATGGAGACAGGTCACAGTAACTCACAGAGAAGTACAGAAGTACAGCTGAACATACATGTGTATCACATTTATTAAGATTACAAATAAGTCTTTGCAAATCTACATGACACTAACACCACTAACATGTTTAAGTCATGCACATTTGACACTTACTGGTGATGTGATGTTATCACCATATATGTGTGTGTCATGTGATGACATTGCTCATACTCCATGTGGATGTTGTCTTGACGTGGGCATGTCTGTTTGCCTGTACTGGTGTCTTTACCTATCAGCACATGCCTGGATGTGTTCACACTAATGCAATCGACCTTAATGCTGTGTATATGTCACATATATAGTCATACATAGCCTTTAGGGACATGACTTGTGACCCTGTAGACTTGCTCACAGAATGTTTTACATGTATGTGTTTTTCCATATGCATCTACATGGCACTGTACATCTGTGTAGCACCCTGCCATGTATTGCCTGTGTTGCACATGTGAAACACATGTGACAATAGCTAGCCCGATGGCATTTGCAGGGTCGGATATCAACTATAGCATGTATGGTCATAGTGAACTAGTAGGCTATATGCCCTGGGCCATTTATGAGCCTAGGCAGACAGGTTACCTAGCTGTAGGCAACAGACAGGTAAGTTTCAGTTGCCAGTTCATGCAGTGCCACAGAACTGATCTACAGGGTTACTGATATATTTGGCATGCGGTCATCACACCATGTCACAGAGAGGGGCAATGTGCAGCTTCGCTGGACAGGGATGCATAGTATGGCAAGAGTATTTTAAGTGTATAGGACAGAGATCTGTCAGGTATGTTGTGATCCTTGTACTAGAAAGGTGTATGTCCATGAAGTATGTGTTTATTTGGGATCAGGCTGTGTTAAGTGTAGCATGTCCAACATCTCTGGGTTGGACATGGCTTTATTCAGAGTAGGTTGCATGCTACATAGTGGAGCTAGGGACTAGGAAGGGCAGTGTAGGCCATCTACACATGGGCAATAACCCTTAAAGGAAATATGTGATCTATTATGGGTCACGAGTGTTGAGTATGACTGAACAATTATCTCTATATTCATGGATGGCACCCTGTCATGATTAGACGTGCCACATACAACTACCTGACTGGTGTGGTGAAGTAGCTATCAAAGGAAAGACTAGTGTCCAGCTGCATCCCATACACACACAGTTGCCATTATGTTGACCGCTGCCTAAGTGGTAGTTCATGGGTACAGGGTTTTTAGCATACGGGATGACAATGCAATACTTAGCTATCAGATTGTGGCCATACATCACACACCACACATCTGACACAAAAAGGCTCTTCTGTATGTTGAACGCAGCACACATTGAGTCAACTATTGCTCCTAATTCATAGTCATTTGCAAACATCAATAGGCAAATGCCTTCTGTGTTAGTCTGTGTGGTATAGATAACAAAGAGGGGGAGTACCAGGAATTAACCCTGTATTACTGTGGCTGGAACTGGTTTGATGTGTGTGTATTAGTCAGACACCTTCTGTAGTGTTGGTTCTGCCAGCAGTCCAGTTGCCAACTACTCCTGTGACATAGGAATATACACCTAGTTTACTGAGTGTAGCTGGAGCACAGTATGGGTGATGTTGTCATAAGACCTGGCAAGGTCATGATATGCTGTGTGAATCAACCTTACTGTCATCTACATCTGTACTGAGTGCATCAAATACGTTGATCATGGTTCATGGCCTTGCAGACCAGACTCAGCAGGGTAGTAGTGCACTATTTCCCATTATCAATGGTGTATCCCCCTTTGTGGGGTGTGATAACTGTTGTTGTGCACCATTCAGTGTGTACACAGCCTGACATGGAGCTATGAGTGAACATGATGTGGCGTCCCACAAGGCTCAGTCCTGGGACCTCTCTTGTTCGGTATATATTTCTCGGAGGTACAGGCCAACATGGAAGGACTGTGGCTGACCAAGTTCGCAGATGACTGCAAACTGGGTGCCATAAAAGATTCTCCAGCCGACACAAGCATCCTCCAAAAGGGCCTCATAGAAACAGACAACTGGTGCCAGAGCCACGGCCTCAAGCTAAACGCCAAAAAGTGTATAGTCATCCCTCTGGCAAAACAAAGTGCCACAAATTACCACATAGGTGGTAATCCATTAAGTACAGAAGAAGTAATTAGGGACCTGGGGACCCAAGTTGATAGCAATCTCTCATTTGACAACCACGTGGCCAAAGTGGTTAGAAAAACATTTTATATAGCCCACCTAATCATGAAGGGATTCACATCTAGATCATGGGAGGTCATTGTGCCTCTTTACTCATCCCTCATCAGGCCCATAATTGAGTACAATGCCCCTTTTGGGATGTACCTTACCAGACACCTGCAGCAACTGGAAAGACCCCAAAAGTACCTCACCAAGAGGATCAAGGGGCTCAAACAGATGCCGTATGCTGCCCGGTTAAAGAAACTCCAGCTCTACTCAGTGGCATACCACCTGCTCAGAGGCGATCTGTGCCTGACGTATATAGCCATGTCCAACCCGGAATTAATGGACATGCTGCACCTCAGAAAATCCAAATCCCATCAAGCTACGCGCTCGAGGGACATGAACCTCAGCACTGGAGGGACAGATTCATAACCCAGAGGCTCCCTTCACTCTGGAATAAAATCCCAGTCCAGGTTAGGCAGAGTCCCTCATTGACTTTCTTTAAGAGGAATCTTGATGAGTGGATGGGAGATTGTAGGTTTACCCCGGGTATCACTTCTGTGTCACTGTTAGACAGAGGCACAGTATACTAACCTTGAAAAAGGGCATAGCAAAATTAATTTAATATGGGTGGCGAAAGCCATACACACTCTGGCTAGGCTTATAAATGCCCTAGGGCAGATAGCCTAGTATGAACTTATGAACCTATGAACCTATGTGGAGAACTGATTGTTTTTACATTTGTGTAGGATACACCCTGGGATGTTGACAGGGCCTGTATGTGTGGCTTTATAGAGTGCAGCTTGTACCTGCATAGTTGTTATTACAGGGGCTCTGTAGTGTACATAGATATATAACTATGTGCACCTGTTGAGAGGGTGAGAGTGGGTTATGATTCTCCAAGACCCTATCTGGATGAACAGGTGCTATTTTTGTAGGTGCAGTACTTCCCATGCCATAATGTTGTGCAGCACGGCAGGTCTTGTCGTTGCCATTACAATTAATGACACAGCTATAGAATGCTCTGTGCTTGGCCTCATAATAAGTGGCTGATTAGCTTCACAGTAGCATTGTGTGGTTTTATATGGTGTATCTGCATCTTACTGAGGCTGACCAAGGATCACCTTAACTCATGTGTGTTCAGTCTTGCAACAGTTACTACCTTTTGTGGTACATTTTAAAGCATGCTACCACCAGTTTGCCTTCTTGTTTGTGTTTGGTTGAATCTTGGTTCTGTTTCAATGGCACAATCACTGCACGTATGTGACTGCTTAAGGTTCATTTGTATAGGATGCAGCATTTGCACATGCATTGTCCATCTGCATGGGTGCCATGAAAGTCACCACTTTGCTCTTAGGAAGCATAACATTGGCTTTGGATACTGACTATGTGTAGCATACTGTTAGCCCTGTTTGTGTGACTATTGTGATCCAGGTCAATGGGGTTGATGGAATCCAACATGCATTGATTGCAGGTGTTGGTACATGAGGAGTCTTCCCAGTTCATAATGGAATAGTTGAGAGTTGCCATTATTATGGTTTTCTGTCTCAAACCTAATCTTCCCCATTACAGCACATTATGACAGTTGGGAAATCCGTGGCATGGTGGGTGATCTGTCGCAAGGTGCAATTTGTATTCCACTTTGGCACAAAGGTAGTTGCTCGGCATAATGCATCTGAAGTTATGCAAGTGCAACTAGCGTGGGGGTGTACATATCCTTCAGAATATACACCTGCGGCCCGTGTGTTCCAATAAAGGATAATGGGCAAGAGGTGAGGTATGTGTTATAACATGGTCATGCAGATGTGCTATCCAGAGTATTGAAACATGTCTCAGCCACTGCACAGATATTTTCTCCATGTTAGGAATTGAAATATGTGTGTCCATATAGTGTTTATGACATGTATCATTGTGTAGCGAGGCCCGCAGTTTATTGCTTGGCTGTCCCTGTAACAGCAGTGGACTTCACTTGAACTGTGCATGATGAAGGCACTATAGGGGAAGCATGAGCCCTACACAGTATCCAGATTCCCAGGGGTGACAGGTGCAGGCCCTGTCTGGCAAAGCATCATGGTCTGTCAACCATGTTATCCCAGGCAGACAGATACTGGATATGCTTTGACTTGCACCACTACATTAGACAATTGTGGAATGCAATCCTTTTGTCCCTGTACTGCAGTATCATTCTGGCCAATGTCAGAATGATAAACAGGCCTTGGGAAATACCTGCATGGGCTACAAGACCTGACAGTTCCTACATGTGTTTCCATGCAGTCCAGGCTACTGCATCACAGGTCCTGCACAACAACATGGAATATGCCAGAGCCATGTGTATAGTTCAAAAGGTGGTCTGAGTGCATGGGTATGTGGCTAATCATGGCAGACAGGCAGCTGACATTATGTATGCCCTTGTACAGGTTGGTGTGTAACATAGTGCTAGAGTTTGCATTCACAAATGAGCACTGTTGGGCATGTTTCTGGCCATGTGTTCTGAGGTGTGGCACAATTATGCAAACTATGTCATACAGTTTCTGTATTTCATTGTCTGTCTCTTCCAGCTTGGGAGGTCACTTGTTTGACCAGATACTTAGAAGTGTCTGTGAATGTGTGTGATTTCTGGTGGTGTGTGTGGGTGTCTTTTAAGGGTGTGTGTTGGTTGTGATGATGAGATGCATGTGTTAACCTACACCTCATGACTGTCCAGTCCAGTCATGGCTGTAGACTAGACTGCCTTCTAGCTTACCCCTGTAGCTGCATCCCAGACAATATGTGGGGTGTGGTGTTAGGTGGGTTTGGCAGTGTACATGGCATAGAGATTACATTCCCCCAGGATGGCCACATACACAAAGATGATGTTAGTAAACACCAGTAGCTGATTAGTGGACATGCCTGTATGAGCATTCAGTGCTACAAGTGCCAGGTATTGTATTTAGTTTACTTATTGCTTATGAAGATGTTTTAGACAGTGATGCTCACATGTAAATACTTGTGTTATGGACGTGACAACACTGGCTATTACGGAAACATTGTAGCTACCTTTAGCAGTAATCCTCCTCTGAGGAGCACATCACATCCTGATAGTTGTTTACAGATGTTGCAAGTGTCTACAGGTCTGTTTCCTTCTCTGGGTATATACTCACATGTCCACCAGGACCATGAGCTCTGTTGGGCCCAGACTCCCCAAACAGAGTCATGTATCAATAGACTCTGATGCCACTATCAGCATGATCAGGATATAATCAGATAGTGTAAGCCATTACCTATGAAGCGGCTATTAGACATGGGCATCAGTCTCCTACATCTTACACTCCTACTGCAGATGTTACACTGGAGTTAAAGATGATATGCAACCTGTTTCATTACCAGTACTGTGCACTACCTTATATACAGTATGTGCAAGCGGCTGTTAGGTTGGCAATGACAGGTTAGGCTACACAAACCTGGTAGTTCAACCAGTGTGACTCTACTCTAAAGATCCATTCTATGTAGGTGTGCACATAGCCATTTGGCCCAGCCCTGAAACAAGAGTCACTACACATTTGCATAACATGTACACATGCACAGCTGTTATTGCTTGCAAACAATGCTAGAGAGGTGGATATTACATGTGTTATGTGCATGGATAGTTACCTAGGTCTTACAATTATCTTTGCTATTATGCTGCTAAACTGTCAGATGAATACAAGTGATATGTATCTTGTTACTGAGTATTGTAATTGCCAATAGACATAACTAAAGTTTGCATAACATAACAGAAATGCTATGTATAATGGAATACAGATCTGCCTAAAATACTGTACATTACACAGTTATTGGCACAATATCCCACAATGCAAACCATATTTGCACAGTAGGCCCACATTTGACATGTTCATCTTACGCATACACCCATACATATGTCGACTGTTACAATATATCAACATATGCTATCCCCTGTTATAGCACATACTTGTTGGACCAATCCTGACACTGACAGTGGCTGGAAGCGAAGTGGTGAGTTCCAAACCCATATCATCCCTTGTGGTGTATGAGGAGTTTGCCTTGTGACCTACAGCAGTACACACATAGAATACTACAAGCATTACTACTGCTCAACAATACATTGCTACAAGATAGCTATTTCCACTATATGCATTGATTACACTGTAATTCTTACAGAACAGGCACTACATACACTGACATACTACATGTTATACATACCTTCTTAGTAACTGGAGCTGTTATTGACTAATATAATACTCATTTTTGGTTTGTCTTTTAGTGTTTTGTACTGTCCTACATGTAGATACAGATGGTTTGAAAGTGTGACAAGGCAACCTTTAATAGTTACAGATCAGTAACATGTACTATCCAGATAACCAATTGGTGTTCCTAAGTAGCTAATTACATGCACATCAGCTGTGCTGCTACTGCCTTAGCCAATACCATGGCAACAGTGGAGTATAATTGAGTACTCCACTTGGGTGTTGTCCCTTTGCCTTACTTGTGAGGAATACAGCCTGGAAGTGTTGTTTGAAATCTATTGCAACAGCTATATGGAGACGAATAGTAATATATTGTGTGTAATGCCTAGAGGATTTGGTCTAAATGTGAGTACTGCTGTTATATTTCTGAAAATTGCTATTTGTGCAGGGTTTGTCTGTACCTAATACTTCTGCATATGTTTCAGTCTGGCCAGGATGATTGACCAGCTCAAGGCTGCATAGCTATGCATATAATGTTAGGGGGTTTACAGTGTGCTTACCAGACATATTTAGTTTGGTGTTAATGTGTATCATACTGTGCTGATAATCACTATGCAGTAATACTTCCTGGTGTACGAACCTTTCAACCCTCTGAAATGGGATTAGATCATACAAACCCTGTAACATCAGCAGCTGTTCAATTGTATAACAGCAACTATTTCACATAGGGCCATGTTAGTGTGTCTGTGTCCAGGTATGTTAAGGTTTCAGGAGATGTTGTACAATAGTTGAATAATCGGTTATGGTATGACAGTATGTACTAATGTAATTATTTTGGTGATGGGGTAGATGTTGGTGGGTGTACATAGCACATGCAGGTGTGTAAGAACCCCTTTTATACAACTTCTATATATGTGTGGGTGTTCTTTCCCAATGTGAACACCTATCCCTTAGTGGACTAATACTATGGTAATTACAGGCTGATTCATTAAGGCACTATTAAATGCTTCCTGTATAGCATGCAGGTACTGTTAGTCCTTGAATCTTTTTGGCAATACATCAGAATGTAATAAAGTTTTGCTAAATGAAAGCTGTCTGTGTATTTCTGTCATGGATGTTTGAAGTCACTGCAGTTGTGCTGGTGACTGTGTCCATAGAACATATTTGACATAGCTGTAATAGTGTACTGGCATATAATCTTCATATGTTATGTTCATATTGTTTGGGGGTGTGTGTGATTGCTACGATCCATGTTATACTCAGATATGAACACTTTGGATGCTGTCTACATACATGTATATATAAATATATATATATATATATATATATATATATATATATATATATATATATATATATAAATATATATGTGTGTGTGTATATGTATATAGATATAATATATAATATATATTATTGCATACGTTTATCTGTACCTCCATAGATGTGTAGATGTTTTTAACCTATCTATATACCTACATATATATATATATATATATATATATATATATATATATATATATGCATATGTAGATCAGTATATAGCGACATGTCTCTATGTATCTCTCTCTCTCTCTCTCTCTCTCTCTATATATATATATATATATATATATCTATATCTATATCTATATATATATATATATATATAGATATATATATATATATATATATATATATATATATATATATATATATATATATATCTATATAGGAGCATACTCTTTTCATTGGGTACATTCCTCCCTTTTGTGTTTTAACCTGTCTGCATACACAACTCAGATAGGTACATCTCAGGGAGTGTAGTGGTAGGTTACTCTGAGGATGGAGTACATGGTTGCGGGTTCTAATCCTGGAAGGTGTTATTATTTTACCTCTCAGAGTAGGCACTGGTAGGGAAAGTGTGAATAATGCACATTTAAGCGGTTGTAAGCAGGTTTGCCCGTGGTCTGCGCAACGTTAAGCAAAGGTTAAACCTGTGAAGCGCTTCTCCGTTTACTGTGTTTAAGCACCGCTTACCATCGTGCAAACCCATGGAAACCCGCTTACAACTGATTAAAAGTGCTTTAATACACCTGCATTCAACAGCCCTTATTCTGGCCCTCAAAATATCTTAACAGCCCTTGAACACAGAACCATGAACACCACAGTCACTGACTTTACCACTAAGGCATTTGAGATATGTACAAATGTTATGGTGTTTAGAATATATATTTTACTACTGGCATTCATTACTACTGAAAATAAATGTGACAGTCAGTTGGAGTACATATGACTGATACATGTTAATGTTCATATGTTTGTAAAATTAGGTGTTGCAATGCGACATGACAGGGTATATTATGAATGAGAAAAGTTCTTGTTTTGTGTCTTTTTTATATTGTCCCCATACTCCATGTATACCCCTCCAGTTCAGTTATTGAACATCCGACCTAGGCTTTCCTGACATGTAGATATATATATATATATATATATATATATATATATATATATATATATATATATATATATATATATATATATATATATACATATATTTGGTATTAATTTGTAACAGTAATACATATGTAGACTTGTATGTGGTGGTTCACAAAATACAGTACATTACAATGTACTGTACATATGTACACAAAGTGACTGTCCCATGTGTGGTCATTACAGTGGAATGCATATGGTATAAGGTGCAGTCTAAAGACCGTGAAACATGTATACACCTCAGATGGCTTAGTGGTAATTCCCATGAATATAGTGTGCATGGTCCAGGGTTCAACACCTGCGATGCTTTTAAAATGTTTTTTACTCCAGAATTAGGCTCATTTAAGCAGTTGTAAGCATGTTTAAAAGTGTTTGTGTGACATTATAGCAGCGGTTCAACACAGTTAAACAAACTCTGTAAAGTATAACCTGTGCGCGCAAACATGGCCACATCTGCTAACTACTCAGGATATATACATTTCAGTGAAGTAACATCTCACTATGAGCTTACATAACATTACATTCTCTGTTGACATTACTCTCCAGCACACATGGGTTTATATGGGTGTTTTGAATGTTTATTATACATACAATTACTACCTATATATATGCAAGCTCTGGTTAAGGTATACTTTTTAACATGATAAACATCCCTGACATTATTGGGATTTGGACCTCGAATGCAAAGATACTATGCAGATGCTGTAACCATTACACTATTGACATTACCATTGCTTCTGCTTGTTTCCTATTTAGATGATTTCTATGTGTAAGCTAGGCTAAGCAAAGAGTGAAGCCCCCCAAACCCATTGAGCTTCACTTACTCTTGAAATAACAACATATAACAAATGTAATGTGAGACAATACACTACATTCCTCTACATTAGGCATAGACCCTCACTGACACACTCCAAGGGAAACCTTGTTGTGTGAATGGGTAACAGAATATACACCCCTGGGATCATGTGTCCCAGAACTGTACAGTCAGGGTGTGGGGGAGCCCATCCAGTTTGATAGCTGCGAGACCTGTTGGGAAAATTGAATGGTGTTGAATTGTCACATTAACATGCCCTCTTTAGATCACTAAGTGCCCCTATCACCCTCCACCACCCCAGTCTTCAACAGCTTCCAGCAACTCTGCCTGGAATTGCTTCATTGGCTATGCTTGACAGAGGCTCAGTTACTTCATCAATGGTGTGGAGAAAGCCAACACACTGTAGCTATGCTTCTAATTGCACTTAGGCAGATAGGTAGTAGGCTATCTGTGAACCTCTAAAGTGTAGGCCATCACAGCCATAATATGTGAATAAATAGACTTTCAGATCACAATATACAGTGAGAAATCACCATGTAGTCAGGAAACAGTTAAGTACAGCAAGAACATACAGAGCACTGATACTTAGTCACTCCAAAAGCCTATCTTGGAAGCTAGAAGACTTGTATGAGTTTATGGCTTTCTATTGCTTACCAGTAGGTTACCTACAGGAGAGATGAGTAACAAGCACAGATGGGAAACATGCATGCAACAATATCATACCGGCTTATGTGTCAGCCTTAGGCTTTAGAATGCTGGCCAAGGCTATTGGTTCCCCCATGGTGCCTTTTTTAGGAGAGTCTCAAAGGCAAATACCAGTTCCATAAACAGCACAATAACAGAATCAATGAGGGTTATGCTACTCAACACCAGGGGTTGTGATCACAACATGCATGCACTCACAGAATTCCTCAGGATGGACAATGTCAACATCTGTGCAGTAACTGAGACCTGTCTTAAGGCTCCTGAGAGCACACCAGCACTACCAGACTACAACCCATACCAACACATTTCAGCCACAGAACATGGACTGACACAGACATGGAGGGGGTATATCCATATTCATCAGGGATACATACAACTCCAGGTTAGTGGGGCAGTTTGATACCTTTGAGATCGTCCATGTGCAGCTAACATCAGCCACAACTGCAGTGTAAACTGTGGCCTGCTAGAGATCACCCTCCATGACCCAGGACCACCACTCCACCTACCTAGAGACAGTGGAGTACATGACAGTCCTAACACACACCCTGGCATTGGTCGATATCAACTACCCTACCATTAACTGGGAAACTTACTCAAGTACTCACTTCCAGGCCCAGCACTTCCTGGAATTTATCATCTCATATGCCCTGTATCAGGTGGTAACCTCCCTAACAAGAGGTGGAAACATACTAGAAGCTGTCATCACCAACTTGGGCAAAAGGTGCACCACAGCATAGGTTAACCAGTCACTGGTTAGATCTGACCATGAACTATTCACTGTTTCCACACCCAAACATCTCCACCACCCACAGAAACCATAGTGTATACCTTTCCTACAGCTAAATTTACACTACAAGTGACAGAGGTGGGGGGTTTCGCAGCCTCCACACTAAGGGGAAACACTGTTCAAGATACAGACAGATTTACAAATGCAATCTATAAGCACCTACATGAATGTATGGATTGTGCCATCACTGGCAAATCAAGACTCACTCCTCCTGGACAAGGACACCAGTCTGGTGGACCCCTGCAATAAACAGGCTATACTACAGAAGTAGGAAAGTGTTCCAGACAAACAGCAAATCCCACAAAGGGCAGACATCCGTGATCACTATTAGTATGATACGTAGGTCCCTCATGACATCATCCATGGCTAACATCAGCAGGAAAATACACGAGGATTCGAAAGATAACCACAAAGCCTTCTTTGACTATGTCAAGGATCTAAGTGGTGACACACAGATTTGCACTGTGCTGGTGAACTATAGCACAAAATATTCTGACCCTACTGATATCACCAACATCCTTGCAGTGACATTCAGTGCATACTTCACCCCCTAAAGAGCCCACAACACTACCCGAAAGGTGCAGTATCCCACACATCAGAGATACACAGGTGGAAATGGCCCTCTCTAACAGCGGAACACAGTGTTAATGGAGGCAGATGTTGCCCCAGACGGCATCTTGCAAACTGTACAAGACAACCTGACCCTCCACCTAATTAAGCTTTTCAACCTCAGCCTCTCTGTAGGCTACATGCCCATACAATGGTGCATGGCAACGGTTATTCCACTCCATCAAGGTAGAATCACAACTGACCATGGTAACTACCACCCCATAAGCCTGACTATCCTGGTCTGCAATGGTATGGATCGCATCCTCATGGCACTCATTAACAAAGACATTGGTAACCTCCAAACACGTGACCCAACCCTGGTCAGCTTGGTTGAGTGCAGTTCATGCATACTGAACCTGTTTGACGTCTTACATACAGTCACCAAGATGTTAGATGATGAGAGAGGTGGTTCACACATACTACCTGGACCTCGCCAAGACTTTTGACACCATGCCCCACTCAGGTATTATTGATAATAAACACACCAGCCTGTACATACACCCATACATCACAGGTTGGGCTGCCAACGGGCTTACACACAGAACCCACATGGTATGACTAGCAGTCTCCAGGTCCAACTCTTGACCAGTCACGACTGGTGTCCCACAGGACTCAGTCCTGGGAGCCCTACTGTTTGGTATATACTTCTCAGATGTACAGGCAAACACAGGTGGACTACGGCAGATCATGTTTGGCAATGACTGCAAACTGGGAGCCATGATTGATAGTCTAGCTGACACAGACATCCCTCAAGGGGCCTCACAGAGACCGACACAGGGTGTCAACATCATGGCCTCCAGGTGAGTGCCACTAACTGCATGGTCATTCCATTGTGGAATATTAAGCACCCACATATTAACACATAAGTTGCAGCCACTTTAATACGGACGAGGTAATGGGGTATCTGGGGACTACGGTAGATAGTGATCTCTCCTTTGACAATCATATCTCCAAAGTAGTTTGGGCATCCTCCTATGTAGACCATCTTTTTACTAAAAGGTTCCCATCTAGACATACTGGGGTTATAGTACCCCTTTACTCATCACTCATCAGTCCCATCATAGAGTATAATAACCCATTTGGGATGTACCTCAGAAGACACTTCCAATAGCTGGAAGGTCCACAAATGTACCTCGCCAAGGGGATTACTGGCCTCCAACATATGCCCTATGCAGCCAGACTGAATAAACTCCTGCTTTACTCAGTGGCATCTCGTTTACCCAGAGATGATCTCTGCTGGCCAACACAGCCATGTCGAACTCAGGCTTAATGGATATTCTCCACCTATGGAAATCCATGTCACAGTGAGCCACACATTGTAGTGAGCTGAACCTTGCCACAACAATAACTGGAAGATGCTGGAGGGACGGATTCCTGTCACAGACACTCCCCATACTTTGGAACAACATCCCTAACTGCATTATACAGAGCCCCTCACTAACAATCTGCAAGAGAAACCTTGAAGAGTGGATGGGGAACAGTAGGTGCACCCCAGGGATCCCGCCATTGGCTCTGCTCCACAGAGGGACAGTTAATGAATAAATGGGGTTGCAAAAGCTGACACATTTTGGCTAGGCTTATGAATGGCCTCTGGCAGGTGGCCAAGTACCTACCTATGAACCTATACATGCAGTATCAGTACATGCTGATAGCTTAATTTACTGTTTAGGTGTTGCCTTACCTTGTGCCAATGGCAGTTGTGTGTGCAATCATTGAGGGCTGCCTATGTTGGATGCACACAGTAGACTGCCTATACATGACAATTTACAGGTAGTCTTGTGTGTGCCATCCATTTTTACTGTATGTGCAGGTGGAGAAAGGTGTCAGTCCATAGGTCCCTACACTGTCAGTGTATGTGCTATACATTCCCTCCTTGCCAAGGCATGGGCATACTGGGCACACCTCCATCTGCCTACTGGGGCTGGCTCAGGGTGTTCATGGTCTGAGTACCTCTGTGCCTGTGGGGCCCTTGGCAATGTTGGTGGGCTGTGAAGTCCTTCGCCATTCTGTCCCTGCTGCAGCTGTTTCTGCAGGATCATATTGTGTAGCATGGCACATACTATGAAGATGTGGGCGCACATGCCCGAAGAGTACTGCAAGGCTCCACCAGATATGTCCAAGCAATGGAACCGTGATTTCAGCATCCCAGACACACGCTCTATGATGATTCTGGTTTGTGCGTGTGCCTCATTATGGCATTCCTGCATGGGTGTGTGTGCATTTCTGATCGGAGTCATCATCCACGGTTCCAGTGCATAGCCAGCATCCCCCACCAGGTGGCCATTTGGGATGTCACACCTGGCAAATATCTGATACAGCTGTGAGGCATGCCAGATGTGGGAGTCATGATAGCTTCCAGGGCTGCCAGGACACACATCCATGATAATGGCCTGAGCATTGCACACGACCTGACAGTGATGGAGGGGTATCCCTTGTGGTTTATGTAGCACCTACCCTGCTCACCAGGTGGTGACTTGATGTGTATGTGCGTGCAATCTATTGAACCCAGTACCTCTGGGTATTCTGCCACACAGTGGAAGAGACGCATATTGCTGAACTACTCCTCCTGCATTTGGGGGAAGTATATGTGCTCATTGGCATGTGGTAACATGGCATCCAGGAACTGGTGTAGTACCCTGGATGCTGATGCCTGTGAGATCCCCATGATATCCCCAGTTGGTCTTTGAAAGGTACCTGTAGCTAGTATTCTCAGGCTTACACATACCTTTGTATCCACTGGGATGGGTTCCCCTCTGTTTGTTCTGCCTCTGAGGCATGGCCGGCACAGCTCCACAAGTTGCTGTAGGATGTCCCTGTACACCCTGTAATGCTCTACTATCTCCAGATCATGTAGTCCCTGGTAGGTTATCCTGGGTCTGAACACTCTCCTCCTCCTCTGGTGCCTGAGGTGGTCGTGTGCATCATCCTCCACAACACCTTCAGTTTCCAACACATGCTGGTGGATCAAAGCTATGGCAGCCCCTAACATGTACGTACTAAAAGTTCCCCGTCTGTATACACCACTGGTGCAGAGTGTATGGGAATACACAAATGTGTGTGAAGTGCTTTCACACTTTATACTATTGTACTATGGATGCTGCTGATGTCATTGGATGTGTATGAGCTATTCCAGCTGCACAGATTCTTAATTATGGGTTTTACAATGAGTACTGCAAGTGTGGGGCCTTTACTGTGGAGTTATGCTTGCCTACCTTGAATAATCTGTTGCCCTTTAATTCATTTTTAAATCTGGATCCCCTCCCATTATCAGGCATGCATCCACTTGCCATCTTTCTTGTTTTGTACTTTCCCTACCCAGTCATGGCAAAATGTGTCTTGTGGCTGATATACTGCAAATTGGCTTTGTTCTGCTTTGACACTTTACTGTTTTCTTTGCAGTACAGCCCCTCCCCTTTCCTGTTCTGCAGGTAGCTGCTTGCAGCCTTGTTAGCTGTTATCAATGGCCCACTGTAGGCTCCTAGGTGTTAATTAGTCATTTTGTACTCTAATTTCCCTGCTGCAGCATTTCCTTATTTCTTTCCTATATCCTTCCTGTTTTAGCTGCAGTGCACCACGCAAACCCATTTATCAGGTTTACACGCATTTTCATCTCCGTTCACATGCATATTCGGTTACCTTGTGTACTCTCAGCTAAGCATAGCTATGGCCAAATCAATACAGCCCTATCCTGCAGCTTTGCTTAGCTAGGGGCAGACCGGTTTAGCAATGCTCCAATGTGCTTACAGCAATGGCGACACACCCCTCTCTTGATGTCATCTTTATCTCAAGGGCACACCTCGGTGTTATAATGCTACACTGTGAGGTGCATCCTTACTCCAGCAGGGAATCTGTAATTCACTATTACTCCTCTCATTTGTATGGCATTGCCTACTAATTCCTAGCTACCATGCATAACACTGTCACAGCCCCTTAGCAACCTTTGCGCCATAGTATGGTGTAGCATGCCTGCCATTGACTATTATGGGGAAATCATGATATGTGTTACATTGCAGTTTTTTTTCTATATTTTTATATTTTCCTTGCAATCTCCTTTGCACGCCACTGCCCTGCGCTTCCATGTCGCAATAGTGCGACTATATATATTAAATGTTAATTTAATATTTTGTAAATTTTTTATGCCAATGGCTATATATTTCACCATTGGCATATATTAGCAATATAATACATATGTTTGGTCAGCTATCATGGCTCTGATTTTATGTTTGCAAAAATGTAAACCGTTTTCTACGGTTTACATTTCTGCATGCTTACACTACACCTGCACCACTTCCTGGATAGCTACATACCTTCATTTGCATGCTGCACTGCTGCACATGGGGTAATTAGCATACAGGGCCTGGAAGTTGTGCGGGTGTAGCATACGCAGGTAGTGCACATGGGAACAGCTCGTACCTGGATCGCTCGACGGCCATATTTGGTGTTAGAACTCTGACGCTATGCCTGCACCTGGCGCAAGCTTTATGAATCTCGGGGAGAATATATGAGCATCTACATGAAATAACAAAATACAAAAAAATGCCATTTTTATGCACATTTTAGACCACCTCTTACATGTTTTTAAATTTACAGTGTTAAATCAGGTAAAGAAAGATATGAAGGGGTTAGTAACTGATGAGCATTTACTTAAATCTGAATTGATATGGCAGTTAAAATTAAATGCTTTGGAAAAGCCTGGATTGAAAAAACACATTAAATTTCATCAGTGTTAAAATTAAAACAACTGGAGCTATAACAACATTTTATGTTTAGTGCACAGTTTTGCACATATATATGTTTATATGTGTTTTTAATATTGATTTGAATGCTACTTTTAAGTACTTTTAAGTAATGTTTAAGAGTGCTATTGTCATTTGATATTTGCTTTTTGTATGTTATTGGTCAATTTTTGTATCACATGACATGAAATAATTGTATTTATACTGGGTATTTTATGACAGCCAACAGTTCTGATGAAGTCCCTTAACAGAAAGAAAGCACTCAACAACTATGGATATTTGTTATGAAAGTTTTCAGTTAAATTTCCTCATTGTGGCTCACTTCATATTTGACTGTTAGCAGCAGTGCTGTTTGGTTCCAGTAATGTGAGTAGTTTCTACCGTCCTCTCGGGGGGGTTTCATCTCTATATTGTACAAGAGTGGCATGCTTGGAAGCAGTGTGTAGATAATTTATAAATATGTTAAACAAGAGAGGTCCAAGTAAGGAACTTTGTGGCACTTGTACAGCAATGGGTAGAACTGAGTATTATTGCTGCCATTTGATTGCTTAAAATCTATGTGTTTGGTATCTGTTAAACCAGCAGAGGGAAGAGGGGGAGACACCTAAGGAGGAGAGATCTAGTAATAGTTTATGGTGAGAGACCGTGTCAAATGCTTTACACAGGTCAAGGTATAAGAAATAAGTTTCTAGTATTTCTATTTTTATTAATGACATCAACAAGGTGAAGTAGGACAGTAGTGGTATTGTCGGAATGAAAATCATACTGGTTGGGGGAGACAATATTGTTTATGGTTTGGTATTTTAGTAATTAGGAATGGACACACTTTTGTAATATTTTAGACAATGGTGACAGAATGGCAATTGGTCTGAAGCCATCAGGGGCTCCTCCCTTATGAAGAGGAAGTATATATGCCTTCTTCCAAATGGCTGGGACATGAGATTTCAGAATTGAACTGTTTATTAATCTAGACACTGGATAAGCTGTGGTGGTGCAGTGGTAGCATTGTCACTTCACAGCAAGAGGTTCTTCCGTTCGATTCTCGGCTGGAGCACCTTCTGTGTGGAGTCTGCATGTCCTCCTCACGGTCGAGTGGTGTTCGAAAGATATGCGTGAATGGGTGTGTCTTTGTTGAAGGTTGGTCGTCAGGCTGGCACCTCGACACCATAAAAATCGACTGCCAATCATTAGCGGACCGGAGTTCCACTGTGACGAACGCTAACCAGGAAAAGCCGAAAGAAAAACAACAACAAACAACATTACTATAGACACTGGATACAACTGAGCTTCAGCTTCTATTTTTAGAAATTCAGGAGGAAGGCTGTCTGAAACAGAACTTGTAGTTTTCTAGTTTTAGGAGATGTTTTCTTATGGTAACAGTATGGACAGGTTTGAGTGAAAAGTGGATTTTCATGGGGTTTTGAGGTGGGTGTGGGTTGGTTTGATGGTGGTGTTGTCTTTGATAAGTTAGCATGTCTTGAAAGAAGTATTTGTTAAAGTTATTAGTGACTGTTGATGAAGTGTCTTCTGGGGAGGGAGCAGATTGTTTACTTTGGTCTAGATTTATGAGATTTTGGACTGGTGACCAGACATTTTTAGGATTATTTTGGTGTGCCTGCTGTAAGTTAAAGTAGTAGAAGGTTTTTTGTCATACATTATACTGAGTTTCATTTCTTATTAGTCTGTAGTGTAGAAGTTTTTCCATGGATTTGCTGATGTTCCATGCTTTCAAGTTCTTGTCTCTAAGCACCATTAGATGTCCACTGTTTTAAATAGCCGTGATGTTGGATTAAGCCAAACTCTTTTTCTCTTGATGGGAGAACTCCATATATATCAGTGATGGTTTTGTTAAATTTGAGGGTGGTTTTATCTAAAGGAAGATTTTTAACATGTTCTAATTGTATTGCTTCAGAGTGGATATGAAACAGTCTATGTTAAAACTGGAAAGGTTATAAACATTCTCATATGCATGGCATTTTACTGGATTGTATACAAACCTGTTAGCAAAACTGGGTAGGTGGTCTCTCAAGTTGCCAGATTGTATGCCATAGTTTTAGATGTTACTGAGTTTAATTGGGAGAATCCAGTCTAGAATAGAGTCCTTACAGGTGTACTTGTTATATTTTGTTGGCATATTTGGAGCTAAGAGAAACAACACAGGTTAGTACTGGTAGTCAGAGTATCAGATGCACTTTGAGCCCAATTTATTTTCAGGTCGTCAAGGATGATGCTTTCATAATGTATATTGGTAGATGTCCAGGATAGTATGTTCACTACTGTGCTGATGTAACTGCCAGTGGGGAATATATAAAGGTATGATACATATGATGTTACAAGAGTTTAGCTGGAGTACAGCAATAAAAATCTCTGCATTTGTGAATGAGGGATGTTTATTCTGATAAAGGGATATGTTCAGGTGTTTTTGGGGACATATTAACCTTCCCACCTTCATTTTGGATAGATGGTCTGTGCAGTACAATGGATATACGGGCCTAATTAGGTACAGTTTTCTGCTTCTTGATAATGCTAACCAACCTCACTCCTTTTCCCTCTATGATCCTTAAACCTGTTTGAAATTCAATTTCTGTCATAGCCATATATATGTTTCAGTTTTAAATGTAGAATATAAGATCAATAGCTCCATCTAGGTGAAGAATGTTAAAATCTATAACAGCTATTTGATTTCTGGTCTAACTTTTTCAGTTTGCTTTCAAACAAGCTTTGCAACAAAATGATAATATTCTCAAGACATTGGGTATAACAGATAGGCAGGAGGAGAGAAAATTATTCTTGTGGCTATAAGTGGTGATGCAGATTTTATCTCTTCACTGCATTTTAGATGTGTAGCTTTCTTGAGTGTTTTTTACTGATATGGTTTCCATAAAACTTTCCATCATATTATTACTGCTGGAGTGGAACAGTAATGCAGTGGTTGACATTGCTATCACACAGATATTGGTTATTTAATTTTGTTCCTACCTGAATGCAAAGAAAGCTGTAGCTCCCACATGGGATTGAACAAATGAAGGAATAAAAGAATGACTGAATGCAGGAATGAGTTAATGAATGAATTAATAATGCAGTGGAGTCCCTATGTTATGGACCGACTACATGTGTTAAGCAAAGGTCCATAATCTCATGCAGCATTTTAATTATATTTGGGATCTGTATATTTTGTATTATCTGTCAAGATTTTCATTAAAGACTCAGACAACTTGGCTGTATGAGCAGCCTTCATGAGACCTTCACTGTGACTATCTTCTTGGAAATTGTGTAGCATGTGCCTTAGAGCGACTTCCTTTGAACTCTCAATATTGAATCACAGTTCTTTGGAAATGCTGGGTTGAGTTGGCAGTTGCATGTGTTTTGTTGTTTGCTTTTGAATACATTGAGATTGCATATACTTGCATTAGGACAACTTCATATACTGGTATTTCATTATCTCTCTCTCTGTGATTACACTTCTGTACACCTCAGAGGGAAAAAAAAATAAAGTAAGTGGGCATGAAAGGTGACCTCCAAAATGAGAGGTGGGGAAGTTTTGTCCCCTGTAGAAAATTCTTTTACATTTATCTAGCTTATAAAATATTGAGACTGAAGACACACACATTACAAAGGTGCATGTAAACAAGTTGCTGGTTACAAGATGAAGTAAACAAGCTGATGGCTTCCAAGGATTAGTATAACAAGAAGACATACTGGAGCCATGTTAATGCGCATTTCCTGTTTGTGAATTATGCAATATTTAAATATACTTATATCCAAGTGTACTATATTTCACTTTTTGAAATGATAAACTACTTTTTAATACTTATAATATATACTAATTTATAAATATTTTATAGATATTCTATGTTGTGTCATCCTTTATACATGATATATTTTTTAATTTCCTCTACACTAAGCACGCCATGGGCTTTTTGCATTAAATTAGAATTGTATTCAAATTGAATAGACATTTCAATGAATGCAGCTTTCAAGTTTTAGTACCATGACTGGCCCTCTAACTATCCTTTTATAGCATCTAGCTAGTTTCATCAGTAGTGTTCCAAACTCAAGATACTTAATATGAGTGTTCACCCTGGACTTCTGATCTTCCATTAGGGACAGTTGTAGTTTTTGTGATACTGGTAAGGACACAATTAAATATCTTTTTCATGTGAAATTGTCTCACATGGCTCATGAATATCTTTATTTGGTTATATCCTCATGTTGTATCAGAGTCTCTATATTAGACATTATTGTCTAGGTTTAAATTTATTCATTTATTAACTATGTAAACAAATTGATCATTGTGGACTCTTCGATTATAATCACCAAACAACCAAAGTGAAGATGCTGAATTGGAACTCAACTGTAAAAAAAAATTGCAAAGACTAGTATTCCAAAACACCATCCCCCAGATTCAGCAAGCTCTGCACAGCATGCAGGAATAGTGCAGGAGCTGATGGAGGCAATGTGGCCGCTGTGCGATCCAGGAATAAGCTTCAGGGACGTGCAAGAGCACTCTTGCACTATTCCTGCACGGACACAGCTCCTGTATGAAAATTACCCCATTTGCAGGTGAAAACCATGCAAATGAAGTGAATTTGTGTTCCAGAAAGCTGGCAGCCAGCAGTGTAAGACTAGTGTAGTCTGCAGAAATGTACTCGGTTAGTAACCGAGTACATTTCTGCAAACTACAAAAATGGAGCCGTAACAGCTCCAAATAAAGGGTGTATATTATGTTGAAAGCATGTCAATAGCCAAATATATGACCACTGGCATGGAAAACAGTTGCCAAAATAAAAAATATCCTTTATTTTTTTAGCTGATTTTGGCTGTTTAAGTGTAGGGCAGTGGTGTGCAAACAGGATCTGGCAGAAAATAAAAAAAAAAAAAACTTGAAATAAGCATTGTATCCAAAAATCACTATTTTGCCATTAAACTCAATGGCAGGCAGAAGACAACATGGCCAGTGAATAGTGGTTGCTAAGGGGGAAGGCTCAGTGTGGGACTTGTAACTATGCATTAGCTGGCAATCCTATGCAAATGAGGGGGATGATATTGAATGCCAGATTCTCCCTCATGGCTAGCCTGCACCAAACCATGTCAGTGCAGGAATAGCATGGTGCAAGCCTAAGAGCTAGCTGACATCATAGAGGGGTGTGTTAGGCATACTGTAAGCCTACTGGAGCCCTGTGGCTCGGGTTTGCCCTGAGCTTAGCAGAGCTATGCAAGGGGGTGTGTCTGACGCTGCCTAGCTCTCTTTACATTGCCTAAGCGGGTGTATACACCATGCACCGGGTTTTAAAGGAAAAAAAAAAAAAGCAAACTAGGAAATAGCAGCTCTGTGAACATCTGAGCACTGTGTTAGCATGGCACACCCCTGGGCTTAAACAGGAAAGCAATGGGAAGGGAAAACAGCAGTAGGAAGGTAATCAAGGTGAACTAGCGTAGCTGGCAGGTGAAATGTATCAGAATCAGCCAATTACACAGGCAGCAGACCAGCCCAGCCCAGCATACCACTATAAACTATGCAAACACCTTTCCCTCTGTTTTTTCCCACAAACTCTACACCACCGGTATACACAAGCGGGGAAATTTTACCAAACAAAAGCAACAAAATGATACGGGCTGCAGCAGCTATCAGAATTCAACATGTGGAAGAGGCTGAGGGTGGTCAGGATGAGAATGCTGTTGACCAACCCACAGTGAGGATAAGAAGAGTGCCAGGGTAACTTACCAGGGGCTACATCAGCTGGAGATAGTGGAGCTCTATAGGATGGACAGGGACCTCCTATAGCAAATTGTTGAGCTGTGCCGGCCACACCTCACACACAGAACCAACAGAGGGGAACCCATCTCAATGGATACCAAGGTATGTGTAGGCCTAAGATTACTAGCCACAGGTACCTTCCAAAGGACAACTGGGGATATCAGGAAGATCTCACAGGCATCTCATCCAGGGTACCCCACCAGTTCCTGGATTCCATGTCAGCACATGCCAGTGGGCACATATACTTCCACAACACCCATGAGGCATTGGCCAGCAATATGCGTCTCTTCCAACAAATAGCAGAATACCCTGAGGTAGTGGGTGCTATAGACTGCATGCACATATGCATCAAAGCACATCCCGGTGAGCAGGGTAGGGTCTACATCAACCACAAGGGCTTCCCCTCCATCAACTGCCATTTCATGTGTGATGCCCAGGGCATTATAATGCATATGTATGCTGGCTACCCTGGAAGCTATCATGACTCCCCACATCTGGCATCTGATGCAGTTGTACCAGAGATTTGCCAATGGGGACATCCCTTACAGTCACCTAGTGGGGGATGCTGGTTACACACTGGAGCCACGGCTGATGACACCCATCAGAAATGTGCACACACCCAAACAAGAACTCCATAATGAGGCACACACACAGACCATAATCATAATAGAGCATGTGTTTGGGATGCTCAAGTCATGGTTCCGGTGCCTAGACACATCCAGTGGAGCCTTGCAGTACTCACCAGCTACAAGTACCCAAATTGTCATCGTATGTGCCATGCTACACAATATGATCCTGCAGAAAAAGCTGCAGCAGGAACAGCATGGGGCAGAGCCACACAACCCCCCCACCATTGCCAAGGCCTGCACATACACAGAATGACTCGGAGGAGGAACATCCTGAGCCTGCCCCAGTAGGCAGAAGGAGGTGTGCCCAGTGTGCCCAGACCTTGGCAAAGAGGCAATGCATAGCACATACATGGTAGGAACCCAAGGAATGACACCTCTCTCTGACTCGCACATACAGTAAAAGGGATGCCAAACATGACACTACCTGTGCTTAGCCAGTACTAGACAAGGTGACAAAACACACTTCAGGAAATGTGCTGGGCCACATGTGTGTCCATAGGACACACACATGCCAGTCAGGAAAGCTCACATACCCAACAACAGTCTCTGCCAGCAGGACAGGCATAGACAAACACAAACAAAGGCTGTGCTAAGGCCTCTGATTGATGGCTATGGAGAACATCCCCCCCAGACATAACAGACAAACTACAACAGGTCAGGCAGTGGAATGTTAGTTCTGAAGGATAAGAAGTCAGAAACTGAAATGTAGTTCAATCAGACCTAAGACCTGTAGTACACTGATATGCCTCTAGTCAGCATGATAGGTTAGAATACAGAATGAAATGTAGTACCTGAAATACCAGTCATAGCAAATATGTACAAGTGTCGGGTGTGCCCCCCCCCCATCTTATGTAGAAATGTAGTAACAGTCAGGTGTGCCCCCCAATCCCATGTAGAAATGTAGCAGTCAGGTGTTCCCCCCAATCCTATGTAGAAATGTAGTAACAGTCAGGTGTGTCCCCCAATCCCATGTAGAAATGTAGCAACAGCCAGGTGTGCCCCCCCCCCAATCCTATGTAGAAATGCAGTAACAGTCAGGTGTGTCCCCCCAGTCCTATGTAGAAATGTAGTAACAGTCAGGTGTGCCCCCCCAATCCTATGTAGAAATGTAGTAACAGGTGTGCCCCCCCATCCTATGTAGAAACATAGTAACAGTCAGGTGTGCCCCCCCAGTCCTATGTAGAAATGTAGTAACAGTCAGGTGTGCCCCCCAATCCTATGTAGAAATATAGTAACAGTCAGGTGTGCCCCACCCCCACCCAATTCTACGTAGAAATGTAGTAACATGTATGTGTAGGCATAATAACAGTGGAGCACAGATTACCTTAGCTGGACAAGGTAATAGGATAGATTGTAGCATGTGTACAAAATACAGGTCTGTGTGTGTTAGGTTGGCGTGTGTCATATATCGTGTGAGACTGGTCAGTATCTATGCATGGTAAAGTCTGACCTGGTGGCCATTGTCCAGTACTGTCGATGACAGGGCCAAGTTCTCACAACTGCAGTGCCAAACACAATGCTTCCCAGCAAAACACATTCCAGCAGTAAACCATAGTAAATGTTTGGAAGTAATATTTGTCACCATCTGAAAGATGAACATGGCATGAATGTCGGCCCAGACATACAAGGAGAACACAGGGGGAAGTACCCCAGACAGACAGTGTATAATATGTAACTGTCAAATGGACACACCCTTGAAATTGTACATACAGGTTTGCAGCACATTATTTGGGCTTGTAGTAGGGAATACCGATGTTGTCTGGCCAAACACTGGCAGACCACAAAGGTCATAGGAATGAAGTATAGAGAAAAAGCTGATGTCCCTGCACAAGCCAGCATAAGTGGAATGCCTCATGCATATCTGTGAGTCAGATGCAAGTAGTGTCCATAGCACACATGCACCCATCTCACCCCACCACCACCCACACGTACCTCTCTGGTTTTATTCCTGCTGTTGGGAATGGGTACAATATGACCCCCACCTCTGCATGGCAATAGCGAATGAATGCAGCATACAGAACAGGTGTCCTATGCAGGTGTGTCCCTAGCTGTAAGCAGCACCCTGCCAGAATCCACACCACTGGATCAATAATGACAGAAAGTATTGGCAAGAACAGCTTGCACACCTACCCTGTCACCCCAGGGGAATATAGTGTATTGCAGTCTGGGAGTGCAGGAGTGACAGAATGCAATGGCCTGCTACAGCTGGCCTGCATCACTACCAAATGTCCTGCAGTCTTCTGCCAAAGGCCTGTGTCTCAACCGTACTGCCAATGTATGTTATGTCATGGACTCTCAAATAATAACATAACACAGTTCACAGAACTCAAATGCAACGCCATGTGGACAAATCACAGTAACGTGTCCACCATGTCCTACTGCATGAACTGTGGACCAACACCAAATTACTGCTGGGATGAGGTGATAACTATAGGGAACATATCAGATAATGTTTGCATAATGTATGGAAGAGGATAGAATAATAGAGGAGGGGCTGGGAGCATGGGCAGCATGGAGTGTGTGAAGTCTGAAGCAGCTGTGTGCACATACTATCCCTGGCTGCAAACACAAGAATGGGTGTCTACAAACCTGCTCATAAACCACAATGTGAAGGAGTAATGTCCAGAATTATGACCCCTGCCTCTGGGTAACCTGTGTGAATCTGTTCAGCTGTGAGGTATGGCCACAGCAGGATATGGCCATACTGTCATGTGGATGGATGTATAAGAATGGGATCCTCTGCCACCGCTGTACCAAGATGCTGAACCATTTACACAGACCCAGCAGCAAGTATCTGCAGCTTCCCCTCCAGAATGGCATGATTGTGCAAGAATATGTAGGCTGCTGACCACAATACTGGACACAGCTGCATTCACCCTGTGTTCCCCATGACATCACTGCAAGCAAATATGTATACCTGGCAGTACTTGATGACATAAAACATCACAATGTAAAACAGTACATATGTCTGAATATCTCTGCTAACACCAGGACCATGTAGCAGAAGCAGCACTGACACAATTACCGACAGTAACCCACTATCCTTTGCCCATTTTGACCCCATGATGTTAACCAATCTACAGATTTCCTGAAGAAACAGTTTGCTAGCTGTAGGTGTAGAACACAAAAGTCTGCACTGAAGTACAATCTACCTGGAATGGATTCACACATTCAATACAACAGGGCATACCGGGCATGATCCCACACTTAGATAAATGAAGGCCATGTCAGACAAAATACTGAAACGTCATACTGGGCATGCTCACACACTTAGAAATGAAGCCCATGTCTGGCAACAACAATGGACCATACATATATGACAGTCGCAGATGTTAGTGCATACACTCCTCAGTACACACCAGTCATACTTTGCATACACATTGGATAGGTATAACACATATATCCAAGGACAACACACTATAATAGGCCAAACATACGCATAGATAGATGTGTGGAAGAGAGTCACAGTGACAAAGAGCCTCTCATCATGAGGCCTGCCCCACCCAGCACACATCCAATTGGCTAAAACCACATGATGTGCAAATGTCAATCACCATAGACGTTTGCCTCTGGTATCCCTCAGCACTATAGTGTCTATGGTGCTTGTGCTAACTGTGTAACATGACTGTACAAGTCAGTAGTCATCTAGCAGTTGTATACACATAGCTGTGAAATATAAACCTGTGTGTGCCTGAGTGTTGTGTGTCTGCCGCTAGATGAATGGGTTATGGGTCATGCACACACACTGCACTCCTCGTTACCCTACTATGGCAAGCCTGCTGGTGTCTTCACCTTGAAATACCACTTTGGGGAAGTATTAGCACAGCAATCTCTGTGGTGCATCCTATAACTGCGTAATGCTGTAGTGTGATGTACTAATTAGGTAGGAGTTCTAATCCCAGATGTGGCAACTGTGTGTGTTTGTGTGTGTTTGTCTGTGTAGGGATCAGTTATTTTTAGGCCAGTCACACTCACTACAATTTCAAATGCTCTACATTGGCATGGCTGCTGATGTCATTCACTTTGAAATACACCTTTGGGGAAGCAGTCACTCAGTAATCTCTGTGACATGTCCTATAACTGTGTAATGATGTAGTGTGATAAACTAGTTAGTTAGGAGTTCTATTCCCGGACTTGGCAAGTGTGGATGTTTGTTTGTTTGTTTGTGTAGGGGACAGTGATTTTGAGGCCATTCACAGTCACTACAACCTCCTTTGCCCTTCATTGGCAAGCCTGCTGATGTCATTCACTTTGAAATACACCTTTAGGAAAAGAGTAGCTAAGTAATCTCTGTAGCATGTCCTATAACTGCTTAATGCTGTAGTGTGATATACTAGTTAGGCAGGAGTTCTATTCCCAGACATGGCAACTGTAAAGCTGTGTGTGTGTAGGGATTAATTTTTTTTGGCCATTCACAATCACTACGCACACCTAAAAATGTTGAACATTGATAACTGTGCAGTAACAGAGACCTGATCCAAGCCTCCAGAGAGCATTCCTGCAATACCAGGTACAGCTCTCACCACACCTGTTGGCCACCAAACCAGGACCAAAACAATAAAGGTGGAGGAGTGTCCATATTCACCAAGGATATTCACACCACCCAGCTACTTGCCCAACAGAATGTCTGAAATACCCCCAGTGCAACTAACAGTAGGTTAAACTGCATTCCAAATTGTATAGCTTGCTACAGATCCCTCACCATGCCCCATGATACCCACTACAGATTTTGAAACATATTGTGAAATATTATGATACAAGCAAACACCCTAATACTGAGTGACTTATACTACCCTTCCATTAACTGGGACAACTACTTGTGCACAAACATGTGTGTCCAACAGTTCTTGGAAGTCATAATTTCCAACGCCCTGGGTTAAGTACCCATAGTCCCATTAGGGGCTTAAATATCCTAGACCTGGTCATAACCAACATGGGAAGTCAATGCTCCACACCTATGGGCACCCCAATGGTGGTCAGGTCTGCCCATGATCTAATCGCCCTTAACATCAACATCCCTCCCCCACACCCCGTAAGGTAACCTCTGTAACACACATCTCCAAAGCCAATGTCATGCTACACATGTCAGACGTGACTAACGTCATGACACCCATGCAGATAGGAACAGAAAGGATGACTGCTGAATCATACATGAAGGCACTGTATGAGCACATACACTCGGCATGAATTGTGCCATCCAATATTGAACCAAAATGCTCCCCACCAAGAAAAGGAAGCCAGTATGGTGGCCCTCTGCCATAAACATACTGTACAACAAAGGGAGGAAACTGTTGCAGAAATGGAGGAATTTCCAGGATGCAAAATACTCCCTTCCCAGCTACAATAAGAGGCAGAGATCCCTCATAACATCCACCAAAGCTAGTTACGAACATAATATAGCCTTGATGCCAAATATAATTGCAAGCCATTCCATAGCTATGTGAGGAATCTAAATGGAACTGCTGTGAGCTACAACAAGATGGTATGAAATATACTGCTCCCAGGGATATTGCCAATATCCTGGCAGATTGATTCAGTGCCAACAGCACCCGTCTCCCAACCCCCAAAGGGCCCATCTTAACTTGGATAGATTGCCATATTCCGGTAATAATGGCTACATAGGTAAAAACCACACTCTACAGAGCTATGACAACAGCAGCCATGGGACCAGTCAACATCCTGGGCTGTGTACTACATGAGCTACATACTGAACTGGCACCTCACGTATGTGCCCTGTCTAATCATAGACACACCTCAGGCTCACTGTGTGGCACACAGCTACAGTTATCCCAGTCCAAAAGGGGGGGATCCACCTTGGATCCTGGGAACTACAGCCCCAGCAGTATGACATGCTTGATCTGCAAGGCCATGGAATGTATTATCATGGAAATTAAAACAAAGGCATTGGCAACCAGCAAACACAGGACCCTAGCCAGGTTGGGTTTGTGAAGGGTCGATCATGTCACCTCGACCTGAATGACAACTGTGAATCTGTCTCCAGAGCTGTGGACGAGGGTAAGGTGGTTCACACACCCTATCCAGACCTCGCCAAGCCCTTTGACAACATCCTCCAGTCTGGAATCATAGATAAATGTATCAAGCTGGCCATTAAGCCATATGTCACCCGATGGGCTGCCAACTGCTGCACTGACAGAACCCATACTGTAAATGTAGGTGACACCAACACGAGCCCCAGACAAGTGACAGCTGGAGTACCTCAGGGTTCAGTCCTGGCACTGCCCTTGTTTGGCATCTAGTGCTCTGAAGTACAATCCAACAATAAGGGACACTGGCAAACAATGGTCACAGATGACTGCATACTGGGAGCAAATATTGAATTCCCACATGATGTGGATAGTCTACAGAAGGATCTTACAGAAAGACATGCTTGGTGCCTGAGCCATAGCCTCAAGATCATTGCCAAAAAATATATAGTTATCCCCATTGGGAAGGGACATGTACCTGTGAAGTATCACGTAGGTGACAGTACACTAAACACCTAAAGTGTGATAGACTTAGGGACATAGGTGGACAGTGGTCTCACCTTTGATGACCACATCGCCACAACAGTCAGGAAAGCCACCTATGTGGCACACCTCCCACTAAGGGCTTTACATGCAAGAAAAGGAGGCCATTGTCCCACTGTAGTCATCTCTCAGAACACCCAGTACAGACTACAATGGCCCATTACATATGTACCTCACAAGACATCTGCAACAAGTAGAGAGGCTGCAGACATACCTCGCAAATGAACCAGATGCCTTATGCTGACCATCTGAAAATCATCCAGCTATACCCTGTCATGTATTGTCTTCACAGAGGTGATCTCTGCTTAACATACTATGCCATGTCAAACCCACAGCTGTTGGACATGTTACACTTAGAGAATTCCAAACCCTCACAGCCACATGCTCCAGGGATCCAAATCCCGTTGTCACAATGAACAATACATGCAGGAGGGATGTTTTTCTGACCCAGAGGCTCCCCAGACTCTGGAATAGACTGCCCATACATGTCAAGCAGAGTGCCTGTTTGGCCCTCTTCTAAAGGAACCTGGACGATTGGATGGGAGATAGGAAATTTACCCCGGGGATCATGTCAGCTGTCCTGCTAGACAGGGGTGCAGGGAAGTAAATATTGCGGGAAGTCATAGCCAGGGAATTGTCATGTCTAGGCATGTATAGGCCCTAGGGCTGATAGCCTAGTATCAACGTATGACCCTATGAACATATGAACTACACTGTCCATTGCCCAACCTTGGCAAAGTTGCTGACGTCATTCACTTTGAAATACACCTTTGGGGAAGGAGTAGCACCATAATCTCTGTGGCATGCCCTATAACTGTGTAATGCTGTAGTGTGATAAACTAGTTAGGTAGGAGTTCTATTCCCAGACATGGCAAGTGTAGATGTTTGCGTGTGTGTTTGTTTGCCTGTGTAGGGAGCAATGCTTTTGAAGCCATTCACAGTCACTACAACCTCCATTGCCCTTCTTTGGCAAGTCTGCTGATGTCATTCACTTTAAAATACACCTTTGATGAAAGGGTAGCCCAATAATTTCCATGGTGCATCCTATAACTGCATAATGCTGTAGGGTGATATATTAGTTAGATAGGAATTCCAATCCCAAACATGGCAATTGTGAGACTTGGTGTGTGTGTGTGTGTGTGTGTGTGTGTGTGTGTGTGTGTGTGTGTGTGTGTGTGTGTGTGTGTGTGTGTGTGTGTGTGTGTGTGTGTGTGTGTGTGTGTGTGTGTGTGTGTGTGTCATTTACATCCTATGGGGAGGTGGCTGTGAGTGTGTAACAACTGAACTCATTGTGGAGTGGGTTTTGCAAATGTCTTATATGGTGGGCCTATCGTATGTCACAATATCCACCTTAAAAGGATAACAGATGTCAAACAGCAGAGAGGCCGGGGTAGACAATCCATACCCCTACATGTGACATCAAGGCCTGGTAAACAATTTAGGCAACCCTTGTATTACCCAGAGAACAGTCTCAACCCATGTCTCATACACAAACACACTCGGCTAGGCAATAACCACTATGTTGGTAGTTCCCTGCATATTGCCCAAATATAGTAACCATGGTGTGATTACAGCAGACTACAGATGGCATGGCACCTTGTCCCATCCCTACAATAGGCACATAATTGCATACAGTGCTCCTTCACTATGTTCCCCATTGGACACCTGCAACAACTGTAGTGCTGCAAATGCAACCCACAAAAGACATACCATGCCTTATACGCATGCCCTGTATGGACAGATGCCACTGACACCAGGAAATACCTGTATCATGCTGTCAATGTAGGTGCAGGGTCAACCAGGTATACATTGTCAGTTCTCACCACATGAGGCCAGATAACAATCTGTCTACACATCATGCCCCAAACACCCCATGTACACTTACAGATGTCACAGAATATGCATGTGGGACGTGTGCACATCCCAGACACTGCCCATGTCATGGACTATAGAACACATACATGGCAAGCATGGCACATCACTGGCCACCCACAATAGTAACCCAGATGACTGGATGATGAATACAATACTCACCTGTGTGGGCCAATCCAGACACTACACTCCTGAGCCACACTGTAGACTATTTTCGTGTGGTTTATGCCAAGGTATACCCTTTACTTAGCATTGTACAGCCTTCTGGCACAGTCAACCACTACACACCTATGAAGTAATGCACCCATACATGTCAGTACTGGCAACCTGTGTCTGTGTGTGTGTGGAGTATAATGATTTGGACACCATTCACACTCATTACACCTCCCATTGGCCTACTGAAGCATGCCTTCTGATCTCAGACACCTTGACATACCCTTTGCCCATATACCATCCTGATAACCCCTGTGGTGCATGCGATACCTGCATATTACTGTATTGTGGCAAACTAGCTAGTTAGGAAGTCTAATCCTGACCCTGCCAACTGTAATAATGTGTGTGAGTCCCTTAGAGAGTGTGGCTGTGTCAACCTTGAGACCTGTTCATGTGGACAGGCATGTGTACTACACCTACTTTATCCCACCTTTATCACTGTTGCAGATGTCACTCACCATCGAAAATACCTTTGGACAGCCAGCATGTAAGCTCTGTGGTTCATGCAATAACAGCATAGACATATGATGGCAATACAGAGTCAGGCAGGGGTTAGACCCTGTGCTGGTAAGTGTGTGGCATGAACATGCTTAGGTTTTACTCTCCCACTCCCTCCCTGTCTTACTTTGTCTCTGTCCGTCTCTCTCAATCTCTCTCTGGTGGATGTGGAGAAGTACACCTGCTTTGCTTAGGCAGCAGCTTGTGTTTTGTAAGTGATGCTCATGATCAGCTGATGGTCTCTGCACAAATTGCAGTCCCCCACTAGCTGATTGCATGTGGAACAGCTGTGGTAACATTCCCATAGCCAATTGCACGGAAACACGCTCCTATAACTAGGAACATCATGTGGGTGTTGGCCCTTTTCATTCACTGTGAGCAGGACCTCATGTTGGTGTTTGGCAAACAGCATCACAGATGGTAGTGGGATATATCTCTAACAACATACACTGTGGAGACAGGCTAACAAACAGGAGGGGGATGTTCCAAAAATGACTACAGAATGTAAGTGTTGCTCTTCTACATTTGGAGTAATGTTGGTTTATCAGGGTTTGTGTGGATATGGCTGGTCTACATTATTTAATACCTGTCATGAGAGTGTTATGTGTTTAAGGAAACCCCCACCTGTAGGGTTATCTACAGACTGACCAATGTTTAGAGTCTTATGTTTCTTATGATACTCACAGATCACCTATCTTAGAACTGCAGAAGCATAGTCTGAGGATTGCAGTCAGTACATGGTGACACCCATGAGAGTCACTGACTTCATATCCCTCATAGGACATATATCACAACAAACCGTGTTACAACAGTAAATGTATGAGGGTATCACAGCAACATGCCAATATTGGCCCAGTGTTTGTGGCTCCAGCCACAAGTCTGTCAACCTTTGTACATATGTCATGCAGTGAGAGATGCATATGTCCTGTACGCCATTATTTATTGACATCATACCTGATAATAATCCAGTCAGATATCAGACTGCTAAACATGTTATGTATAACAGGGGTTATTTCTGAGGACATAACCTGGGCATTCTGTGGTTGTGTGTACAGTAGTGGGGTTTGTTTCCTTATGGTAATTGTCGACAGTATGTGTATTGCAAATACATACCTTGTCCTGTGTACAGACTGTGGTATATGTCATTGTTATTGGTCCTGTTCTATCTGATGTTACATGCTGCTCCAGTGGATTGTACCTTATCAGCTCACACATTTGTAGGGCCAAACACACACATGTCCCATACCACAGACAGGCATTGGACCACAGTGTGTTGTGACCCAGTATATGTAGCGTTAGTGTGTGAGTGGCACATACAAGGATGGTGTTGATCAGACAGTCCATATAGTGTAAAATTAAGCTTGCGTACCATATGTGGCTATGGCTGTGTTCACATTGGTTGCGGGTATGCACTTTCACACAGGTGTCTGCTACTCTGTGCTGTGACATGCCTGCAGAGCCTGCTATATTTGCAGGTACATGTGTATTCCCCATTACGAAATGTAGGCCAGTGTTGTGGCAGTCTGCCTGTAGTTTGCACAGTGCTCTGATACATGCCTAGCAACTTAGTGTAACTACCCAGTGTGATGTTATGTCCAGATATTTGCAAGAAGTACAGCTGCCGGGCCACCATAACTGTTGTGTATTTCTGACAAAGCAGTGGGACGCTGTACAGATGTATGCCACTAACTACTGGGTAGTATGAGGCCATGTAACCTCTGTGCCACCAGTTATTATGTGTCAGGACAGACAGGAATGTGTGAATGCATAAACTGTGTAGGCATATGTAGTCCAGTATTTATGTGATATACCCATGTACATGGCTGATAACATCCACATTGTCAGGCTTGGTCCACATGTCTCGCAATAAGGGGATCTGTGTATACCTCTGGACTGACCAGAGAGTGCTAGACTGTCCACATATATTGGTCATATCTCTGCTGTAGTCCACAGGATCATTACTGTGCTATCAGTGGTACTGTACTATGATGTCCTTAGGATGTCTGTGAGTAACCAATGGCATAAATGTCAATAGCAGATGTGACCTCACACACACAACATGTCTTTTAAGACAATCCCTGTTACAGTAGTAACAGTCTACATAAATACATGCAATACATACATGACATCCCCTTGCACTAAGAGGTTGAGACTATTGATGCTTAGGTAGGACTCCACTCCATGTTCTGGACATATGGTAAACATATATAAAAATATATATATATATCTATACACACACACACACACACATGCACACACACACACACACACACACACACACACACACACACACACACACACACACACACACACACACACACACACAGACACACATATATCTATATAGATATATAGACATACATATATCTATATCGATATATAGACATATACATATCTACATACATATATGGATATATATATATATATATATATATATATATATATATATATATATGTACATATATACATATACAAACACATATTTTATATATATATATATATATATATATATATATATATATATATATATATATATATATATACACACATCTATATATGTCTACACATATACAGATATATAGATGTATATGCACATATAGTTATAGATATCTACATATATATTGGCATAAATAGATATATCTGTACATATATGATGTACAAACACACACACACACACACACACACATATATATATATATATATATATATATATATATATATATATATATATACAGAGATAACTATCAATGGCCATATATATGATGCACTATAGAGATGTGTAATAATACATATATATTAATATATATGTGTATGTACATGTAGACATATATCTATATATGCATATGTATATATCCATATCCTTGTCGTGTGTAAACATTACTGTTGTGTATACCTTCCCAGATGTATCACACCGTATGTATCTGATATGTGTATATTTAGATATAACAATATATGTGATGCAACAGTAATATCACTAACATGTACTATACAATTGTAGAAGTCACAGCAATTGTTTAATACTATTCAATATGTCTACTGACAGATGTATTGGAAAAACAACAGCTGTCTTCACAGCTGTCATGGCATAGTGGTTAACTGCTGTGACTATAGTGTACAGGGTCCTGAGTTTAGGACCTGCATGGGCTTTGTTGATGGGCAGAACAAGGGCTGTTGGATACAGAGTGGTAAAGGCAGTTTTGAGCAGCTTTAAGCACATTTGCACAGGTCTGTGCGAAGCTAAGCGGTGCTAAGGTATGGTTAAATGTACAGATGCTTACACTGTGTAGGCTTCACTTACCAGTGCACAAATGTGCTTAGCTGTTATATTGCAGCAATGCTGACACCTGCTAAGCATGGCTCAGCCCTGGTAACCTGTGCTCACATCCCAGTCTGATAACATATCAGGATAATGACATCTGTATTAGGTGTATGTAATGCCATGTACATAACATGTGTTTATGTGCTGTCAGTACAGTAACACGGGGTGTGAGTCTCCTGTCTGGGACACTTGAGTATATATGACCTGTACAACACTCTTATCCATTTGAATGTGTTACATACATGGGTAGTATCTAAGGTTATGTGCAGTTACATTGGCATGTAGTGTATCATGACGCTACTACTGTTGAAATGTGCTTTCCCAAGCAAGAGTAGATTGCTAATTGTAGTAGATGAAAGCGCTTAATGCCTAAGCTTTATGCTTATGAGTTTATTGGTAGAATAAAGTATTTTTTTACTTTCCATCGGTCAATGTTTTATTGTGCATCCTATTTTTCACCAGCTAGTTTGTTGGATTATTTCTGTAATTGTAGTACTGGCAACAAACGCCCCTGCATGCATAGATGGACACTGAGTCCTCACTGTCATGTTCTTGGTGTGTGAGCTGTGTCACATTATATATTTCCTACTGGATAATGATCTGATATGTGGAAATTAACTGTAGACTACTGTCTGTATAGCACATGTCAGTGAGGGCTGCCAACATGTAGTAATGGCATCCCTATCGATATCAGATGTTTATCTGTCAACACATTCATCCTACTGCATAGCTAGTTGGCAAGCTGATGTCTGTCAGTCCCTGTACAGATGTGCAGATGTCAGGTATCCAGCTTGGATACGTACATGCAACCTATGCTTAACTGACATTGACATGTCTGCCCAGCTGTGTTATAACTGGCACAGATAGGACACAACACCCTGTATGCACCACATGCCATGGGTACCTCCACTATACAACCACAGTCAACAGAATATGCTTGGGTACAGGTCTCCAACACCGACACTAACCATGTTTTGTAATGTATGTTGCATACATGTCAACTAGAGCACCTCACCGGCCATTTGCAGGAGGCACACAGAGGATTGGCTGATGCATGTCACTCTCACCCTGAGGGTCACAACAGTGGTGTGTGTAAGTAGATTGCCTGCTGGCACATGGCAGGTGACATGATACCACTGTACACACATCCCCTACACTTCCTATTTCTCTATGGACAATAGCCAGGTAAACACCTATGACCACCTGCAGTGATGCACCCCACTATTGACAAATGTGTACATGTGCATTACTGAGAATATCAGTGTCTGTGTGTTAGTACGCCTGTACTTGGCAATACCCTGAGGCCTTTTACACCCACCACAACACCCATTGACATAGTTAGATGTGGCTGCTGCTGTACTGGACATTACATGTACCTTCTTATGCTCCTCTCCCTAAAGGCTACCTGAGCCTTGCAGTACCAGCACAACACTGTTATACAAATGGGTTGATAGGCATGGGATACCCACTAGTTATGGCAAGTTTGTGTATGTTTGCATGTGTGTATATATGTAGGGTGCAGCATTCTGAGGCTACATACTCCTATTACAATATGCATTGCCACACAGTATTAGGGATAGTGATGTTGCTGCCCATAGGAGAGGCATGGCAATGCATCACCCTACTCTGCCTGTGGCATGTGCTTTAGATGCATATCCCTGTAGTAGCACTCTTGGGATGGACAAGGGTTTGTATTGCAGTCCTGGTCAATGTGTGATGGTGGGGATGTCAGAGTGTCATCATGGGTTCCAGTGCATACAATATCCACAGTGGGGTGTGGGTGCTGGATATACTGTCATTACACCATGGTACCCCCGGTACATGTCCCATGTACCACTGTATGGTGACCACTGTCACCATCAACCATACAGGTAACTGATAACACTATCCAGCCCAGCTATGCATGTGATGTGTGCAGCCTACCTGTAACACATTGGACACACTGTCAAGTTAGTTAACACTGATATGCCCAGGTCTCTTAGATGTGTGTCTGCCTGTTATGTGTTTGTTAATGTGTATATGATGGTATATCACACTATGTATTGTCCATATACAACCATTACATCCCCCATTACCATACTGTACATGCCTGGGGATGTTCTGCATGTAACATGTAACCTGGAACACACCTCATCCTAAACGCTGTGTGGTGTGTGCAATTAAAGCCACACACATTAGTAGCACTGCATACCTAGGTAGGGTCTAGTCACAGTGTTACCAACTAAGAGTTTGCGTGTATGGGGAGGGATCTACTTCAGGTTGCTAAATATACATGTCCCAGGGGGTCATCTGTCCATGTGGCACAGGCAGTAACTGTTATACAGACCTGTGACATGTGTTCAACTGTACCCAGGATATGGCACAGCCATGGTGTCACCACAGTGCCATACCCCTTGTGAGATATGACAGCAGTCCACCCTCCTGCTGACACATGTACACCTACAATGCAAATAGATAACATTATGGAGACCACAATCACTCTGTGTTACTAACAGCTATAATGCATCATGGCTGGACAGCTACACTACCTGACATGTAAGCATTAAACATTACTTCTGACAACATGTTACACAGCAGTACATTTGTACACTGTAGTACAGTCACCATGTGCATCAGAAGCATATTAGTCTGTCCCTACATCGATGTTATGGATGATAGGGATGTGGCACAGGTATCATCATATGCACAGGGTGTGTTGTTGGTTTGCCAGAGACCTAGGGTGGGCCATATGTGTGAGTGAGGGGTGTAAGTTACTGATATGGGCGAGGTGATGTGGTGTGTGTAGGTATGGGGTTGCCCTAGGTGTGTTTGTATAGTGTGTGGGTATGCATGCACACAATTCTGCCATGTGGCTGCCCTATACAGGTGCTTCTTGGACAGCTGCAGACCATACCTGGCAGGGTGTGCAGTCCACCTCCTCTGGCCATGGACACGTGGACTGTGTCTGCCAGGGGTTCCACGGGCACGTCCAGGTACAGGCCTCAAAATGTTACTCTCCCCTGATGATGACATATGTCCGCTGGAACCAGGTCCCTCCTGGGACTGGCCAGGGCCATGTACATGTGGCCTGCTGTGGTGTGGCATGGACAGCGTTCCCCCCTGCAGTGCTGGGGCTGGTACTGCCACTACGGGAGTGGCTTGGTGTCCTTGTATGTCAACATTGACTGCCAGATGCCTACATCCACGCAGCCATCACCCCACTCCCACCACATGTTCTAACACAGACAATCCACGGTCGATGAGGCCCACCATCTCTCCCAACCATCTATCCATGACCTCTGTATAAACATGGAGGGCACCTGCAAAATCATGGATGTTGTCACTTAAAGATGAAAAAGCAGCCCACTGCAGGTTCAGACACTGTCTGGTGTACAGTTCCATACGTGCCTGCACCCCCATGACAGTCTGAAACATGCGTCTGGTGGTACATGATGTGGCACTTCTGCTAGGGGCACGATGACCAGTGGCCCACCCATAAGCACCCTAGCACATCTTCCTATGTGATGCCCTGCCAGACATCTGGCTATGCCTGCTGTGTCCAGACACAACAGCCATAGATACAACACTGTCCTGTGCACTGCCACCAACCGCCAACTGTCCCTCTGCTATGGCCACTGGTGATGGGGTATCCATAGGCACTGTGACTGTGTGCAGGGATGGGGTGGATAACAGGGGGATATCAAACAATGGCACAGTTTCAGCCTCTGACAACCCTGCCTGTGCCTCAACACACCTATCACCATTTTCAGTGTCTGTATGGACACCAACATCAGATTGCATGCAGGAGGGAACCTAATCTACCTCGGCACCTGTGAGGGGAAAACAAATAATGCACTTTAAGACCTGTATGGCATTACTTAACAGTACACACATATACACCCCCCCCCACACACACACACGCACACACACACACACACACAGAACACACACACCCTGACATTCCATCATAATACCTACCTGTCCCTGAGTTTACAGACTGTCCCAAGTTTATTCATGTAAGTTCCCCATCCTGTATCACACTTGGAAACATACACTCATTAATACCAATCATTAATGTATCATTCTTCTAATTGCCTAGACAAGTGATCACAAAACATGACCTGTTACTCCATTACCTCTTTGACTTGATTGGAGTAGGTTTCACAAGGACTCACTGCTGTCATCCAGTGTTCACCGTGGGTATGTCCGGACATCATAAGCATGGCCCCCATATGTTAGGGGCTACTATGGTCACTCAATAATGTCACGCACAGGAGTGTCATACATAACTATTGCTCAGTAGATGCAAGAACTGTTGCTCAATCAACTTATTATGTGGGCAGCAGTAATATATGGATACACTCCCTGGTGTTGTCTAGTAATTCCCCAATGCATCTGCTGTGCTGCATACGTTGGTAGTCTTTCACCTTTCTGCTGATTGCAATTTTAACAGTATACCTGGTGTCTAGTTTCCCTCCCAATGCATATTGCATGCTACAGACCTTATTATACTATCAGCTGTCCTGAGATTACATATCAGACAAGTATTCCTGGTGTCTCATGTGTCAGTCCGTGTCCATGTACTACACAATTCCAAAGGGAAGTACTGACGTATGAACAACCCCACAATCACACGTGCATACATGGACACCCACACAAACATGCACACACACACATACACACACACACATCTTACATGCATCAACTCCCCTCCATTCCACCAGATTGCACTTACAGACAAAATAACCCCACACACACACACCTACAGGTGAGGTTGCACAAAGATAGTACACACAGACCTCCCTTTACCCATGTGTCAACATGCATAACATATAGTGCAGTGCACATATAGTCAATCCATGCTAGCAACAGAATACATGTGTGTGATGCATGGGCTGTGTTAGTAGGTGATGCCCCTGCCCCTGGAAAACACTGCACCCATGTACACAGTATTGCTATGCACCTGTTCTGCACCCTACCATGTACTGTGCACCATAACTCACAGGTGTACACACCATTGCTGAATGTGTATTATTGTGTCAGTTATGTCTGCTCTAATGCTCACAGCCCCTATGTTTTTGTCCAACACATACCTGGGATGATATGTGGACAGATGTAATTTGTGAATGTCTGATGTCTGATTTACAGAAGTCATCATCAGTGGTGCATGCATGACCAATATGATACTATTGCACTGACAACTGTCAAACCTTACCATGGCTATGGAGAGTGTACACACCCTTATTGATATGACGCCCTCTTCCTTGATATGCCATGGGACCACATTACTGCATATGTTAACATTACATGAGCCTGATATGTGACATATGTCCTGTACAATAGAATGCAGTGTCTAGCAAATATGTTAGTTGTGCTGATGCTTGACTGAGATGCATACACTTCGTGGGTGCATATGTGTGCACACCCTTTTCATGACGGTTTGTTGCACCTACTGTTATGTGTACTATAGCAGTCACTATTCCTGGCAGGGGTATACTAGCATGGGCCATCTGCATTTGCCAGTATATGGTCAGTCTGCCCTACACATGTCTCCCAACTCTGCATGATTGCAAGGTCAACTCATGTGCACATTCCCTGGAGTTCACACACTGCCGTCACTATTGCTGTGGAGTCAAGGTTACTTCTGCCACAGTTTCTGACCATGACTGTGTGCAGATATAGCCATTCATAGCATCCTGTGGATCCCTGCTGCAGTGCACTGGTTTGTCATGATGACACCCCTCCCCACCTTCAGCCTTTTTGCAGATGCTTGACAACTATGGCCTACACGTGTGTCAGTTTGCAGTGTCCCAAACACTGAACACCACGTGCAACAGCCTAGTCCCAGCTAATGAATGGCAAACATACACAGCACAGTACAGATGGGGATGGTGGGCCTGAGGTGGGCTGAGGAGTTGGTTGTGCAGCACATGTATCTTACATGATACTGTCTGTACGTTTCCAACGTGGTCATGGTACACCAGTACACATTGGAATGCATGACTTTTGGGGACCTCTTCTGTTATGCATACACTACCTGTACAGAGGCCTGGCTGATGTTTCCTGTGGTGCAACTTTCACATCTGATTACCCTAACCCATAGGCCACATGTATGCAGAGTCCAGGCAGTTGCTGACACAGGTACTGCACAGCTAGTACTTGCTAGACATTCCTGCAACCCCCTCAGTGTTGTGGCATGTTACTAGGCAGCCATCATGACCAGTTTGCTACATGTGACATCATCTGTCTTGGATGGCCATCTGTTTATTTCCTGCATCATTCCTGTCCCATACATCCTTGCCACATAAATAACTGTCTGCACTGTTTGCCATGGTATATGCAATGGTGAGGTATGGCTACATGTCCAGCTCATGGGTGCTACCTGTTGGGTATGGGGCTCGTGCCATGTCATGTAAGATGTGTGCAAGCCACGGCTGCCTCTGTTGCAGGTAAGTGTCCACATTTGATGGCCAAACGTCTTGGACAGCAGACCGATACTTGGTGTGACATTGGGGACGTGTACTTGCTGGAAGGTGCATTTCCATGATAAATGCATGCAGTCAGTACCTCAACAGCTGCTTCCACTATATTTTTTCTGGAGTGTGTGCACACATATGCTTCCAGTGTTTGTGAAGGTATTTATTCCCCATATTTATTGCCCTAACCTACGATTTCATATTACACGCTCATTTCTCATGTTGGGACCACATTGCAGGTTTTAAGGGTTGTGGTTCGCAGTATTATGATATGCCGTAGTGTAGATCTGTAACAATTGCCATTGTAATACTGGAATATACACTGTTGTAGCACTGTATGAGGGTGATGTTTCACACATGTCCCTACTGTAGGCCATTTGTCCCACCATTATGTTCATCTCTGTGGGCACATTTTGCAATGACAGGATGTTAGTTATATTTCAGGAGTCTGACATATACCCTTCAGATACACCATCATGGTCACCACACACACTGTGATGCAGTGCAGTTAACAGCAACAATATGTGAACATGTACTGCATGCATTATGGGTAGGTGTGTTAAATGTGTGCATGGAATATACCATAACCATAACATGACCTGTGTATTGGCAAGCCTGAACAAAAAACATACTCACCAGCTACAGACTGCAGCCTTGTAGGTATATCAGAGGGACCTACATAAGTATGTGAGAAATGTAATGTCAATAGCCACAGCTGTGACATTGGTACAGGGTGGTTGCAGCATTACAGTACAGCAACAGTACAAGTCCAAAATACTACAGCGTATGCACATCTGTTTATTACTACTACTACACAGCAACAGACTATATATATATATATGACATCTCACATATGCATGATCTACCTGTACAGATGCAGATGGATATTCAACAGTGGTCTACTGATGTGCCCTGTGGCCTTACCTGCATGCTCCTCTGCCGTTGAGTGGATAGCACCCTTCTCCACTATACTGTCTGTCAGTTGTATGTGCAGGCGGGCAGGTGCCATGAGGCTGGCAAGGAGCTCCTCAACATGTGTCGGGGTGATGGATAGCATGATCCCCCCATTGCAAGGTGATCCCCCCGGACTGCAGCAGCATGCCGACGGGCATTGCAAAGTAGGTCACTGCAATAATGCCGGACCTGCTCATAACTGCAGTTATGCAGGCGAACATAATTGACCCTGTGAAGAAAATCATTCTGCAGGGTGGTCTGCTCCTGCTGCTCATGGGCTGTTCTACTGAACAGCACTTGGTAGTGCTGTACCAGGTGTGTGTTGATGATCTCATTTTTGTCTGCTGAATAGACAGGGAGTCTGCCATGCGACATCTTGCCTGAAAGACATAAAGATGGAAAGAGGTCTGAGCAACTCATACAGCAAGGTTACCATAGTTCTTAATACACATCTCTGTCTCCCGCCCACCATATCTGTGACAACAATCTGATCACACAACTCAGCAAAGAAAAGAAATTGAGAAAACTGACTGAAGGTCCACAGAGTACAAAAAAATCTTTAGCGAACAAACCAATGTAGACCACCACAATCCTTTGATAAAACACTAATTTAATATGACAAGGCAAAATTCAACAAGCAGTTTTTAACACAGATAAGAGCTTTCGGGCTCTGCCCTTCTTCAGATGAAATAAAAACAATCTTAGTCACATTTAAATACCTAATTCAAAACAGTTTCTAACCAATTAAAATTTATACTGCACCCTCCTATCTTTGAGGGCGGGTTTCATAGGAACAAATTAATTTAGTCCTGGTGTCCTATGGGCTAAAAGCTCAATTATCCACTTTGCTTCTTCTCTCTCACTGGCATCTACTAAGCTACCCTTTCTTATACTAGGAAATACATTTGCAATAGCTCTAAATCTAAACTGATGGTCATTAGTTACTTCTATATGTTTATAAAATGCATTGTGCATATTTCTGGTTCTTATGTATGAAAGATGTTGCAAAATTCTAACTTTAAATATATTATTTGTTTTTCCCACGTAAAATGCTTTGCATTGCTGACACTCAGCTAAATAAATTATATTCTTTGTTCTACAATTGGCTTTTGCTTTAAAATAAAATAATTTCCCTGTTACTGGATGCTTAAAAACAATCTCTTTATTAATACAGTGACATGCCTTGCATAGCCCACATGGTTTTGTACCTACTTGACAAATGGAACTTTTCTTGTGGTTACTTTTTTCTTGTGTTAAAATGTCTTTCAGATTTTTATTTCTTCTAAATCCAAATTTGGGTTCTATCCCTACTATTTCTTTTATTTTATCATCAGATAAAAGTATATGCCAATTTTTCTTGATAATGTCACATACACCATGTATATTACTACTATACGTGAATGTCTTTCTATTAAATGCAAATTTATGGCCATGTTGCTCTTCTGATGAAATTGTCTTAAATGAAGATACAGATTTTCTATGTATATTATCCTGACTTAATTCACTTACTATTAACCTCTCATTGTAACCTCTATTTTTAAAAATATGTTCCATATTCATCAATTCTTCCTCAAAATCACTATCTTTAGTACAAAGCCTTGAGGCTCTACTTACCTGACCCCTTATTATATTCTTATATGTATGTCTGGGGTGCATACTATCATAAGTAAGTAAATTATTTTTCCAGCATTCTTTCGAAACAAGGAAGTAACAAAGCCAGATCTTTCTTTTTTAATTCTGACATCCAGAAAATCTATAGCTTCATCTGAGCATGTGAGAGAAAATTTGAAAAAAGTTGAGGTATGTTCCAAATATTCTATGAAAAGTACTAGTTCTCTCTTTTCCCCTTCCCATAAAATAAAAACATCATTCACAAAACGTCTATAAAGAAATAGATGCTTTTTCCATTTGTTTTGGCCCCCTAGCACAAAGCATCTCTCCCAAAATGACAAAACCAAATTTGCATATGTATTAGCACAGGGGGTGCCCATGGCTACCCCCTGTGTTTGTCTATATACATTGTCATTGCATATGAATACATTATTAGATAAAATCAAATTCAAGCATTTTCTTATTGTAAATAATTTCCTATCATCTGATTCACCCATTTCTTTGCATAGTTCACAAACAGCATTCATGCCATATTCATTTTCTATCACTGTAAACAAATTTACAACATCTAAGATGACCATTAATACTTCTTTTCCACATATATCAACATTTTTTATGGCTTCCAAAAATTGTTGTGTATCTTTCAAAATTTCTATTATTCTTGTTGTATATGGTTTTAAAGTATATTCTAACCAAATAGATAAATTTTCAGTTACCCATTTTTTACCTGAGACTATCAGTCTCAGTGGGGGATCTTTATAATTTTTATGTAACTTGGGTAGTGCTTTCAAAATAGGTGTTACCGGATATTCTATTAATAGAAATTCACTAAGATCTTAGTCTATAGTATTGTTATCCAACATACATTTAATACTGTTATGAACTCCTATTATGATGTTGTTGAGTTCTAATGGACTAATTTACAAGTAGGTATTACCTTCTATTAATAAATTATTTAATTTAAAATAATAATCATCCTTATTTAATATAACAACCGCTCCACCTTTATCTGCCTGTTTTATTATGATATTATCATTGTTCTGTAAATTTATTAATGCTTGTTTTTGTGTATTTGTTAAATTAAAATATTTCTGATTTTTACCTTCTTCCAAATATTTATATAAATCAGCTTCACATACTTTAAGAAACATTTGCATGGTAGAATTGAGTGGTGGCATGAATGTACTAGGTTGTCTCAACATATGCTGTCTATTTTGTTGGTTAAATAAACTTTGCAACATTACTTTTCTACCATAAAACATAATATCCATGACTATTTCATTAAAACAGCCTTCTCTACTTGGTACGAAGGACATACCTTTGTTTAAAACAAATAATTCATCATCATTAAGAACATAGATAAATTATAAACAATATTATCACTAGTCAATTTGATGTCCTTCTCTTTTTTGCCCCTCTGCCTTCGCTGCTGGCTCTCTTCCATTCTCCTTTTTTCTTCATTGGAGCTGGCAGTTGGGCTAAAAAACGCTCACCCTGCTGCACTGCTTCATTTATCTTGGGCCTTGCACCCAAGTCCTTAGTTTGGGTAACTACTGCATTTGGAACAGCAGTTACTAAAGAAACGTTCGTTGTTTCTTCTGATTCAGAACGTTGTATAATCCTCTCCCCCAGAGGTTCCGTAGTTAAATTTGAACTCACTAGTTCCACCGAGTTACTTTGTTTAGACCTAACTAATTGTTCATTACTGTTGTTCAAATGAAAAGTCTCTTGCGCTCTTCGAGCGCTATTCAGCGTGGTTCTACCTCGCATCACTTCCGCATATGACGTGTTGGTCTCAGTTAAAGAGACATTGGAACGGATTTCTACTCTTTCCTCTCTCGGCCATATGAAGATGTTACCGGTCGTGAAATCTTTATAGTCGCGCTGTAGCTTTTTTACTTTTGTTTGTTGTAACCTCTGGTCAGTCATTGAAAAAGCACAGTATAGCTCGTCTAGTTTTTTAGTGAATCTTTCTCCTTTAAATTCAGTCTCTAATTGCATTTGTAAAACACCCACTTCTGCTGTGAGTTTCTCTTCCTCTGGTGCAAAAAATTCCAGGAGTAATTTCATATATGAAAAGCCTGTA
>NC_056740.1:106796978-106844478 GCF_019279795.1 Protopterus annectens | reverse complement strand
GTATTAGCAACTATAATGCTACAAGAATAACCTTAACGTATGCAAACCTGTAAAGTAGTCAGTTTACTACTGGCTGTGGGTATGTGTTGCCTTGCCAAATGTGATAGCTCTACATATAGGTCCTATAGGGCTGCCACCATTTCGAATGGCCAAAGTGGGACGTGCTCTGTAGAAATGTCAGACGTACCAGGGCAGAACATACCTACAGCCATGCATAGTACAGAAATATACATATTAGCACAAATCAAAGCTTAGTCTAGCAGCAGTTAAGTCGCTTATGCTACTTCATATAACATATCGACATGTCATGTATACAAGAACTGTTACATGCAACTATTACAGACACGTAGAATACAAGAATGTCCTCTTATCAGGGGTGCAATGGCTAGAGTATTGTCACAATTCACATATGTCTAAGGAGGGACTGTCCCATGCAAAGTGGGAAAGGCGTTACTCCTACAGTCTCCCGTCGTCCAATCTAAAAGGTGGAAAACCTACATTAGGTATGCGGTAGCATGACTCGGCAGAGAGCTGCGTCATCCAAATAACATTCACATGTCAGCATTGCAGAGTATCAGTTCTCATGTATCAGCCAGATGGGAGCAGATGGTATGAGGAACACGCATATAATAAGATTATGTCACTGGACAGGCCGCCGAGTCCGTACAGTCGAACGCCTGCCGTCGCCTAATGGTTAGACATACCCGATACTGTAATCATGTAGTCCGATGTAATATGCATCACAAGGGATTGCGCACACCCAGCGTGAGTGACAAATGTAAGCACAAATGTCGGTGAGCGAGCGGGTGTAAGCATGATTGTCTACCAGTATGCCAGTAGTGCACTGTTAAAGAAATGTGGAGTCTAAATAAGTATAAGGAGCTGTAACCAGAGGTCAGCAGTGCTTAACACCATGCAAACCCATGCAGAACCGCTCCCACCTGCTGGAATGTGCCTTACCCACTCTGTATCCAAAGGCGTCGTTCTGTCTGCAAACAAAGAACTGTCCTTTGTACATGTTGGTAGCAATATCCTGCGCACACAGCTCATGTGAATTACCAATACACCACCGCATATGTACAGACAATAGACGACACACATACCATACAGCACAGTCATCCAACAGTATAGCAATGTACTGGCAGATATGTCCGGACCACTGGTGTTTGCAGACCTGGCCGTCCTGTGTTTCAGTGTGTGAGCATGCCCAGTATGACTGTTACGCATGTTGTCGACTGACAGTACCGTCATACCGTCATGTGTTTGAGCATGCCAAGTATGGTCAACTGGATCGCATGTGTCACATGTCCAGATAGTCAGTACTGTGGTGCCGACCCCTGCGTTCTACACCAACAGGTGGCATGCTGTGTCTGCAGGGTAGCTAATGGTCATGTGGCATTGACAGATGTTACATTTCTGCACAGCGTGGGGGGACATCCAACCGCATCCACAGTCCTACACAGCACCGGGGGTGGCGCACATGACTCTCACATGTGTACGTTGGAAGGGAGGCACAGCTGACAGTTGTACACATGTTCCACTACTGTACTGGTATGCCAGGTACTCCATTTCAGTGTGTGGACCTATCTAAATTGCTGGTTGGAGGCATAACAGTGTATATCAGATCCTAGCTTTAATTACCAGCATAGTGGTGTTGGATGTCCCAGCCTTCACAACCTACATCCAACTGCCTGGCCTGCTGTAGTTTGTGTGTGTCTGTGGGTGTTGGGGTCATTCATTGGGCATATCCAGAGGCCATTGTATATCATTTGTCTGTATTAGTCTGCACCTGTCCAGCTGTATGGAACTTGTGTGGGCTGTATGGACACACATGATGTTCAGCCCATAACCTGCAGTGGGTTAGGACACCCTGTGTACTGCTGGCTACTATTGTGACCCCAGTATGTGCTACAGATGTCATGGTGCCACTATGGATGTGTACTGTCTGCTTCCCTAACAGTCGGCCACCAAATTCCCTTGTATGCTCACATCCATACCATAGCAATGGGTAAATACACATTCTAATACAACTGCCAATTGTTAGGTCGATTGACATACCTTGGGGGTGTTCCAGACCTGAGGACGGTGCTGGAGGGCTGCCTATGTCGGATGCACACAGTGCACTTCCTATACATGTCTGAGTACAGGTAGTGTCATGTTTGGCATCCATTGTACTGTGTGCGAGTCAGAAAGGGTGAAATCCCTGGGTACCTACTGTGTCAGTGCATATGCCTTGTGTTGCCTCTTTGCCAAGGGTAGGTCATACTGTGCACGGCCCTATCACCTACTGGGCCCAGCTCAGGTAGTTCCTCCTCCAAGTCACACTGTGCCTGTACAGGCCTTGGCATTGGTGGTGGGCCATGTGGCCCTGCCCCATGCTTTTCCTGCTGCAACTGTTACTGCAGGATCAGATTGTGTAGCATAGCAAATACCATAACAATTTATGTGAATGTAGCTAGGGAATATTGCAGGGCTCCACCGGATGTGTCCAGATACCAGAACCGTGACCTGAACATCCCAAACACATGCTCAATTATATGTCTTAGTAAATCCCAACAGAAAAAGTAACCAGTAAAACAATCGAGATGAACCAATACCACTTGCAGAACACAGGTTTATTGCTGAATGTCCGTTAATACACCAACAAAGTACTAAGCACTTTCACCCATACAGTGGGCATCATCAGAGTACAACATCATTCACAAAATTCTCGAATTAAATAGAAGCACCAAATGATAATTATTCAATTAATTCAATTAATTAGTCAATTCTAGTTAAGGCTGAAACAACTAATATATATAGTACATACTTGTAATAAATATAATAGTTAAAAAAACACACAAAACAGAAATGTTTAAAAACATTAAATACTATAAAAATTAAAAAAAAATTTGTGTATGTAAATGTGTTAAATACTATAATAACTATATAAATTGTGATTTGTATTTAAGTATACTGGCAATAGAAATATAGTCATTGATACCAGGGTACATGTTTGCGTTAAATCTGAGCTGCCACAAACATTCCTTAACCTCTAATAATGTTTTTTCATCACCACCTTTATTGTTGTTAAAAGGTATTCTATCAATTACAAAAAATAGAAACCTTTTAAAATTGTCACATCTTGTGCTATGTAAATACAATGCACTGGTGTCTTTCTTCTTTTTAATATCTCTTACGTGTTCTCCTATTCGGTCTTTCAGCATCCTAATAGTTTTCCCAACATAGTATGCCGGACATGCAGAACAGGTAGCAAGATATACTACCATTTTTGTTTTGCAGTTGCAGTGTCCCGGACATCTAATAATTTTACCAAAGTTTGGGACTACTACATATGGACCATCATTGATAAATCTACAGAAATGACAAACACCACATTTGCCCATCTTGGACTTAACATATGTACTCAAACCCTGTGTTGATTCAAAATAATCTTTTAAATTCATACCTCGACTATAGGTAATTTTAGGCAATAAACCCAAAATGTCAGTACATTCACCATAGTTCGTAAATACACTAGACCAGCATTCTTTTACAGCATTTACTATTTTCATAGATGTATCATTGTAGGGGATGACTAAGGCGTCATTACCAATAACCGATCTATTCCCGCTAATAGTATTTGTAATGCCAAACTTAATAATAGGTTGATAAATATGTATTCTTTTGGTCCGTACCTCATTACTTATATTATCAATCAATTCCTTAGGGTATCCTCTGTCAGAAAACATACTAGACAGAATTTTCATTTCATCACAGAAAACCTTGTCATCACTGATAATTCTTGATAACCTTACCATCTGTCCTTTGATTAAGTTCTTCCTTTGATGGTAAGGATGACAACTGTCAAAGTGTAAAAAGGAATTGGAATGTGTTTTCTTCCTATAAATGTTGGTATCTATCCTGTCGTTGTTTTTGTACAATAATATGTCAAGGTATTCACAATAATTATCAACCATCTTACTAGTGAAACTCAAAAAGGTTGTTGTGGTGTTTAAGAATGATTCAAATTCAATAAATCTTTCTTTAGTACCCTTCCAGAAAATCAAAATATCATCCAAAAACCTCAAGTAAAGAGCAACATCATCCCAAAAACATGAGGAAAATACCATTTGTGTCTCCCATAGGGCCAACACAAGGTTGGCATAAATAGGAGCACATCGTGCCCCCATCGCTACCCCAGTTTTTGTCTGAAATATTCACCATTTAAGAACATGTAATTATTTTCGAGAACTAATTCCATTAATTCCTTTAAAAGTTTACATTTGTCATTGCTGAATGTACCAAACTTTAGTAGGCTTGCTTCAAACATCTCTAAACCTTGCTTGTGTGGTATAACAGTAAAAAGGCTCACAATATCAATAGTGGCCATAAAAAACTCCTGATTTATTCCAACAAGCCTAGTTTTAATTTTATCCAAACAATGCCATGAATCTTTTACGATATGGTCTAAATTGCCTAAAACATCCTTACAATGAAAATCAATAAAGGAAGCCATATCTTCAGTTTTTGACCCTCTAGCAGAAACTATGGGTCTAAATGGTGGATCATGGACATTTTTATGAATTTTTGGAATACCAAAGATGGATGGAGTTGTAGGGTGTTCCACATTAAGAAAATTATATTCGTACTTTGTAATGACTCCATCCATCAAGTATTCATACACGATCCAATCCAATTTAATGTATGCTCTGTTCATTTCATGTTTTGACACCTTCTCATATGTATTGTTGTCATTTAACATTGTCGTAATTTTGTTGAAATAATCCTCTTTATTCATAACAACCACACCCCGCCTTTTTCGGGTTTCATAACCCTGTATTTATCTGTTGTTGTGAGTTCTTTTAGACAAAATTTTTCAACTGTAGTAAGGTTGTAGGCTGTGATTCTTTTTGTTTTCACAATTCTATGAATCTGGGTGTCACATAGCCTCTCAAAAACCTGAATAATAGGATTCTGTGGAGGTATAAAGGTACTCTGTCTTTTTAATGTCAAGTAGTGGTTATCAATCTGCATACTCTTGTTCTTAAAAAACATCCTTAAATTCAATTTTCTAATAAAAAGTTTAAAAAGGTTAATCACAATTTTACCAATATCAGATCTAAATTTAGGAATAAATTTAAAACCCTTTTTGAAAAGGTTTAAATAACTTGCATCAACCTTCAAATCAGTAAAATTGTACACACTGAAACCTCCGTCAACCAAAATGGAACATACACATTCATTAACATTATTGTGTATCTCACTAGTGTCATCATCACAAGAAGAATTTCCATCAATTGTCTGTACACCATAATAGTTATGGACATCATGATTTGCTTGAAAATCAATGACATCTGTTGTTGAACAAACGTGTGTAGCATTATAATCAACTTGTGTGTAGATACAATCCTCTTCTACTAATGGTACCATGAATTGGTCCTGTGATTTCTGTTCAAATATTGCAAGTTCTGCTCTTGCCCCCCCATACCGGTCCCTTAACCGCTCCGATCTCCTCAGAGTTGGTTCTTCTAAAAAACCCCCTCCCCGTTGTCATACACAACCTCATTGCATACATCAGTGTGTGGTGTGTTAGAACCAGTGTTAATAATTTGTGCATTCCAAGTATCACTTTCCACTCTGTCTAAACCATCAATTTTAAATGCACGTTTCATATTTTTAAATTCCTTAAAATGAGAATAAGCCCTCTTACACCTCTAATCATTGGTGTCTCTGATAAGCTTATGATTTTTAACTTCCAAACCATTTAAAATAAACTTGTCGTTATCTTTCAATATTTTATCAAATCGATGTCTATTAAACTCAAATAAAAGGTCGAACAGATGAGTGAGTTCAGTGAAAAGTTCTGTGCCTTCAGAAAAACCAAAAGGCAATTTAAACATCCGAAGACCTTTAGGAACCTGTCCCAGTTCAATGGACCTTTCCATAAACACATTGTCCATTTGTATGGATTTAAAAGTTTTGAGTGTCTTCTCAAAAAGCATGAACTGTGCATTCAAACTACCAAAATCAGTAGTACTAGTGGTCGATGCAGTATTAAGTGAAGGTGCTACTAAAATGTCTTTTAGTTGTTTCACCATTCCGTTTCGTTGTAATGCCCCTCTACTGGTCCCGTCTCTAGTGTTCGGTAATGAATACAAAGTAGTTGCTCCGTGTTGACCTGCTCCTGTAAGGCCTCCTCCTGTGACCTGTACCGAACCATTGCTAGTCGACGGCCATACTGGACTGCTTCCCGGTGTCGAGTGTAACATAAACAGTATTTCCTGTGATTCGGTGACTGCAACCTGGGAAGCAGCTGGGCTGGTATTGCCTTTATCATTTAAGGCTCGTAGCAATCTTTGCGAAATCTCCAAATGCTGCTTAATCAATTCCTCCATGGTAACCAATGCTCAGTAGACCCAAGGAATAAAAAAGAAAAGTTCACGATGATTCACAATAGATACACGATAATAACTGTGAACATAAAATTCGAAACCAGCAGAAACCCAATGGTCCGCCAGTGACATGGAATGCCTCAAAGTCAATGCAATAGTAAATCCCAACAGAAAAAGTAACCAGTAAAACAATCGAGATGAACCAATACCACTTGCAGAACACAGGTTTATTGCTGAATGTCTGTTAATACACCAACAAAGTACTAAGCGCTTTCACCCATAACTGCTTTTGTGGCAGCTCAGATTTAACGCAAACATGTACCCTGGTATCAATGACTATATTTCTATTGCCAGTATACTTAAATACAAATCGCAATTTATATAGTTATTATAGTATTTAACACATTTACATACACAACATTTTTTTTAATTTTTATAGTATTTAAGGCTTTTAAACATTTCTGTTTTGTGTGTTTTATATTAATAAAATTATTTAATTAACAAAATTATTATATTAACAATATTTAATATATTTTATATTTTTACTATTGGGCTTTAGTTGTAATCAAGAATATTTTTAACTATTATATTTATTACAAGTATGTACTATATATATTAGTTGTTTCAGCCTTAACTAGAATTGACTAATTAATTGAATTAATTGAATAATTATCATTCGGTGCTTCTATTTAATTCGAGAATTTTGTGAATGATGTTGTACTCTGATGATGCCCACTGTATGGGTGAAAGTGCTTAGTACTTTGTTGGTGTATTAACGGACATTCAGCAATAAACCTGTGTTCAGCAAGTGGTATTGGTTCGTCTCGATTGTTTTATCAATTATATGTCTTGCTTGTGCATCTGCCTCATTATGGTGTGATTGTTCAGCTGTGTGTGCATTGCAGATGGGTGTCATCAGCCACGACTCCAGTGGTTACCCAGCATCCCCCACTAGGAGACTGTAGGGGATGTCCATATTGGCAAAGGTGTGGTACAGCTGCGTCAGATGCCATATATCGGAATCGTCATAGCTTCCAGGGCAGACAGCACACACATTCAGTTTAATGCCCTGGCCATCGCATATGGCCTAGCTGTTGGATGGTGTGCCCCTGCAGTTAATGTAGGCCCTATCCCGCTCGCCGGGTGGTGCTTTGATGTGTACATGTGTGCAGGCTATAGCACCCAGTACCCCAGGGTAGTCAGCCATGTGGTGGAAGAGATGCGGATTGTTGGTCTACAAATCACGTGTGTTGAGGACATGTACGTGCTCACTAGCATGTGTTGACATGGCTTCTGTGAACTGGTGCAATACTCTGGATGCAGATGGCTGTGAGATCCCCATGATATCCTCAGTTGTGCTTTGGGAGGTACCTGTGGCTAGTATACCTAGGCCAACACATACCGTGGTATCCACTGTGATAGGTTTCCCTCGGCCTGTTCGATGTGTCAGGTGTGGCCGGCACTGGTCAACAAGCTGCTGTAGGAGGTCTCTGTCCACCCCATAGCGCTCCACTATCCTCAGCTCATGTAGCCCCTGGTAAGTCACCCTGGGTCTGTAAAGTCTTATGTCACACCACTAATGGTTGTTCGGCAGCATACACATCCTCACCACCCTCAGCCGCCTGCACATGTTGGTCTATGTTGCCTGCTGCAGCCTTCTCATTTGGTTGGACTGTGTTGTGAAATGTCCCCGCATGTATACACCGGTGGTGTAGAGTGTGGAAGAAACCTGTGTGTATGGTGCTTGCTCACATTACTGTAGTGTTCTGGTGTGGGCTGGCCATGTAATCTGTTGATTGTGTTGATCATCACCTGTTTGTGCAGCCTGTTCACCTTGACTACCCCACTACTGCTTTTGTCCCTCCCAATGTCACCAGGCAGGTATAGACACACCCCTAGCTTAGGCGTGCTAAGGCAGGAGCTATCCTGAGGCACAAGTCTCCAATGTACGTACAGTATGCCTGACCCTCCTCCCATGCTTTCATCTATATTCGAGCCCTGCACTGGGCTATCTACACAAATACACTCCTGGGATCTGCATCACTCCCTGGGGATAAACGGGATTCACTATTGTCAACCTCATCTGCATAGTATAGTCCTCTAATGCATAGTTATATGACCCATACCGACCCTCCAAATTAATAACCACTGCTTACTGTCACTCAGATCCGTACACAACTGGTTAAAGGTGCCTTACTATCAACATAGTCGATGTCACTTGGTCTTCCCAGCAACAAAATAACTGGTGTCTACATGACTAGAATCCGGGATCCTGCACACCACAGACGATGTACTTTACCACTACACCATGGCAGATATACGTACATCCAAGGTGATCATGTACAGATCATCCAGCACAAACATTCAATAGTGCTAATGTCCACATACATATATGTATATATCTATGTCTGGTTCACAAAACCACATAACAAAAACAAAAAAAATAACCAAAACACACCACACGAACAAACATTACAACACAAACCACACAATTCCGATACCCACACACACACAACACCATAACACAAAAACACCAAAGCTCGCCACACTAAATCAACCACTACTAAACCTTACCCTAACCCTAAGGTACTTACCTGCCGCCTTACCTACCCCTAACCCTAACCTCACCCATAACCCTCCCGCTCTAACTAACTAACCTTACACATAACCCCACCTAATCCTAACCCTAACACCCTACTCACTTAACCACCCTAACTATCGCCTCCCAACCCCTAACTCTCCTCTACCCTAACTCCTTACCCCCTATCCCCACCCACCGTCAATCTCCACTTACCTGCCTCCCACGCACCCCTACGTCGTCACACCGCATCACACACAGCCTTTCCCCATGTCGCATCCTCGGCGTTTGGTGTAACCCTATGTCTATCTGTCTACAACTCCTTATCTTAACTTATACCCTTACCTACTATGAACACTACTCTCTGGTCTGTAAAGTACCCCCTCAACAGCAAACAATACCAACTACATGCCCCAACTCTCTCTCTCACAGCAACATTACCTTTACTTCAACCTACCTACTTCCTAGGTTTCATAGATATACCCACATTACTTACTTCCCCAACAAGATAAGTCTACCCAAGTACTATAAAATTATAAAAACTGCAATGACACATTCTTTAAACCTTCTAATAGGTGGAGACATTCATTCTAATCCTGGCCCAATTCCACAAACTGACAATCTACAAAAACAATCATTTAACAATGTTTCCTCCTCTATAACATCAGGAAACTCACTCAGAATAGCTCAACTCAATATCCATAGGTTCATAGGTTCATACTAGGCTATCTGCCCTAGGGCATTTATAAGCCTAGCCAGAGTATGTTTGGCTTTCGCCACCCATTTTAAGATAATTTTGCTATGCCCTTTTTCGAGGTTAGTATACTGTGCCTCTGTCTAACAGTGACACAGAAGTGATACCTGGGGTAAACCTATGATCTCTCATCCACTCATCAAGATTCCTCCTGAAGAGAGTCAGTGAGGGACTCTGCCTAACCTGGACTGGGATTTTATTCCAGAGTGACGGGAGCCTCTGGGTTATGAATCTGTCCCTACAGCATGTCCTATTTATTTCAGAGCTGAGGTTCAAGTCTCTCGAGCACGTAGCTCAATGGGATTTGGATTTTTTGAGGTGCAGCATGTCCCTTAATTCCGGGCTGGACATGGCTTTATACGTCAGGCACAGATCGCCTCTGAGCAGGCGGTATGCCACTGAGTAGTGCTGGTGTTTCTTTAACCAGGCAGCATATGGCATCTGTTTGAGCCCTTTGATCATCTTGGTGAGGTACTTTTGGGGTCTTTCCAGTTGCTGCAGGTGTTTGGTAAGGTACATCCCAAAAGGGGCATTGTACTCGATTATGGGCCTGATGAGGGATGAGTAAAGAGGCACGATGACCTCCCCTGATCTAGATGTGAATCCCTTCATGATTAGGTGGGCTATATAAAATGTTTTTCTAACCACTTTGGCCACGTGGTTATCAAATGAGAGATTGCTATCAACTTGGGTCCCCAGGTCCCTAATTACTTCTTTTGTACTTAATGGATTACCACCTATGTGGTAATTTGTGGGCACTTTGTTTCTGCCAAAGGGGATGACTATACACTTTTTGGCATTTAGCTTGAGGCCATGGCTCTGGCACCAGTTGTCTGTTTCTATGAGGCCCTTTTGGAGGATGCTTGTGTCAGCTGGAGAGTCGATTATGGCGCCCAGTTTGCAGTCATCTGCGAACTTCGTCAGCCACAGTCCTTCCGTGTTGGCCTGTACCTCCGAGAAATATATACCGAACAAGAGAGGTCCTAGGACTGAGCCTTGTGGGATGCCACTTGTAACTGGTTTGGAGTCTGACATGGCTCCAGCAATTCTAACTATGTGGGTTCTGTCCTTGAGCCAGTTTGCAACCCATCTAGTGACATAGGGGTTTATATTTAAGCTGGTGAGCTTATCTATAATTCCTGAGTGGGGTATTGTATCGAAGGCTTTTGTGAGGTCCAGGTAGGCTGTGTGGACCACCTTCCCTTCATCAATGGCCTTGGTGACGGTTTCAAAGAAGTCGACCAGGTTTAAGAGGCAGGATCTGCCCTTAACAAAGCCGAACTGGGTAGGATCCAGTGTCTGTAGGTCCCCATTATCTTTATTTATGAGGTCCATGATGATCCTTTCCATAGCTTTGCAGACCAAGCTAGTCAGGCTTATGGGGCGATAGTTTCCAGGATCCATTGAGGCACCACCTTTGTGGAGAGGGACCACTGTTGCTGTATGCCACTCTTTGGGTACATATCCTGTAGTAAGGCTGAGATTGAACAGTAGTTTTATGTTTGGGTTTAGCTCTTCTTGGAGTTCATGTAGGACGCAGCCTGGGACACCGTCTGGTCCCATTGATGCCGTGTTTTTTGCTGGGATAGATATTTGACCTTTTGGTGGGGAGGGGGGGGGGAGAAGTTTGCACTGAAACTGTCAGCTAGGATGTTGGCAATGTCTGTGGGTTCGGTGTATTTTTTGTCATTTTGGACTAATTCTGAGCATATCTGGGAATTCCTACCCAGGTTCCTAACATAACTAAAGAAAGCCTTGTGATTATCCTTAGTGTCCTGTGCAATTTTTCTCTCGAAGCTGGCCTTAGACGATTTTATGAGTGCCCGTAGTTTTTTGCTAATACTGATCAGAGATGCCTTCCCTTTTTGGGATTTTGCTCTATCATGTAGTAGCTTCCTCCTTCTATTGTATAGTTTGTTTATGGCTGGGGTCCATCAGACAGGACGTCTGCCTTTGGAGGATTGGGTCTTGGTTTTATTTGGGATTGCATGATCCATGCATTCCTGTAGGTGTTCATAGAATGCATTTATAAAGATTCTGCGGTCTGGGCCATATTTTCCACAGGCCCGGGGGTTTTGAAGGATTCCACCTCAGTTTTGAGGAGTGTGAAATTTGCTTTTGAGAAGTTTTTCACTGTGGTTTACTGGGCAGGGGGTGGGGTCGGGATGTGAATATCCAGTTGGATTAGTTTATGGTCTGATCTTAACTGTGAGGGATACACTTCTGGTCTGGAGCATAGTGTTCTCATGTTGGTGATGATCAGGTCCAGTATGTTTTCCCCTCTTGTGGGAGTGGTAAGAAGTTGTTCCATAGCATTTGAGTTTATGAATTCTAGGAACCTTTGGGCTAGGGTGTTGGAGCTAGAGTAATGCTCCCAGTCTATGTTTGGGTAGTTGAAGTCGCCCAATATAATGGTGTTTGGAGAGACCTTCATATTTTCCAGTGTTCTCAGGAAGGCCGAGTGGGGTTTCTGGGTTTGGGAGGGTGGTCTGTAGCAGGCTATAAACTGGAAGGCAGTTTTACGCACTGTTAGTTGCACATGGATAGTCTCTGATGCTTCATGCTGTGCCACCAACCTGGAGGTGTGGATATCTTTGATGAATATTGATACTCCCCCTCCTTTTGTAGTTCGGCCCAAGTTTTGGGGCCAAAAAGCATGGTATGAGGTATAACCTGGTAGTGCTGGGGTGCTCTCGGGATCCCTGAACCAGGTTTCTGTTACTGCACAGATATCGATGTTCTCCATGCTAAGCAGAGTTTCGAGTGCGTGCATCTTGAGGTTTAGACTTCTGACGTTGAGTAGCATTACTCTTAGTTTCTTATCCCTTGTGATACCTATGGAGGTGGGTTTGTCTTTTGAGCCTTGCCTAAAAAAGGCACTATGGGGGTAGCAAGAGCCTTTGCCAATATCCGAAAGCCCAGGGGTGACAGGTGCAAGCCATCCTTAGTGAAGCATCGTGGCTTGTCGAGCATATCATCCCAGGCTGACAGGCATTGGATCCCCTTTGAATGACACCAGTATTAAGCCAATTGTTGAAATTGATCATCTTGTCTTCATATTCTGGCATCATTCTTGGTGAGGGTAAGATGCTACTCAAGGTCAGGGTCATACCAGCCTGGGCTACATGCTCAGAGAGCTCCTCTATGTCTCTTTTCATGTAGTCCAGGGAGGTACATCTCAGGTCATTCACACCAACATGGACAATGACTGAGTCATATTTGTACTTGCCTTGGAGTGACCTGAGTACTTGTTTTATGTGGCAGATCCTAGCGCCCAACAGGCTGCTCACTGTGACCTTCTCCTTGTTCAGCCTCGTGAGCGGGACGTCAGTGTGCCTGATGATACAGTCACCTATTACAAGTGTATCAGGTGTGTTGTTTAGCCTTAAGGGCTGTGACTGTTCGGCACACTGGCTTTGTGAGATATGTGTTGCATGTGTTTTGTTTTGGGGTAACGGTTGCTTGGGTGTCTGCTTTGGAGGTCTCTGCAGCTTAGGCAGATCTTTATGTAGAGCCTCTGAGTATGTTTTTGTGTGATTATGTGTTTGGTTTGCTGTCGTTGTGCGTCTATGTGAGACTGGAATTGTAGTGAGTGTGGTTTCCTTTTCCTCCTGACTGGTTATGCCAGTACTGAGTTGAGAGAGCTTAGCCTCCAGTAGCATTAATAACAAAATTAGCCAATATACAAGCTCATGCATTTGATATCCTTTGCCTAACTGAAACTTGGTTAAAACCCTCTACTCATGACCTAGAAATAACCCCACCTGGATATAACATCCTAAGATCCGAACGTACATCCAAAAAGGTGGAGGTGTAGCCATCTTGCATAAATCTGAACTTCTTGTTTCACCCATTGATGTGTTATTACCCTCAAATACAATGCTGAAACTCTTACTCTCAAACTTCAAATTAATAGTGCTAAATCTATCTATATAATCTGCTCCTACATCCCTCCAGGTAATAATATTACCACTCTCGAAAACATTCTTAGCAGCTTACCTACTCTCCTACCTCAAAAAACTATAGTACTTGGTGATTTTAACATAGAGTGGACCACATGTAACTCCCCTAATCCAAACACCCACATAAACCTACTTGGCTTCACTTAAGTTATAAACTCCCCCACAAGATTCCATAAATCTAGTAAAAAGGAAACTTTTCTCAATTGGATCCTTATAAACAGTCATCCTGATTCTTATAAAGTCAGAACACTCCCAGATGACATTAGTAATCATGTACTAACCTTCATAATAAAACAAATGAAATACAGCTCTAATAATAACAATATGGTCACCTTTCATTCTAAAAAGTACTTCCAAGCAGAAAACTTTCAAAACGAGCTAAAAGCCTGTAATTGGTCACCTCTAAAGCAACTCAAAGTGGATGAAGCAGTCTCTTACTTTAATACTTCATTCCTTCAAATCCTAAATAGCTATGCCCCCATCCACTCCTCCCATGTAAGGACTAAAATAGCCCCCTGGCTCACAAAACAAACCAGAGAAAAAATGTTCCTACGGAACAAAATATGGGCTAAATGGAGAGCCTCAAAGAACTCTGCTGATCACTTATACTTTAAGCAATTAAGAAATGCTACCAAAAAAGACATTTTGTTAGACAAAAAAAACTACTATTCCAAACTTCAACAATCACACTCTAACAACCCTCAAAAGTTTTGGTCAGGCATTAATAAACCTCTCAAACCAGGGCAGGCTAGAACTCCAGCCCCAAACTCTATTCCCCATGATAGTCCTTTGCAAATAGCCAATACCTTTAACAACTACTTCACTGAAGCTATTCAAACTTTAACAAAAACACTAACACCCACCACCCCCTCTCCTTTACAAAATACAAACAGTTCAATTCCCTTCTTACATTTACAACCTGTTCCAACTTCCTTTATCTGTAAACTCCTTCAGAAACTCAAACCTTTTACTCCCTCTGCTGATAACCTCACAGCAGAATACCTTCAAGTAGCTGCCAAAGCCTTAGCTTATCCAATACCCATCCTTATAAACAGAACAATCACAGAAGGTACCATCCCTTCCATATGGAAAGTATCCCATATAATCCCTTTGCATGAAGGAGGTAAATCCACTGACATTTCCAACTACCGACCAATTGTTCTACTCTCTCCATTAGCCAAAATAATGGAAAAATGTATCCACCATCAACTACTTCAACACCTGCTCCATAACAACTTACTTGCTAACTGTCAGCATGGCTTTAGACCCTTTCATAGCACCACTACTGCCCTACTAAGCTTTACTGACTGTATTAACAGGAATCAAAGCAATAACTCTCTCTCATCTGCTCTATTTATAGACCTATCAAAAGCTTTTGATATGGTCAACCATAGCTTACTTATCAGTACTCTAAAAGCCCAATCTCTTGACCCACAAGCTATTCTTTGGTTTAAATCCTATCTAGATAACAGACATCAAGCAGTGCTCTGGGACAATAATCTTTCCACACCCCTACCTGTGAACACTGGAGTCCCTCAAGGCTCTATCCTAGGCCCTCTTCTTTTTTCTATTTTTATTAACAATCTCTGCACTGTTGTTTCACAAGCCACTTGCATACAATATGCTGATGACTCTACTCTAATCTGTACTGCTAAGTCCTCATCCTCTCTCCAAACCCTTACTCAAACTGTATTTAACTCTGTTGAAAAGTGTTTTACTGATCAATGTCTCCTCCTCAACCCCCCAAAAAACAAATTATTACTCTTCACTCCCACCCAAAAATCTCCACAGATCCACTTCACTATTACCTCCTATAATGGAACTTGTATTTCCCCTGATCCTACTGCACGCCTTCTGGGCATAACCATTGATCATAACCTCAGCTTTGATGACTGTATCAATAATACTATTCAAACTATCAATAAAAAACTAGGCTCTCTGTATAGAATCAAACCCTTCCTTACACAACTGGCTAGAACCACCAGTGCCCAGGCTCATCTTACTTCTACCCTATTCTATGCTTTTGCCATTTATACCAATCTATCTAAGCACAATCTTACCAAGCTTGAAACTAGCTATAATAATATAGTCGGATTTGCCACTGGCTCTCCCTATAGAAATCACCACTGTCTCAACCTCAAACAACTCAAATGGTTAGAACTACAAAACCAACTACGATACAATCAACTTGTGATCACACAAAAAATTCTGTACCACCCTACTAATACTCCTATCCCCTCTAACCTGATCTCTCCATATAAAAATCTTACAACACTATGCTCAGCTAGCAAGTTACTAATTGCCAACAATAAATCCAACAACAAAGCTGGTGACTCACTCTTTACCAATGTCGTGGGCAGAATCTGGAACAACCTTCCTAAAACACTAACCTCTCTCTCATCTACTCCACTCTTTAAGAAACACCTGAAAGATCACCTAAAAATACATTGGCTTTGTCCCTGCTCAATGCCTGACTAAACATTTCTTATCCTCCTTTCACTTCCCCTTTTCCCCTGCCTCCTGGGCTACTGCCCCACCACACATTTAATTATTACAAGCTAACTCTTTACTACTATTTATATTTTCCGGCCTACTCTCTTTCTCCCTCTTTGACTAAGTGAATTTCAATTTGTTTTTTTTTTTCAAATATTGTATAAACTTGTGCTGATTGTACCAGAAAACTCATGGCTTGATTGCTGCTTAAACCTATACCATGACTCTGTAACTTGGATCACACAAATTACTTGTACTCTCTTTACAAACATTTTTTGCTTTATAATGTATTTTAAGCTTGTTTTTTTATTCTAACTATTGTATGGAGTAATCTTCTCATACTTGGAGCTTTTCTCCCCGGGCCTCTACTGAAAATGGATATGTATCCAGCTAGACTACCCCGGTCAACAAATATAAAATAAAAATAAATAAATAAACTACATATATCATATATTATATATATATATATATATATATATATATATATATATATATATATATATATATATATATATATACATATATACATAGACATATATATATATATATATCTAGATATATATATGTATACATATATATATATATATATATATATATATATATATATACATACATACATACACACACAAATATACATATACACACACATGTGTAGATATTGCATTTATATCACAACAGCAGACCACATGACACCAAAGCATTAGACAATAATGAAAAGCAAACTACATGTGCCACCTGCATTATGTAGTGGTGTTACTATCAAGGCAAGTGTGTTTCGTTGCGTCACATGGGTCAGACTGTATTAAGGGTAAGAGTAGGGCTGCTGACATTTACTCAGCAGACCTATTGGCGAATGTATGTGTTGACAACCCAGTGTCTTGGCCGATTGTGCGATCTGTGGACACTATATAAGAAAGTAACAAAACACACACAACACATCCTGAAGCTAGCCACCCACAGATACCAACACATAGGGTATGACTGCCAAACACACACACCCGGCACGCCTTGGAATCGAGCACCTACTTGTCTATTCTGTCACACTACAGCATTATGCAGTAACAAAACACGCTACCGAGGTCACTGAATCACAGCACTCCCAGAGGCATACTTCTAGGTGGGTGACACTGGTCTTCTACACAATGTCTGCTGCTGTCCATCACCTTAGCTGTACCATTCACCTTAGCTGTACCAATCTAAACCTGGCACACCAATACCACCCGTGGTGTTGTCCTGGCAAGAGTGGGTACTTCGCACATGTAGTACCATACATAGATGAAGAACCTGAGACCAGGTAAACACCCTGACACCTACAGGACAACTGCATTATATGTGTATGCTAAATTGTGCTAGATGTGTAGCGTTCGTAATCATAGCTGCCAATCTAGATCCAACAATGGGGAATACTGACATCTGTGCAGTGAGGAACACCTGGCATTAGGCTCAGTTGTGCACAATAGCACTACCACTGTATACCTCAGATACAGACATGTGGGCCATAAGACCATTACGGACCACTCCAGGTGTTAGTGTCCCCATGTATATGAAGGTCACTCACATGTACTGACCAGTACACTCTCAAAAGCCATCACAGATGTGTCAGGTGCAGATCACAGTGGTAAATGCCGCACTGTAGTATGTAGCCCTCACACATCACAGTGTACTTGTACCAGCAGCACACATCCATACATTAGTACAACACCATGTTACTCATGACCAGTGGACTGTACCTAGCTCTACAGCAACTGTGCAGACTACACATGTACTGACAGGGTTCCATCATGTGTTATGCAATGCAGTGATACCACTATTCATAACCAGGTCGGCTGTACACATAACAGGGGCCCTGGGTCTTATACAGCTGTAACAGATAACTGTTGCTGTACACCAGGCAACACACCCATGTTTGGATGTGACATACATGTAACCGCCGTGGATATGTACATGCCACACACACACACACACACACACACACACACACACACACACACACACACACATACACACAACACATATGTACATAGCATAGCTAATGCTGTCCTTCATGCAGACACATGGCTACAGCGATTACATGCATGCACATGGAAGGTAGGTCCATGGCTGTTCAATGCTAACAGTACATATAGTAGCAATGTTGATTGAGTTAACATTCCCTCTGTACTGGTTACCCATGACAACTATCATAGCATACAACAGTCCATGTGTCATGTATGTCACACATGTTCACCAATTGCAATGCATACAAACATGGCTACATGACAGGAATGTTGGACCTATACACATGTAAATGTAGTGATGTGCATTCAGCTACCATGCATGAGCAGAAGCTGATGTTTGCAGTTTATCTGTGTCCGACTACAACATGCAGTTGCAATGCAGTCCCATCATTGACATCTGTATATGGTGAAATACTGACAATACGGTAAGATGTACATCAGGTATGGATGGATGTGTGTACATAAAGTGGAGGGCCACCTTTGCAGATGGATGTTTCCTGAAGACAGCTCACAGGTTTGTCACAAGCCATCCTACCATAACATGTGCAAACAGTAAGCTATGTTTCTGGTAATTGCAGGTGAAGATATACAACCTACATAGTGGTCAGGATGTCACTGACTGTAAAGCAGTTGACACCTGTAACACTTCAGTCCTCCCATGTGCATATAGCAGCACACTTGCCGAAGGTAGAGTCAGTACACATTATAATGTGGGCAGTACTGCTGCATGTCTGTCAGACATATCAGACAATAGCAGGTGTTTGTTTCACAGTACTGCCACTTGTGTTTGCTTGTGTGACCATATATGCCATGTATGGTGGGAATACAACCCAATTGACCCCTGTACACTGTTGTAGAGATCTGTACATACTGCAGTGTAGACAGCAAGACATAGGCAGGGGTGGTGTGTGTATCACACACGTTAGCTATTTGTATGTGCATGACATGTGTGGACTCCAGTATGTGTATGTGTATGTATGCATGGCTGTCTGGTGCATGGAGTGAGGATGTATGCTACCATTGATAACAGATAGGGCCCCTAACCCCTCAAGGTGATGCAACCTACTACCCTGTTAATTCATAGGTTCATAGGTAGGTACTAGGCTATCGGCCCTAGGGCCCATACAAGCCTAGCCAAAAAATGTACCCTGGCTTTCGCCACCCAAGAACATTATTTTCATGTGCCTCTGTCAAGCAGAGCCACAGAAATTTCCCATTTCCCATCCAATCATCAAGATTTTTCTTGAAGAGTGCTAATGAGGAGCTCTGTTTGACATAGATAGGTAGTCTGTTCCAGAGTATGGGAAGTCTCTGGGACAGGAATCTGTCCCTCCAGCATGTTCTGTTTATTGTGGTGACAAGGTTTAGGTCCCAAGGGCATGTAGCTCGGAGGGATTGGGATTTCTTTAAGTGGAGCATGTCCAACAGCTCTGGGTTTGACATAGCTTTGCATGTTAGGCAGAGATCACCCCTGAGTAGGCGATATGCGATGGAGTAAAGCTGTAGTTTTTTAAGACGGTCTGCAGAGGGCATCTGTTTGAGGTCAGTAATCCTCTTTGTGAGGTATTTTTGTGGTCTTTCCAGTTGTTGCAGATGTCTTGTGAGGTACATACCAAAAGGGGCATTTTACTCTATAATGGGTCAAATGAGTGATGAGTAGAGGGGAACAGTGACCTCTTTTTTTTCTGGATGAGAATCCTTTTGTGATGAGATGGGCCACATAGAAGGATTTCCTGACCACTGCAGCGATGTGATTATCAAAGGAGAGACTACTGTCCACCTGTGTCCCAAGGTCTCTTATCACATTTTCGGCACTAAGTAGACTACCAGCTATGTGGTAGTTCATGGGTACAGAGTTTTTACCAAAGGGGATGACAATACACTTTTTGGCATTGAGCTTCAGGCCATGGCTTTGAAACCAGGTATCTGTCTCAGTAAGGCCCTTTTGTAGTTTGTCCACATCGTTAGGAGTTTTGATTATGGCTCCTAGTTTGCAGTCATCTGCAAACTTTGTTAGCCAAAGACCTTCTGTGTTGGCCTGCACTTCAGAGAAGTAGATACAAAACAGGAGAGGACCCAGGACTGAACCCTGTGGTACTCCACTTGTCACTGGTCTGATGTTGGATTTGGAATCCGCTACTTTCACAGTGTGGGTTCTGTCCATGAGCCAGTTGGCAACCCATCTTGTGACATAGGGATTTATACCTAGTTTAATGAGCTTATCTATGCTGTCAGTCTTATGCATTACTGACTACCTGTACATGTTCATTCTCTGTGTCGTGTCATGTGGGTGCACAGTACTGTAATGGTGATTACCACATAGGCAGGGGTCCTCACCTCAACACTATCACATGTGCATTACAGTGTCGTTGACCCCGTGAGTGTGGGCTTGTTACTGTGTGTGTCTGTGTATGTCTATGTGTGTTCACATCCTGTACTGTGGCAGTGTTTTACTGCTACACAATGAGTCCTCATGCTATCAATTGGCCCCTACCTTTGACATCAGCTAGACCGCTGTGTAAACCCCCCGCACCATGTAGCTGTACCTGTGATGCCACCTGGTATGGATGTCCCGTCTCTAGCCACTGTAGCCTAGTACACAGCTCACATGCTCCTGGATCAGTAGATGTGTAGAGATCTATGGAATGTCAGCCTTTATAACAGTGAGGTTGAGGCTAAGTATAGCATGCTGGTATTGCCATCCATGCCTGTGAGCATACCACATTTACACACGTGAAACTGGAAACACTGGTACTTAATGGCACATGCAATTAGACCTTAAGGAGGGAAGCAGGGCATCATTACCAACATGCTGTTACTGTTGTTACCAAGACACATACTGTGAACATAAAACAATGCATTCTAACCGCAAACACTGTTATGTAATGGCACATGCAATTAGACCTTCAGGAGGGATGCAGGGCATCATTACCAACATGCTGTGACTGTTGTTACCAAGACACATACTGTGAACATAAAACAATGCATTCTAACCATAAACACTGTTACTTAATGGCACATGCAATTAGACCTTCAGGAGGGATGCAGGGCATCATTACCAACATGCTGTGACTGTTGTTACCAAGACACATACTGTGAACATGAAACAATTCAGTCTAATTCTGTACTACATGGTATGTCTGCTGCGTGCCAGCAGTACACAACAATTGTAATATACACCTGTCTCACTATTCTGTTCACCCTGTGCATCAGACCATATGAGCATGTCCCTGCACCAATGGTGTGGATGACAGGGATGCGGCACAGGCATCATCATATACACAGGGTGATAATGTTTGCCAGGGGCCTAGGCTGCACCAGTGGATGACATCATGTGTGTGGGTTAGGGCCTGTGATCTACTTGGACATGTGTGGTTATTATGCATGTGGGTGTTGGTGCCCTACAGATGTTACTGGTGTGTGCGTGTATGTGTGCACACAGTTCTGCCGTGTATCCAGCCTACACAGGGGTATTGTTGACAGCTCCAGATTGTACAGACCAGGATGTACAGCTCACTGTGTCCGGCCAAGGCCACGTGACCTGTGCCTGCCAAGGGTTGCACGGGCACTACCAGACAGAGGTACAGAATGGGTACTGTCCGATGACACATGTCCACTGGAACCTTGTCCCCACTGGGACCATCCAGGGCCATGTCCATGTGGCCTGCTATGTCCTGGTGTGGACAGCGCAGCACCAGCTGCACTGCTGTTGCTACCAGCACTATGGGAGCGGGCATGTGAGGTAGCTTGTTCGCGTAGACCTGCACCTGGTGGTGTATCTGGCCTACGTCCACGTGGCCTATGCCTCAGTCCTACCAGATGTTCCAGCACAGACAGCTAATGTTCACGGATTGCATGCCACGGTCAAGGATTCCAACCATGTCACCCAATTGCCTGTTCAAAACATCAGCAATCTGCTGTTGAGCATTTGTCAATGCCTAAATGTTTTCATTTAAAGAATGGATAGCAACCCTCTGAAACCTCTGCCCTTCTCTGTTCTGCCATTCAGCACGTGCCTGTGCCGCCATTACAGTCTGAAACATGTGTCTGGTAACACCAGCTGCTGCACTCTGTCGTGCAGGTGCATGTCGGCCAGGGGTCCTCCTACGAGCAGCACTGGCCATATGCCTGTGTGGCACATCTGCGGTCATTTCACTGACACCATGGTGTGGAGACACACATTCCGTAGCCAGCACATGTTCCTGTTCCAAGCTAACACACGGTAACTGTCCTTCCTCTATGGCCACTGGTGATGGGGTATGTGTTGGCATGAGAACTGTGTGCGGGAAAGGGGGGGATATAGGTGGGATGGCAACCAAAGGCACAGATTCAGCCCCTGACAACCCTGCCTGTATCTCAAGCATATGTTCATCACTGGTAGAGTCTGTGGGGACACTAACATCAGATGGACTGCAGGAGGGCAATGCACCTACATCACCTGTGAAGGCAAACAAAGACTGTACATTACATTAGAGACACAGACACACACACAGACACACACAGACACACACAGACAACCATGCATGTGATATGACAGTAGGCCACGCATGTGATATGACAGAAGGCATGCAGCATGCATGTGATACAGCAGACGGCATGCAGCTCAGACATTAACAGTGTTAGTTAGATTACATCCTAGGTTCCACACAACTGCAAGCATGTGTCATAGCAGATGCCATGCATTTCACACAATCATGGTAGTAAGCATGCATCCCTGTGATACACCATGTGGACCTGCACAGGTTAACAGTCCACATGGCTGATGTGAGGCATATTTCCTTGACATTAACATGTAGTAAGATGTAATCTGCTGATGTGTGCAGTGACATGCATACATGTTTGACACAATGGTGTCCTGACACATGTACAGCTGTGTAATGTGTCACATTACAGTGTTGTCTGTATGCCCTACAGATAGCATGCAGTTTTAGCAGATGTGTATGACCACTGAGGGTGGTATGAGGTGTCTATACTGCTATATAGTGTGAAGTACAGGCACAGTGCCATTACATGGAATCATGAGGTGTCTCTATTGCTATACAGTGGGGAATACACATACAGTGCATAGCCATGACTGCGTGCATACACAATACATACATACTGTGGATTGTGACCCACGTCGCTGAGGTGTATACACACTAAACCATACTGTGTCATGTGTGACAGGTCACCGGAAGACACACCGATGACACCCCTGCACAACTGCTAACATTTCTTAGCTGCCTGTCAACTGTGTCCACACATGGCAGACTGGTCAATACACCATGTTCCACATGACATTTATGTACCACACACACGAGGTGCACAGCTGACAGTGATGTCCAACAGCAGCAAGGGAAATGTATGGTATCTCTGGCCTGATGTGGTGTCTGTGTATGTATGTGGAAGCTGTACAGGTGACTACTTTCATGTTGTGACACAGTCATGATGTGCAACATTTCGTATGTGGTCGAATTAAGTGACACCTCCACAAGCTGTGCACAGGCTGTTAGGATGTCCAGTCTTCCACATCTACTATATAACCATTCAACAAAGGCTATAGTTGGACCATGTGTAGACAATGTGCAACAGGGTGTACACACATACACATCACATCTATTGTGTGTTGCTACATGTCTCTGGCCATCCTCCATGGCCATGTGTGAACATATGTTGGGCAGATGTGTGTGATGGCTGTCTATGTCACATGTCTGTGTTGTCCCATATGACATACACCCATAGATGTCAGATACTCCAGTGTCCACAGGGTTATACAGACAAAGAGTTGTATGTTTGGTATGTGGGGTATGTTTTATGGGATAGTGTGACAATGTTGCAGCCGGACCACTACATGTCTGAGACATGTCAGCTGGCACATCACAATGTCTGCACTCATTGCAGGGGCACATTCCACAATGGTGAATCATGTGGGCTGCCCATATCCCAGCTCACTGTGTAGTACTGTTTGCGTACCCCACATGTGTTGTTCTGATGTATAGTACATATTCCTACATTGAACAACGCCTCCACCATTGTATGGACAGCTGTCCACACATCTAGCAATGACAGTTGCTGTGGTTTCATGTAGACAGTGTGATTGATGAAAGCTCCGACCTGTATATCGTGACTGGACCATACATTATGTGTACATGTGTTAACTGGCCACATGGCGAATGAATCTGTGCATTCACATGCCTGATGCTGATAACTGTCTCACCTGCAACAGACTGCTGTCTCTGCAGCACGCCAGAGGTACCTGTATAGGGGTGACACAGCAGTTTGATCATTATCCATGACTGTATGACAGCTACAGGGTGCACTTTACATGTTAACACATTCACCAGTAGAATAGCATATACTATGGAGTATGCACATGTGTGCATACACAAGGTAGCATACTATAGTATGCGGCATGTGTGTAAACATACCTTGCATATGATGTTACATTACATAGTGTACAGTGACACATGCGACTAAATGGGATATACTATTTATATGTGCAGTAGTGACTTACCAGGCAACTTCAGGCTCTGTGGTTGGGAGACACCCACCTCTACGATGGCAGCTAGAGTTTGTGGATGCTGTTCTGATGGGGTCCCCAGGCTGGCCAGTAGCTCCTCGGTAGGTGTGAGTTGGGGTTGGGTTGGTGGCCCACCACCTGTTCCTCCTTGTTACCTGGTGATTGTATTGGCACGCTGTTTCGTATGTTGGATCAGGTCCGTGTAGTGTCTGCGCACCTGCTGGTGGGTGCGGTTATGGCCACCCACGTCATTAACCCTCCTGCAAAGTTCCTGACACAGGTCATCATGCTGCTGGGCATGCTGTGGCACATGGCTGAACAGTACCTCATAGTTATCATGGAGGTATGGTATGAGGGCATCATCCTCCAAGTGGCTATATGCCGGCAGTCATGATCGAGGCATTATCTGTAAGACATAATGATGGAGACAGGTCACAGCATCTCAGAGATGAACAGAGATACAGATGCACATTCATGTGTATTACATTTAGTACTTATGAACTGTTGTCTTTGCAAATCGTCATGACACTCACATGACTGACATGTTTGTTTCACACACATGTAACACCTGATGGGGATTGGATATTATCACCATATACGTGTGTCACCTCATTACATTGCTCATATTCCATGTGAATGCTGTCTTGATGTGGGCATGCCTGTTTGCCTGTACTGGTGTTCTTACCTATCAGCACATGCCTGGATGTGTGCACATTAATGCTGTTGACCTTGATGCTGTGTATATGTCACATATCATCACATACACTGCCTTCACAGACATGGGCAGTGTTTTGCCATATACATCTACACGGCACTGTACAACAGTTCAACATCCTGCCATGTATCGCCTGTGTTGCACATGTGATACACATGGGACAATGGCTAGCCGGATGGTATTCGCGGGGATGGTTATCAACTATAGCATGTACGGCCAAGATCATGTAGTATGCCCTGGGCCATGTATGGGCATAGGATGTCAGGTTTTCTAGCTGTATCCGGCAGCCATGTTCCCGCCGACAGGTGAATCAGTGCCACATTACTGATTCAGACAGTCACTGATACATCTACCATGCGGTCATCACACCATGTATGACATAGATGACATGTGCAGCTTTGCTGTACAGGGTTGCATGGTATGGCAGGAGTATGTCACATGTATGGCACAGGGATCTGTCCAGCATGTGGTGACCCTTGTACTAGGAAGGTGGCTGTCCATGACGTATGTCTTTCAGATCAGGATATGTACGTGTAGCATGTCTAACATCACAGTGTTGCACATGTCTTTATGCAGGGTAGGCAGCATGCTGCATAGTGGAGATGTGGATTGGGAAGGCTGGTGTTGCCTATCCAAGCATGGCCAATACCCCTTAAAGGTGATATGTTGTCCGATATTGGTCATGTGAGTGCTGAGTATGGCTGTCCAATGATCTCCATGCTCATGGATGGCACCCTGTCATGACTTGAGTTGCCTCTTATGTCTACCTAATAGGCCTGGTGATGTCACTAGCTCAGGGAGATAAACTGCACAGCACTATCCCTTACACACAGTGTCCATAATGTTGACCGCTGCCGAGGTGGTAGTTAATGGGTACAGGGTTATTAACATAGCAGTGACAATGCAATAAGCAGCTGTCAGATTGTGCACATATGTCACGCACCTCACCCACAAAGCCCATGCTGTATGTTGTCCACAACACTGAGTCACCTATTGTTCCTAGGTCATGGCCATTCACATTCTCACATATGCAGATGCCTCCCATTTGTCTTTGTGGTATGGGCTACAATGACAGGAGAGTACAAAACATTAACCCTGTTTTACTGTAGCTGCCACTGTTGTGATATGCACATGTCACTCAAACACCTTTTGTAGTGTTGCTTCTGTGAACAGGCCACTGGTAGAACACTCCTGTGACATACAAAGGTGCATGTAGTATACTGAGTGTAGGTGGAACACAGTATGGGTAATGATGTCCTCTGACCTGTCACAGGCATGCTATGCAGTGTGAATTCATCGGTACTATCATCTACATCTGTACTGCTAACAACTTGTACGTTGATTAAGGTTCATAGGCTTTCAGACCATACTCAGCAGGGTAATAGTGCTATGCCTCCCATTATGAGTGTCGTCTCCACTTTGTGGGTTGTGATAACTGTTAGTGTGATCCATTCCGGATTTTCACAGACTGCCATGAACCTATGTTTTACATGGCAGTGTATGTGTAGAGCAAACTGTTTTGCCATATGTGTATTATATGACCGGGGATTTGTACAGGTCACATGCAGCTGGAGTGTACTTTGTACCATCATAGTTATGGTTACAGGGGCTCTGTCATGTTCATGGCTGTGTGATTGTGTACCTATTGGGGGGGGCAGTGAGTTTATATTATCCAGCACCCTATCAGTATTGCTTATTCATGCTCAGCACTTGTTCGGAACATGTACACACTTCATGAGCTACTAATTACTATATCACTCAATCCTACTCATTTCCTACAGGTAAACGCTGTTTGTCCTTACATTTCCAGCATGCTTACAGTACAACAGCTGTTGTACACACTTACCTCACATATCTTGTGAGTAATGGTTGACTAGATAGGCATGTCCAAATGTCAATTACCAGTGTTATTGCCTGTCTATATGATGAATGTGGGCAACATGAGGCAATATAGCAGTCGTCTCATGTACACAGTCAATGCTCACCTCCTAACATACGACACTACAGCCTATAGAAGATGCACATATGTAGCCATGCTGGAGATAATGCTCTCTCCAACCCAGACTTACCCTGACATCCATGTGGGGGTGTTAAACATTTGCAGCACACCCCACTCATCACATAGTCTCAGTAGATCTCCGCCACCACAGGCCACACATAGTAAGAGTACAACATTTGCAGAGCCTCTCCATACTACTCTATGTAGGCAACAGAGGCAGCCCCCATCACCAAACACAACACCAATTACTTATAGCCCACAGACTCATGTGTGCCCATCAACTACAGCCAATAGGGTGTTATAACATACCCAAAACACTAGTCATAGGTGGCTCTGTAGGCAGTCACACTGATGTCCCACTCAGCAGGCCACACAAGGCGATAGTCACTGTCATCTGGCTGTCGGGTAACAGGATCCACAACATAACCTATGCACTCAGGTCACTCCTCAACAGGTACAATATGACTGTCATTCTCCACGTTAGTGTAAATGCCCTGAGATGTAACTTCCTGGACTACATGTACAGGGACATGCAATAGCTCTCCGATCTTGTAGCCCAGGCAGGTATCGCCCAAGCCCTGAGAAGCATTCTGCATTAGTCCAGATGGATGACACAGTAGAACAACGGAATTATTCACTTCAACAGTTGCCTATGCTTCTGGTGTCATTCCAAGGGTATCCAGTATCTGTCTGCTTTGAATGACATGGTCGACAAACCACAATGTTTTGGCACAGATGGCCTGCACCTGTCAGCCCTGGGATTATGGGTAACATCTAACGCTCTTGCTGCTCCTATACTGCCTATTTTAGACACATTTCAGAAACATATTCACCACCAGAACAGGTGCAGGCAAGCAAAACCTGAGGGTATTGTTACTCAATGCTTGACATCTTCATCTCAAATGCGCTCATCCGAGGCACTCCTTATGATGGACCACCTCAATGTCTCTGCAGTGACTGTGACCTGCTTCTAGACTCCGGAGAGCACCCTTGCACTGACAGGCTATTACACAGAACACACCTTTCAGTCATGTAACCAGGACCGGAATACACACAACAGAGGTGGGTCCATATTTCACAGGGATTTACACACCTCCATGCTGGTTGCTTAGCACGATGCATCAGAGGCAATCCAAGTGCAACTAATTGTGGCCAGAACTGCTATACAAATTGTAGCTTGCCACGGATTCCACACCATACTCCACAGTTAACGGCCCTCATTTATTGGTGTACTGGAAAGTAGGGTTCAAACAGGAACTACTGATGTGACACTGACACTACCCCACACCTAACTGTGATACCTACTCATGTACCGACACATTAGGCCAACACTTTCATGGATTAATAAACTCCATTCGGCTGGATCAACCTATACAAACCACCACCAAGGCCAACAATATCCTAGACCTGGACATTACCAACATGTGTGACTGGTGTTACACACCTGGAGTTGTCCCCTCATTGGTCAATTCCGAATGTATGCTAATCACCCTTGTTATCCACATCCTGGCACCACACTCTTCATGGAAAACACAGTACAATATTTCTACAAAGCCAACTTCACGCTTTGTATGACTGAAGTAGTAAACGCCATGACACCTGTGCAGATGGACAATATAGTTACAAACTCAGAAACATTCCCAACTGCACTTCATTAGCACTTACACGACTGCATGGATCATGCTATCCCAAACAGAGACATTACAGTACCCACCACATAATGGATGCCACTCTGGAGGTCCACTGCCATGGACATACTGCATGGCAGAAGGAGACAGTTGCAAAGTAGAGTACACTCCCATGGGTGGGGTAGCTACCTGGTCAGCCTCAGTAGGATTCTGGGATCCCTTCTTACATCCTCTAATGCTAGCTATGTAAACATTACTGCAACCCATTCACAGGACTACCACTAAGTGTTATGGAGGTATGTCACTACTCTTGATGGCAATACCCACATCTGCTCTGACATACAACAGTTAGGCTGAAACATTACAGAATCGACTGATATTGGCAACAACCTGGCAGCTAACTTTACACCCCACATATATACAAGATCAATGCAGAGTCCCTGCAGTCACAACTATGCAGTTCAGACCTGCTCTCTCTAAAGCCTGGAACACACACTCCATGTGACCATCCAACATCCCAGGCTGCGATTTACACAAACCTCAGAATGACATGGCTCCCCACTTGGGCACCAGATTCACTAATAGCCTTGTATCAGGCATTTTGGACTCTGAATGGTGCACAGCAACAGTTATCACACTCCACAGAGGTGGCACCACACTGGACCAGAGGAACTATTGCCCTATATGCCTGACTAGACTGTTCTGCAAGGCTATGGAGAACATCATCATGGAAGTCATTCACAGAGATATTGTTGGCCCCCAAACCTTTGATACCACCCAGGTTGGATTTGTTAGGGCCACACCATGGCTCCTACACCTGGTGGAGTCCTTTGAGACAGTTACCAAGGTAGTAGATGACGGTAAAGAGGTCCACACAGCCTACCTTGTCCTCTCATTGGCTTTCAACACTGTTCACCATTCTGGTATTGTCAATATACACATCCACCTGCACAGCGACCCATACGTCTTGAGATGATTTGCAAAGTGGCTCACGGACAGGACACACACAGTGAGGGTAGCATACCGCAGTTCCTACTGTACATCAGTTACAATTGGCATACCCTAGTCCTCGGTCATAGGAACCCTCATGTTCGTTATATGCTTCCCTGAGGTACAGTCTAGCACAGAAAGGCTTTCCCTGAATAGGTTTCCAGATGACTGCAAACTAGGGGCCATGATTGATTCACCAGCTAATACACACACCCTCCATACGGATATCACTGTGACGGATAGCTGGTGTCGGTATCATGGCCTCAAGCAGCATGCCAGAAGGTGCATAGACATCCCCTTTGGATTACAACAATCACCCAGTGACTATCACATAAGTGGTAGTCCCCTACATACATAAGACATTATAAGGGATCTTAGTACACACGTAGATAGTACCCACTCCTTTGGTAACCTTATTACCAACGGGGCGTGGAAATCCTTCTACATGACCACCCTAATCTGTAATGGGTTTGTAGCTGGAACAAAGGCTGCCATTGTACCTCTATACTCCTGACTTATGAAACAGGTTCAAGGGTACAACACCCCATTTGGGGTGTACCTTATGGGACAGCAATGGCTTTAAATACCACAACATTAATGCACCAACAGTATTACTCACCTCCAAAGGATGACGTATGCAGCACAACTACTGAAACCCCAACTGTAGTCATTTGCATACTGCATAGTCAGAGGTGACCTCTGCTGAACATACAAGGCCCATGTCCACACCAATATTGATGGATATGCTCCACATAAGCAACATAAGCAAAAGCCACTGAGAGCAACATGCTCTGGGATATGTACTCAAATACAATGATGAGTAGCACGTGCTGGAGGGATACATTCCTGAAACAGACACTCACCATGCTTTGGAACATGATTCCTATGTACATCAGGCAGGGACCCTCACTAGCACTCTTCATAAGATACCTCGATGGGTGGATGGGGAACAGACATGTATGCCAGGGATCACTGCAGTGGCTGTACTGTACACAGGTGCAGGAAACAAATGGCTGTGCTGTTCATAGGCACAGGACACTAACCTAGGGAGGTGCCACCAGTGAAAACACTGTATTAGGGCTTACAAATGGACTTGGCCAGACAGCATAGTACCTAACTATGAACCTATGAAGCTATTACATGTCCTTTGTGCATGGATAATTGAGTAGCTCTTCCATTTCAATTAGCTATCATGCTGTTACACTGTCTGGTGAGTACAAGACATATGTATCCTGTTATTGTGTATTGTACATTCCAATACACATACCTTATGTTTGCATAATATAACAGTCATGCTTTGTAAAATATTTGACATATCTACCTACAATACTGTACTTTTCACATTTTTGAAACCATATCTCATAATGCAAAGCATATTTGCAAAGCAGGACCACCTTAGGCATGTTATTCTCATTATATGCCCATACATATGCCTACTGTTACAGTATATCAACATAAACTATCCCCTGTTATTGCACATACTTGTTGGACAAACCCTACCACCAACAGCGGCTGGAGTGGAATTGTTATGTTTAAAGCCCTTATGCAGCATCCCTTGTGGTGTATGAGGTGTTTACCTTGTGGCCCACAGCAGTACACACAATTTCTACAAGCGTTACTATGCTCAACAAGACATCACTACATAATACCTTTTCCCACTGTCTGCATTGCGTACACTTTCATTAATACAGAACAGGCACTACATACACTAACATACTGAGTGTTCTACATACCTTCTTACATACATTCTTAGTGGTCCGTGTATACGATAATATCTGTGTTACTCCTTTCCTCTTTAAACAATTCAATGGTATGAGCATATGGTTTGAATGTATGGCAAGCCATCGTTTTATACGTGGATAACCTGTAACATGTGGTATCCTGCCACCAATTGGTGTTCCAGAGTAAATTATTACATGCACATCAGCTGTGCAGCTACTCCATTGGCCAATTACATGGCAACAGTGGGGTATAACTGAATACTCCACTTGGGCATTGTCCTTTCATCCTACCTTCGAGGGAGACAGTCTGGATTTATTTTATTTTGATGAATTGTAACAGCTATATGGAGAGACACAGATACTTTGAATTCATGTCCCCTGTGGATTGTGTGTGACGGCTACAGTAAATAGTTCTACATGTGAGTGTAGCTGTTATCTCAACCATCTGATACAAGACTATTGCAAACAAAACCTGTAACATCGGCATCTGTTCCATTGTACAACAGCAACGATTTCACATGGCAACATTACAAGTGTGTCTCTCACAAGGTATGTTAACACTTCTGCAAATGTCATTAAGTGAGTGGATGTTTGTGATATTATTACAGTCTGTATTGCAATTGTTTTGGGTGTGGGGGAGATGTAGGTGGGTGTACATAACAGATAAAGGTTTTTGGGGACTGCATTTATACATATTCCATATGTGTGTGGGGGCCCCTTTCCTAATTGAAGACCTGTCATTTAGTAGACTAATACTATGATTATTGCAGGTGTATTCATTAAACCATTGTTAATTGGTTCCTATATAGCATGCAGGTGATGTTGATCCTTCAATCCCTCTGAAATACACTGATATGTACTGAACTGTTGCTACATGAAAGCTGTCTCATGCATTTCTGTCACAGATATTTGCAATCGTTGCAGTTGTGTTGGTGACTCAAACTCTTTGGCTTGGGTTGCCACCTTTTCAAACGGCCATAGTGGAACATTTGCAGGGGACACATCAGGGTTTAGAGGCCGACACTTACCCACTGTCAGTACAAAGGATAGAACTTACTTTTGCCCTAAATAAAACCTTATTCTTGTAGCACTTTAGTTGCTTATTATGTTTCTTGTACAATTTACGCATTTGAGAGACAGAAATAACTATTTAATGCAACTATTACTTAATATATGGGACATCATTATTTCCTACAATCTCGGTACATGTGCCCTTTTTAATATTTTTTGTCAGGACAGGACACAACTGGCCAAAGAGGGACAGTCAGTCAGACAGTCAGTCTCCCTTAGTTTACCCTGGCTGCTGTGCGTTCCTGCCTCTGGAGACTTGTAATTAGTCTCTTCTGCCTAGTGACCACCTGTAGGTCTGGGATTTTGAGTACCCTGCCTAAGTCTCCCGCCACTTACCCTACCTAGGGACCAATTTTTAACATTTTGGAAAAGCCTCTTCCCTTAAAGACGCAAGAAACTCTTCTGCCTAGTGACCACCTGTAGGTCTGGGATTTTGAGTACCCTGCCTAAGTCTCCCGCCACTTACCCTACCTAGGGACCAATTTTTAACATTTTTGGAAAAGCCTCTTCCCTTAAAGACGCAAGAAACTCTTCTGCCTAGTGACCACCTGTAGGTCTGGGATTTTGAGTACCCTGCCTAAGTCTCCGCCACTTACCCTACCTAGGGACCAATTTTAACATTTTGAAAAGCCTCTTCCCTTAAAGACGCAAGAAAGTATGTCCTTCAGCTCTTCAAGGTTTCTCAACATTGTGTATGCTTGTCTTAGCCTCAACTATTGTTAATCTCAAAGCAAGTTCTGCCAGCAGCCAACCTTAGCTTCTCCCCTCCCCGACCACCAGCTACCTTTAGTAACTCCTCTTTCCTGATTCTCTCCACTCACTAACCTAGACAGAAACCCTGGTAGCATTTACCTGCTGTGTCCACTAGGTGGCTCCCTACTACCAAATTTGCTTATCCTTGCTACCTTTTCTTTCCACATACTAAGTCCTATATTTCCCACTATCCTGCTACCCTTTTTGTGTTTTTTCACCCTCTTCCTTTCTCTGCCTTTCTCAGCCTTGCCACACTTGTCCTCACTCTCCTAGTATTCCTCTTTCTCCTCGGATTACTTACCTGACCTATCAGCAACTTCTGATTGTTCTCCACTCAACTTCTCTTCTTTGGCTCTACCCGCTCCGTTCGCCCAAGTGGCTCACAGCCTCCCTACCCCCAATTCCCACCCACCCCCAGGGTCCTACTCTTATAGCTCCATAGCCACACCCTATCCCTCCTGGCCTATACATCTCCTTCCCCGCCAAAATTTTTATCCAGCCTATACACACCCCTTACACTCCACCCCTTCTTCTTGCTTAGCCCTAAGTCCTTACTTGTACTTTTACCTCTCTCCATTACATACACTTCTCCTTATACACGCTCTTTCATCTCCAACCATCCCTTCTCTATCTCCTATAGAATCTATTCCTATTTTAACATTCTGCTTTAAATAAATTTACTACCCTCTATTCCATTCCACACTCTTATTTCTTCCCTTATACTCCCTCTCTGCTTCCTCTCTTCTCATATTACTAAATCATGACTCCTACATACTAACCATGCCTCTACTCTCAGTCTTAATCATGACTACCCTTCTCTCAACATACCATCTCACCTTTATTGAAATTTCACTTAACAACTATCTTATCTCCTCACAAACACACACTCCTACTACACTCACTTTCACACCATACCCTAATGTTAATTCCACCCCTAGCTATCATCTATCTAAATACCACAGGCAACATCACCTTACTTACCCCATACTATCTGACAAAAAAAACAAAACCCTAACAATTCAAAAGAGTAAATTCTTAACTAAACTAGTTAACCCAACCCTACTAGATGGAGACATCCACCCCAACCCGGGCCCTAACTCACCTCCTCACCTAAACCACTCTCCTAACCTCAATAATAACTTCCTTATAGGACACCTTAATATCCAAAGCATAAATAAGAAAATACCCTTCATCCATGCCCTTTTAGATACCCACTCATTTGACATTCTCTGCCTCTCAGAAACCTGGCTAAACACAGGCACTAAAGACACAGAGATTATACCTCAAGGTTATAACATAGTAAGACATGACCGCTTAAAACGCAAGGGTGGTGGAGTAGCAATACTTTTCAAAAATCAACTAAACATCACTACTCAACCAGCATGCCCAAACCAAAATAGCAAAACAGAAGCCATCATTATTAAACTACAACTTAACACCAAAAATCTATTTACATTATTTGTTTGTATCTTCCCCAGGTAATAACATCCCAATATTAGAAGATTTTCTAAGTTGGGTCTCTACCACCTACCCCAAGAAACTATAATTCTTGGCGATGTTAACATAGACTGGAACACTATTAATAATGATAACCCTCCTCTCACATTAACCTACATGGTTTCTCACAAACTATTACCTCAACTACAAGAGTCAATAAGCCCAGTAATAAAGAGAGTATACTAGACTGGATACTCACAAATAAAGTTAACAAACAATATAAAGTAGGTACCTTGCCAGATGACATCAGCGACCACTCCCTAACCTACATTACTAGATTAAAATCAGAATATGTCAACCTCCCTAATACAAGGCTAATTCGATCTCTCAAGCATTTTAACATAGACCTCTTTAAAGCTGATCTGAGAGCATGTGAATGGAATTGTTTAAAATCACTTCCTCTGGAGGAAGCAGTATTATTGTTTAATACTACATTCTTATCCATACTCAATACACATGCTCCCAGCTCCATTAGAATTAAGACCAAACCTGCCCCATGGCTGACCTCAAACACTAAAAAACTCATGCATGCTAGAAACAAAGCATGGACAAAATGGAGATGTGATAGACAAAAACCTGATTTAGTTAATTTCCGCCAGCTTAGAAATCTTGCAAAAAAATCAATAATCTCTGACAAGAAAAATTTCTACTGTAAGCTTCAGGAAACTCATATTAACAACTCCAAACAGTTCTGGTCCTCAGTAAATAGACTTCTCTCCCCAGGGACTGCAAAACTCCTTCCCTCTAAATACTGATCCAGATACCCCACTCCACACTGCCAATGTCTTCAACTCTTTTTTCTCTGAAACTATTCAATCCTTAGCCAAACAAATGAACCCTAACGACTCTCATATACCAACTAACATAACCACCTCCTCTTCTAACTTCTCTAAAACCTATATCTACCTCTTTTATCTATAAACTCATTCACAAACTAAAACCCTGTACACCTTCTGCTGACAAGCTCCCTTCTCTGTTCCTCCAGAAAGCTGCCAAAGAAATTGCATATCCTATATCCTTACTTATCAACAGAACTATCCAAGAAGGAACCATCCCTGATATCTGGAAAGTATCCTATATTATCCCACTGCATAAAGGTGGAAACTCCCTTGACCTTTCCAACTTTAGACCAATTGCCCTTCTCTCCCCCCTAGCAAAGATCATGGAAAAATGTATTCATCAACAACTTGTACACTATCTCTCTTCACAGCATAATAGCAAACTGCCAGCACGGTTTCAGACCCCACCATAGCACCACCACTGCCCTTCTATCTTTTGTAGATACTATCAACAAAAATCAAACCAACAACACTTTCTCTTCCGCCCTTTTCATTGACCTCTCTAAAGCTTTCGACATGGTCAACCACTCACTCTTACTTCACATTCTTAAATCTCTCTTGTGATAAACTGGCCACTAGCTGGTTTAAATCTTATCTTAGCAACAGACAACAAGCAGTAATTTGGGAAAACCACATCTCATCTCTCTTGCCTATATCCATTGGAGTTCCCCAGGGCTCCATTCTGGGTCCACTGCTGTTCTCCTCTTTATTAACGACCTTCAAACTGCTATCCCACAAGCTACCTGCATACAATATGCAGATGATTCTACCCTAATCTGCACAGCCCTTCCTCTACTGAACTGACCTCATTGACCCAAAACACCTTTAACACAGTAGAAACTTGGTTTTCTACACGGTTTCTCCTACTAAATGCCAAAAAAAACAAACTTCTCCTCTTCTCCCCACCTCTCGCTCCTCCTTTAAACTTCTCCATTTCCTCAAACAATGGCACCATCATCTCACCTGATCCTACCACTAAACTCTTAGGTATAACCATCGACAATAATCTTTCCTTGATCAGCATATTAATAACACCATCAAGACTGTTAACAAAAAATTGGATCCCTATATCGATCAAACCTTTTCTAACCCCAGCAACTAGAACCAAAATTGCTCAATCTCATCTCCTATCTACTCTCCTATATGCTTCCCCCATTTATACAAACCTTAAAAAAATCAATCTTAATAAACTTGCAACCTGTTATAACAACATAGCTCGCCACTGGTAACCCCTTTAGGACCCACCATTGTATAAACCTAAAACAACTTGGCTGGCTGGAATTTCAAAACTACCTAATAATCCCTCAACTCACTATAGCCCACAACATACTACACCTTCCTGACAACACCCCTATAATCTCTCAACTTCTAATCCCTTACAACAATCTCAACTCACTTCGCTCTTCTAGTAAAATTATGACAAAATCAATAAAAGTAAACAATACAGCAGGTGGTTCTCTATTCACTAACACTATAGGTAGAAGTTGGAATCTCTTACCTAGTGACATTACCTTGACTACATCCCTGCCTCTATTCAAACAGAAAATTAAACTTTTCTTCCTAAACCATTGGCTTTGTTCCTGCAATGCACCTGATTAACCTTTTCTATACACACTTCTTATCTATTTTTGCCTCTTCCTCCCCTCTTTTAACCTTTCTAATTCTAACTATGCATAATTTATGTAAAATTGCTAATAAGTAATTGCATATATGTAATGCAAATATGTAATGAACTACATATGGTGTATATGTCTCTCTTTAAAACTATCCTTCCCTCCGGATGGTCTTTTTAATAATAAAATTTTGCTTTTATTAGAAGTAATGTTTTTTTATGTAATGTACTTAGTATTTAGTGGAGCTTTTCTCCTCGGGCCTCTGCTGAAAATGGACATGTATCCAGCCAGACTAGCCCGGTCAACAAATGTAAAATAAAATAAATAAAATAAAAAAAGTGGGACAGGTGGTAACCGTATGCCTAAGGCTGGCTTTGACCACAACTACTGTAATAATCTACCTCCGAGTTAGCACGGACAGACCCATGATGCAAACACACACACACACACATTACAGTCCCATGGAAACACACACCGCACTCTCAACACACACTTACACACACTACAGCAATCGGAACCACACACAGTATCTACCTGGACCGCAGCACCGGCAGCAATAACTGAATGTCCCTTAACATTGTGATAATATTACTCGCGGTTATAGTGTTCCGGTACTGTGGTCTTTCAGTCTTTAAGCCTCGTGATTACGCATGTCAGTATGTAAAGCATTCGGTAGTTGGCAGTATCCTATTTATTTGTACCTCCATGGTTGTGTACAAGTCGTTAACCTATATATTCGCATATATGTATTTCAGTATATATCGACATACATCTCTCTATCACCCTTTCTATCCCTATTATATATATATATATATATATATATATATATATATATATATATATATATATACAGAGAGAGAGAGAGATAGACAGGGAGAGGGAGAGAGAGTGTACACACCTTTCGTTGGGTACATGGCGGTGTATTCTGTTTGCTGAACTCTGCCCTTTTGTGTTTTAACCTGTCACAATGCACACCTGCCGTTGGTACATCTCGGGTAGCTTGGTGATAGGTGATTGTGTACATGGTTGCGTGTTCTACTCCTGCCAGTGGTCGTTTTACCTCTCAGAGCAGGCACTGTTAGTACAAGGGTGAATAATGCTGGTTTCACCTGTTCTGGACATCTTTGACCGTGATCTGCGCGGAATTGGGTAAGGCTTAGACCTGTTTAGCGCATATCCATGTAGTCATGTTTAAACAACACTTACCGTCACTTGCCGGTGCATAAACCCGCTAACATGTGCTTACATGTGCTCTAATGACCTACATCCAACATCCATTATTCGTGCCATCGGGATTACGTAATGGACCTTGCAGGATGTGGAACCAGGTACATACACGACACAGTCAGCATTGGGAATCTATGTCAGAGTGAGCCACACACTGTAATGTGCTACACCTGTACACAACCATGACTGGAGAATGCCGGGGTGGCAGATACCTGTCATGGGTACTTCCCATGCTTTGGCACTACATCCCTAATTACATTATATGGAGGCCCTCATTAACACACCTGGGAATCCATGCAGAGTAGGTGGGGAACAGTGGTTACACATGTGGATCCCGCAATTGGCTCTGCTCCACAGAGGGACAGTTCGTTAATCGATGGGGTGGCGATAGCAGACACATTTTGCCTAGGCTGCTGAATGGCCTCTGACAATCGGGCATCTACCTACCGATGTACCTAGGAACCTATACATACAGTATCAACATATGCTGTTAGCTTCATTTACTGTTCAGGTGTTGACTTTCCTTGTTCCAATAGCTGTTGTGTGTGCAATAGTTGAGGGCTGCCTATGTAGGATTCACACAGTAGGCCACCTATACATTACAGTTTGCAGGAGGTCGTGTGTGTGTGACATTCGTTTTTACTGTGTGTGCAGGTGGAGAAGTGCGTCCGTCCATAGGGGCCTAAACTGTCAGTGTATGTGCTATACGTTCCCTCTTTGCCAAGGCATGGGCATATTGGGCACACCTCCGTCTGCCTACTGGGGCTGGCACAAGTTGTTCATGGTCTGAATCCCTCTGTGCCTGTAATGGCCTTGGCAATTGCAGTGGGCTGTGAGGGCCTTCACCATTATGTCCCTGCTGCAGCTGTTTCTGCAGGATCATATTATGTAGCATGGCACATACTATGAAGATGTGGGCACACGTGCCTGGAGAGTACTGCAAGGCTCCACCAGATTTGTCCAAGCAACAGAACCGTGATTTCATTATCCCAAACACATGCTCTATGATGATTCTGATTTGTGTGTGTGCCTCATTATGGCGTTCTTGCATGGGTGTGTGTGCATTTCTTATGGGAGTCATCACCCACAGCTCCAGTGCATAGCCAGCATCCCCCACAAGGTGGCCATATGGGATGTCCCGCCTGACAAATACCTGATACAGCTGTGAGGCATGCCAGATGTGGGAGTCATGGTAGCTTCCAGGGCTGCCAGCACACACATCCGTGATAATGCCCTGGGCATTGCACACAACCTTGATGGAGTGGTATCCCTTGCGGTTTATGTAGCGCCTACCATGGTCTCTGGGTGGTGACTTGATATGTATGTGCGTGCAGTCTATTGCACCCAGTACCTCCGGGTGGTGTGCCACATGGTGGAAGAAACACATATTGCTGGCCAACTCCTCCTGAGTTCGGGGGAAGTATATATGCTCACTAGCATGTGGTAACATGGCATCCAGGAGCTGGTGGAGTACCCTGGATGCCGATGCCTGTGAGATCCCCATAATATCTCCAGATGACCATTGAAAGGTACCTGTGGCTAGTATTCTCAAGCTTACACATACCTTTGTGTCCACTGGGATGGGTTCCCCTCTGTTGTTTCTGGATCTCAGGCGTGGCCGGCACAGCTCAACTATTTGCTGTATGATGTCCCTGTCCATCCTGTAATGCTCTACTATCTCCAGATCATGTAGCCCCTGGTAGGTTACCCTTGGTCTGAACACTCATCTCCTCCTCCGGGGCCTGAGGTGGTTGTCAGCGTCATCCTCCACAACACCTTCAGTCTCCAACACATGCAGATGAATCACAGCTATGGCAGCTCCCATCAAGTACATTGTAAAAGTTCCCCATCTGTTTACACCGATGGTGCAGTGTTTGGGAATACACAAGTGTGTGTGAGGTGCCTTCACACTTTATACTATTGTGCTTTCAACACTGATGATATCATAGGGTGTGTATGTACATTCAGAGCTGCAGGGTATCTTGTGTTTTACCACAGATACTGCTATTGTGCTGCCTTTGATGTTGAATTACATTTTAGCTGGAGTGGATTACCTCTTCCCCTTGCCTCAACTTTTCTTAACGATTCCCCTCCCATTGTCTGGCATGCATCCAGCAGCCAGCTTTCTTGTTTTGTACTCTCCTGAACCAGGATTGTCTTACGAAATGTGTTCTATTGCCGATCTACCGCAGGTTTGCTTTGCTCGGCGGTTACAGTTCTCTTTACTTTGCAATCCGACACCTCCCCTATCCTGTTCTGCAGGTTGCTGCTAGCAGCCTTGTTAGCTGGTGTCAGTTGCCCACTGTGAGTTAATAGGTGTTAATTGCTCAGTTGTCCTCCAATTACCCTACTGCGGCATTTCCTTATTGTCTTCCCCTAAACTTCCTTTTTGAGTTGTGGTGCGCAGAGCGTGAGTCCGCTTACCAGGTTTCGGGCATGTTTTCATCTACGTACACATGCGCTTTCGGGCACCATGTGTGCTCTCAGCTGAGCAAAGCTATACCTACATCCACACCCCTGTCCTGCGGCTTTGCTTAGTAATGGGCAGCCCGGATTTGCATTGCTCCAATGTGCTTACAGCTGCAGTGGCACACCCCACTGCTGATGTCATGTATTCCTCAAGACCACTCCTCGGTGCTGTAGTGCTGCGCCGTATTGTACATCCTTAGACCGGCGTGACATTTGCTATTCACTATTACTTGCCTCATTTGCATGGCATTGACTACTAATTCATAGTTACTGCACCGAACACTGTCACAGGCGCTTAGCAACCCTTACAGCGTGGTTGTGGTGTAGCATGCATACCATTGATTATTATGGTGAAATCATGATTTGTGTTACATTGCTATTTTATGACATTTGTATATATTTTCCTTGTGTTCCCATTTACGGACACATGCCCTATGGTTGTACTTTGCGTTACTGTGGCCATGACATTAAATGTTATTTTTTAGGTGTTCTGCATCTTTTCTTATGCCATTGATTGTATATTTAGCCATTGGCATATGTTAACTTTGTAATACATGAGTCTGGTCCACTTCCAAGCTCCGATGTTCTGTTTGTCAACATGTAAACTGTTTTTTTTTTGTTTACATTTCTGTAGGCTTACGCTATGCCTATGCCACTTCATGAATCACTATGTACCTTCATTTGCATGCTGCAGTACTACGCATGGGGTGATTTGCATACCTACGCCGGGAGCTGCGCAGATCTGGCGTACGCTGGTAGTGCACATGGAATTGGATCGTACCTGAATTGGTCGGCAGCCATATTTGGCGTTATACCACCTACACTATGCCTGCGCCTGGTGCAAGCTTCATGAATCCTGAGGATTATGTTTTTTCTCACCTGTATTGCTCTCAAGTATATTTTTTAGGTTTTTACCCCTACCGTAAACTATTTGTGGTTGTGTACCTAAAACTTGCTTACTAGCATTGTTTAGGCAAAATGTCCATCCATTTCTTAGACTTGAAACAACTTGGGGGGCAAGTGTATTGTATCTCAATACAAATACATCACTTTGCTTTTCCCTATCACCCACAACATGTGCTACTAACACTGTGTTCCTTAATATAGGGGTATACACATTATCCCTTTTTCTCAAAACTTCTTTTTTAACATTTAATAGTAGCTTCAATGGGTAGCCCCTATCCAAAAACATGCCAATTAATTTGAACATTTCCTCTTTAAAGACTATATTATCACTCACCAGCCTTAAAGTTCTCACCATCTGTCCCTTAACTATACCTTTTCTTTGATGGTAAGGATGGCAATTGTCAAAATGTAATATTGAATTTGAATAGGTCTCATTTCTGTCGATGTTGCTACTCAGCCCAAAGTTTGATTTTTTCAAATTAATGTCCAGGAAGTTTATCTCATGTTGATGCCAAGTATAAGTAAATTTTAAAAAGTTTGTCGTAACATTCATGTATTCAATGAACTCACCTATTTTAGTTTCATCTCCCCTCCATAGGATGAGTATATCATCCAAAATCTATTGTATAAAAGAATATCTTTATACTTGGATGGAAATATAAATGAGTTCCCCCATGTAAGTAGCACCAAGTTTGAAAATACCGGAGCACATCTTGCTCCCATCACCACACCCATCAATTGTTGATATATCTCCCCTTCAAAACTAAGAAAATTGATTTTTCAAAACCAGTTACATGAGCTCAACCAATAGGTTTATTTTAGCTTTATCAGTCTTTTTACTGTTCAGTAAACTATCATGGAAAATGTTCAAGCTTTGATCATGGGTGATAACTGTAAACAAGTTAATGACATCTACTGTCAAGAAAACATAGTTGGTTTCATTTTTCACTGCACTCAATCTTTCTAAGCAATGCCAGGAATCCCTTATAATGTGATCAACTTCCTCCACTACCACTTTTGACCATTTGTCCACATAGGATGCTAGGGGTTCCATTTTGAAACCACCTGCTACCACAATTGGCCTAAAAGGGGGGTTGTAAATGTCCTTGTGGACTTTTGTATACCAAAGATAACTGGTAGTGTCAGATATTTCACTGTCAAGTAGCTAAACTCACTCTCATCTAACATTCCTTGAAATAGTGCATCTTGCAAATATATATCAATCTTCAGGTAGGCCCTACTAACCTAGTTTTTAGATGCCTTATAGTATGTCTCTTCATTATTAAGTATATCATTCATCTTTAAGCTATAGTCAATAGCAGCCATAATCACCATTCCACCCCATTTGTCAGGTTTCATAAATCAAGTAAACACAAAGGTGTCCGGCACAATAAAGGTTATCCTGTATACGAAAAATGCAGGCAGATCAATCCAAAGTGTACTAAATCCTTTTATTACATCAAAAATAAAAACACATAAACTCCAAACTGAAATCGATTAAGCGCTTTCGTCTCCACAAACGGAGACTTCATCAGAATAAATGAATGAACCTCAGCTTTCCTTTTATATTCTCCAAATTTCATTAACTTAATTAATAAAATCATTAAACAATAAAACCATTGCCTTGTTGTAACTTGTTCCATTTAAAGCAACATTCATACATTAAAAACATAATATGAATAAAGGTGCTTTTTTAATGCATAAGACAATAATTCATCATAATGTACATAGTCAATAAAACCGATAAAACCGATTTTAAGTATTTTGTACTTCATAGTAAAAATAGAAACAATAGACACTTTAGTTTCCTGTTTGGAGAAGAAGCATAACTATACCTATTTTGCCATGTAGTGCAATTAGTTCTCAGTAAGCTGATGTGCCTGGGTCCACCCCCATTGGCTGCTTCCATAACCTTAGCCCTTTTGGCACTTGGTTTAAGGCCAACGATTTGGTTAAAAATAAGGTATCAAGTTGTAAAGCCCTGTACCTAGTACAAAGCTTTTCAAAGTTTGTAATCTGGTTCCTTAGTGTCGGCATTTCCCTTCTCGCCTCTTGCAGGCCTGAGAATTCCAATTCAGATGTAAAGAACCAATCCTTAAAGTCACGCTGTTCCCCTGTGTTGTCAGATATTAAGTTAATCCTAGTTCTCGCTCTAACAATCGGTTGCTGCCCCACAATGTCAGGGTTACTCACAGCACCAGCACTGTTACCTGTTCCATCCTTAACGGGTGAATGTAGCGTAAACAGTTCAGCTTGTGTGCTGGTTTCTCCCAAAACAGCATCGTTGCCAGCATACAAGATTTGAAGTTTTTCCACAGCTTTAGCCAGTTCTCTAATGGCTTCTTCCATCACAGCCCTCTAAGTGCTGAACAGTATCAAACAAAATTAGAGATAAACCACAGGGCCGATAATTAGACAAGTAAAACACAAAACAGTCCACAAGGGACTTCAAAAGCACAGGTAAGGAAAAAAATATATATGAATAACCGGGCCACCAAGGTAATTTGCAGGACTTTAATAGTACCAAATAACTGAGCGCTTTTACCAGAAACTAAGTCTGGCTTCTTCAGAGTCATCTGGTACAACAACAATCACAGTTTAAATAACAGTTCATATTACCAACACCAATCAACTGTGGTCAATTTCATTATATCATTCAGGTGTCTTAGCCATTTAAACAAACACCAATGACCATAACAAAACAAATTAATAAAAAAAATATATATACACGTATACTACATCTTCATATCATATCACTTGGACACTAAAAAAATATTCTGTAAAAAACATGGAAAATACACGGAAAATACAAAATATGGAAGAAGGGAATGTAAACTACAGTTCATCCTAATATTCACAATACCCTAAATATAACTTAACTTTTAAATTTTATTGGCCCTTAGTTTTAAAATGGGCATTAAGGTAGTGCTATCATTTAAACCTGGTGAATTGCAGGCATTTAGTCTCAATTGCCATTGCAAATCCTTTGCTTCTACCTCAGCATTAACCCCCCCCCCCATTCCATGGTTCCATGTTCTTTCTATAAAAAAGAACAACAATTTTTTAAAACTTGCACAATTTTTACTATGTAATTAAAGTGTACTGTGTTCATTTTTATTTTTAATACATCTTAGGTGCTTAGAGATTCTATCACGCAGCCTGCGAATGGTTTTACTAACGTAAAAACCATCGTAGGCTGTGCTGGTTGCCACATATACCAATTTAGTACTATTACAATTGCATTTACCTGGACATGAAATAGAAAATTTGTCATCTTTAACACATAAATAAGGGCCATCATTAATAAATTGGCAATACCTACATGTCCCACACTTGGTCATTAGAGAGACATTATGTTTTTTCTCACCTGTATTGCTCTCAAATATATTTTTTAGGTTTTTACCCCTACCATAAACTATTTGTGGTTGTATACCTAAACCTTGCTTACTAGCATTGTTTAGGCAAAATTTCCATCCATTTCTTAGACTTGAAACAATTTGGGGGGGGGGGGCAAGTGGATTGTATCACAATACAAATATTTCACTTCACTTTTCTTATTTATGTGTTAAAGATTACAAGTGTTCTATTTCATGTCCAGGTAAATGCAATTGTAATAGCATTAAATTGGTATATGTGGCAACATGCACATCCTGTGATGGTTTTTACATTGGTAAAACCATTCGCAGACTGCATGATAGAATCTCTGAGCACCTAAGATGTATTAAAAATAAAAATGAACACAGCACACTTTATTTACACAGTAAAAACTGTGTAAATTTAAAAAAAATGTGTTCTTTGTTATAGACAGAACATGGAACCATGGAAGGGGGGGGGATTTTAATGCTGAGGTAGAAGCAAAGGAATTGCAATGGCAATTGAGACTAAATAACTGCAACTCACCATGTTTAAATGATAGCACTACCTTAATGCCCATTTTAAAACTAAGGGATAATAAGATTTAAAAGTTGTTATACTTAGGGTATTGTCAATATTAGGATGAACTGTATTTTATATTTCCTTCTTCCTTATTTTGTATTTTCCGTGCATTTTTCATGTTTTTTAGAGAATATTTTTTAGTGTCCAAGTGATATGATATGAAGATGTATATGTGTATATATATTTTTTATTAATTTGTTTTGCTATGGGCATTGGTGTTTGTTTAAATGGTTAAGGCACCTGAATGATGTCATGAAATTAACCACAGCTGATTGGTGTTGGTAATATGAACTGTTATTCAAACTGTGATTTTTGTTGTACCAGATGACTCTGAAGAAGCCAGACTTAGTTTCTGGCAAAAGTGCTCAGTTATTTGGTACTATTAAGGTGCTGCGAATTACCTTGGTGGTCCGGTTATTTATATATTTTTTTCCTTACATACATTCAGGTGGAACCAACTCAATGGGATGGTGTCCCCACCCAAGGGCCCACACAGACATGATCGTGTCACCCAAAGTCAGGTCCAGGGTCTGGTCATAGGGAGCTCCACAGAGACTTGGAGCAGGTGCTACAGCACCTTGAGGCCCTCAGTACACACTGATAGGTTCCACATGCTCCTCCTGCTCATCATCCAGCCCAAGCACCTTCAGAGCCGTGAAGCTGATGTTGTCGCTGGCAATGGGTGGGGGCTTTGTTCCCATTATTTCCATATGGGAGCTCATGGGGCTTCCACATCACAGACGACACTCCCCATCCAGGGTGTTTACCCACCATATGTGTCATATACCACCCCTGTAGGCTGTCTTCTCTAGCTACCAACCCAACCCACCTCCACAAATATACCTGCTATCCTTCCCCAAATTCCCAATCCCACCTTCACAGACAAGGGCAATGTGGCCCCAAAAAGGGGTTCACGCATGACATAACCATCCATGTTGCACACACTTACTGCTGTGTGTATGTATATATATATATATATATATATATATATATATATATGTGTGTGTATGTATTGATATGTGTGATGTTCCCTCACACATAGCATGCAGCACTGTGATGCAAAACTAGGGGACATGTATTTATATACATATGTGTGTGTGTATGTTTGTATATTTGTAGACATGCACACATATATATATATATATATATATATATATATATATATATATATATATATGTGTGTGTGTGTGTGTGTGTGTGTGTGTGTGTAGATATATATGTGTTTATATATATATATATATATATATATATATATATATATATATATATATATGTTGTTTGTTTGTCTTTTTGGCTTTTACCGGATAGTTGTCGCCACAGTGGAACTCCGGTCCGCTAATGATTGGCAGCAGATTTTGTTTTTGGTGCCAAGTTGCCAGCCTGATGCCCAACCTTCAGCGAAGGCACAACCATTCATGCATGTCTTTCGGAGGCCAATCGACCACAGGGAGGACATGCAGACTCCACAAAGAAGGCACT
>NC_056740.1:106781978-106791978 GCF_019279795.1 Protopterus annectens | reverse complement strand
GCAGATATGGGTTGATTAACTGAACATGCTGGACAATTCTGTACACTTGCGGGGTATGATTCTGCATACAGTTTACTACCACTCCCAAGATTCAAACCATGGCTGTGTCTGCTAAACGTAAAACAGTGTCTATCACAGTCGAGTGTAGTTTATAGATATTGCTGTGTATCTTTTCTCTGATTTCTGTCTGTAAGTCTCCTGTGGTTTTACAATGTAATCCTGTAATTACAACACTCTTATACGAGATTTCCTAGACAGTTTTATTATGTAGCACAATGTGGGTGACAGTGATGAGTAATACCTTATTATTCAGAGCAACTATAACATTAACAATGCCATACAATACCAGTGTAAACAGTACCAGTCCAGGATTTCAATCTTTTATTTCTAGGCACAGTTTTCATATCTCACAGACCTGTGGGGGCAATGTTAGTTAGCACTACCTGAATGTTGCCACACATATTACCAGATTCCACATTCGTATTATGCACATACATCTCACTCTGTTACTGCACACAATCTGGTCACAGCTTCACAACAAGCGGGTGAAGATATGGACATACTTGGCTTATTACTCTCATAACATTTTAGGGAGTTGCTGGAGTGACAGGTTTGTTCTTATAGATGCCTGACAATCAGTTGTGTTTCGTTATTTGCTGCCAAAATGTCTGGGATAATCCCACTGATTTGCCAGGGGGGCAGGGTGACAGGTAGTGGATATGGGCCAATTAACTGGACATTCTGGACATATCTGTACAATTGTGGGGTATGATTCTGCATACAGCTTACTACCACTCCCAGGATTCGAACCATGGCTGTGTGTGCTAAAAATACAACAGTTCACATCTCAGCTGAGTGTGCTATTTGGATTATGTTGTCTATCGTTTCACTGTTTTCTGTCTAAGTCTCTCTCAGTTGTACAATATGACCTCTTGTGATTACAACAGTAATCTACAGACATTCCTACATATTTTATTTATGTAGCACAGTGTGGGTAACAGTGCTTAATACAACAGTACTATTAAGAGATTGTAACTCTACATTACCATATGATACCAGAGTAAACACATGCAGTCCAGCAGTTAGACTTTTATTGTCTGGCTGTTATCCTTTTATTTACATACAACCTATATGAGACTCTTCCTGCCATATTCTTTGGTGTATGCAGTACATGCCTTATACAATACAGGTTTTATACAGGCAATTAACTTACTACTACTTTTAGATTTATTTCCTATGACAGTGCATGCAAGAGTATTACTAACTTGCCTCGTGATGCAACTGCTGCAAACTACAGGCATGGGCTTCCTGGTTCATAGCCCACTCATCTGCCACTGTCAAAGACATAAGAAGAATATTTAGCCATACCTATCCATAATATACATGAGCCGGCAATTATTAAACAGGTAGTGGACTGATACTTACACATGGCTGGGACAACTCCCGTCCTCCTAGTCTCATGGATACAGTGATCCAGGAGATCCTTTTTTCTCCACTTCAGGTCGGCATAGTGATGCCTGACCTACTCACCAGTTCGAGCTATGTCAGTGGCACTGGTGAGGTTACAAGCAAGATGGTCTCAGGCTACTGCTTTATATTGGGAACCCTGGTACTGGCCCTGCAGCAGTCTCTGGTCAGGGTCTTTAACAAGGAGTCCTGCCATGACTTTGGACTCCTGGATGCCCCAGTGCTGTGCCTGAAAGCACACTCCCTCTCCCATACCAGTCATAGTGCCTACAGGAGCAAGCTGTAACCAGTCATGATATGTATTTCCACCTGTTGGGTTTAAATATGGCCGATTTTCCGCACTTTGCCGTGATTGGATGGTTTTGGGCAAACCTGCTTACCTAAGGTTGGCATTGCTTAAAGGGGTATACCAATGGGCAAACTGATTTAGCTGTTCTACACATTGTTTACACCTAGTAAGCTGGGCTGTGCAATGCTTAGCGCTGCTTAATTGTTAATTTACATACTATTTGCTGTTTGTCATTGATTTATTATTCATTACATGTTATATATGTGTATGGTATCCATGATTCATGTGTACATACACTGTAGTCCTTGTGTTTATTAGGGGATTTCAACACTTTATTACAATGATACCTCAAATCTGGACTTAATTCAGTACTCCAGTTCACATATTTATGTTATGTAGTAGGTTATAGAACATAAAACTGTATATAGATTACTTTCACATGTTAAGTTTTATTTTCCTATAATGAGGATCTGTTTGGTGATACCTCAATCTTCTGTACTGCCGTGATGGCTTAGTGGTTAACTACTGTGACTATAGTGTACAGGGTCCTGGGTTCAAGACCTGCAAAGGCTGTTTATTTTGTTTTTGGCCAGAACAGCGGCTGTTATATACAAAGTGATTAAGACACTTTGAAACAATTGTAAGTGGGTTTGCGTGGGTTTGCGCGAAGGTAAGCAATGCTAACCTCTGGGTAAATATGCTTACAGAGAGTTAGCTTCAATATTGCTTAGCCTATGCATTGCTTACCCCAGCGCAAATGGTCTTAAACTCGCTTACTACTGCTTAAATATGCTTACTCCCATGCACTACTGCTTAATATTGCTTACTCCTGCTTACCCTCATACTAATTTGGACAGAAATGTAAAATGGTTCTTGGGAAGGTGGTGGATTTGGACACTCTGGATTTATCATTCATTACACATTGTACCTTTGATTTGTATCCCTGATTCATGTGTACATATACTGTATGGGACACTTGTGTTTATCTGTGGATTTTACAACATTATGACAATGACACCTCACATCTGCATTTAATGCAGTACTCCAGTTCACAAATATATGTTATTTGGTAGGTTATGTAACAAAAAATATTGTTCACAAAGTGATTTGACATGGAAAATGGAATGAGACTCCAACCGGGAATGACTGCTCATAAGGCGAATGCTCTGCCTACTACATTATTGCAGTACTGCTTCATTTGCTTATAACTTGATATTTATCCTCTTGTGCCATTTAAGCTGCAGTATACGTAGCTAAGCAATGGGCAAACCCACGCACCTACGGTTAAATTTTATCTGTTTGATAAAAAAAATAGCTTGTTTATATTTTATATTTTAACTATTGCTCTTATAAAGTTGGTGGGGTGTTGCTGGGGGTATGCAAACACCTATGAGCGGTCTCGCTCATCTCAGCTGAGTGTGCTATTTGGATTATGTTGTCTATCATTTCACTGATTTCTGTCTAAGTCTCTCTCATTTGTACAATATGACCTCTTGTGATTACAACAGTAATCTACAGACATTCCTACATATTTTATTTATGTAGCACAGTGTGGGTAACAGTGCTTAATACAACAGTACTATTAAGAGATTGTAACTCTACATTACCATATGATACCAGAGTAAACACATGCAGTCCAGCAGTTAGACCTTTATTGTCTGGCTGTTATCCTTTTATTTACATACAACCTATATGAGACTCTTCCTGCCATATTCTTTGGTGTATGCAGTACATGCCTTATACAATACAGGTTTTATACAGGCAATTAACTTACTACTACTTTTAGATTTATTTCCATTGACAGTGCATGCAAGAGTATTACTAACTTGCCTCGTGATGCAACTGCTGCAAACTACAGGCATGGGCTTCCTGGTTCATAGCCCACTCATCTGCCACTGTCAAAGACATAAGAAGAATATTTAGCCATACCTATCCATAATATACATGAGCCGGCAATTATTAAACAGGTAGTGGACTGATACTTACACATGGCTGGGACAACTCCAGTCCTCCTAGTCTCATGGATATAGTGATCCAGGAGATCCTTCTTTCTCCACTTCAGGTCGGCATAGTGATGCCTGACCTACTCACCAGTTTGAGCTATGCCAGTGGCACTGGTGAGGTTACAAGCAAGATGGTCTCAGGCTTCTGCTTTATATTGGGAACCCTGGTACTGGTCCTGCAGCAGTCTCTGGTCGTGGTCTTTAACAAGGAGTCCTGCCATGACTTTGGACTCCTGGATGCCCCAGTGCTGTGCCTGAAAGCACACTCCCTCTCCCATACCAGTCATAGTGCCTACAGGAGCAAGCTGTAACCAGTCATGATATGTATTTCCACTTGTTGGGTTTAAATATGGCCGATTTTCCGCACTTTGCCGTGATTGGATGGTTTTGGGCAAACCTGCTAACCTAAGGTTGGCATTGCTTAAAGGGGTATACCAATGGGCAAACTGATTTAGCTGTTCTACACATTGTTTACACCTAGTAAGCTGGGCTGTGCAATGCTTAGCATTGCTTAATTGTTAATTTACATACTATTTGCTGTTTGTCATTGATTTATTATTCATTACATGTTATATATGTGTATGGTATCCATGATTCATGTGTACGTACACTGTAGTCCTTGTGTTTATTAGGGGATTTCAACACTTTATTACAATGATACCTCAAATCTGGACTTAATTCAGTACTCCAGTTCACATATTTATGTTATATAGTAGGTTATAGAACATAAAACTGTATATAGATTACTTTCACATGTTAAGTTTTATTTTCCTATAATGAGGATCTGTTTGGTGATACCTCAATCTTCTGTACTGCCGTGATGGCTTAGTGGTTAACTACTGTGACTATAGTGTACAGGGTCCTGGGTTCAAGACCTGCAAAGGCTGTTTATTTTGTTTTGGCCAGAACAGCGGCTGTTATATACAAAGTGATTAAGACACTTTGAAACAATTGTAAGTGGGTTTGCGTGGGTTTTGCGAAGGTAAGCAATGCTAACCTCTGGTTAAATATGCTTACAGAGAGTTAGCTTCAATATTGCTTAGCCTATGCATTGCTTACCCCAGCGCAAATGGTCTTAAACTCGCTTACTACTGCTTAAATATGCTTACTCCCATGCACTACTGCTTAATATTGCTTACTCCTGCTTACCCTCATACTAATTTGGACAGAAATGTAAAATGGTTCTTGGGAAGGTGGTGGATTTGGACACTCTGGATTTATCATTCATTACACATTGTACCTTTGATTTGTATCCCTGATTCATGTGTACATATACTGTATGGGACACTTGTGTTTATCTGTGGATTTTACAACATTATGACAATGACACCTCACATCTGCATTTAATGCAGTACTCCAGTTCACAAATATATGTTATTTGGTAGGTTATGTAACAAAAAATATTGTTCACAAAGTGATTTGACATGGAAAATGGAATGAGACTCCAACCGGGAATGACTGCTCATAAGGCGAATGCTCTGCCTACTACACTATTGCAGTACTGCTTCATTTGCATATATCTTGATATTTATCTTCTTGTGCCATTTAAGCTGCAGTATACGTAGCTAAGCAATGGGCAAACCCACGCACCTACGGTTAAATTTTATCTGTTTGATAAAAAAAATTAGCTTGTTTATATTTTATATTTTAACTATTGCTCTTATAAAGTTGGGGGGGGTGTTGCTGGGGGTATGCAAACACCTATGAGCAGTCTCGCTCATTCTTATTGCTAAATTGCTGGTCTTGATTGCAGAGTCATGTATATTCTGAGAGCTCTGCTCTCAGACACACCCCCTGCACTTGTACACGCTCCGTGTCTGTTTAGGAGCTCAGGCAGCGCGCCTTCATTAATATGCATGGCGCACTACCATGCTTCTCCTAAATGGCTGCTTCCATGAAGGATTAAGCTAGTCCTGCAGAGAAGAATAGTGAATTCGGGGGCATGATTTACATTTTAGTAAAATAAGCACAAACACAAAACAACAAAACTTTCAGGCAACTGACCCTTTTCAATGTATCAAGTAAAAACATCCAATATACTTTATATAGATGGCACAAAATTCAGTTACTAAGCCAAACAAACTCATTAAAGTTATATAACAATTTAAACATATTTGTACCTCATTTAAAATACTTATGTTATTTACTTTGCTTTTAATTATTTGCTCTACAATACTGGTTTTATACATAAAGATGTATTCACACCAGGTAAATGATCAGTACAGAGAAACATGATCCATGTATACTGTGTTAATTCTGTGTTAAACAATATATCTCCACCTGTTGTATTAGGAATTATTCTTCAAAAGGATCTAAAGTTAATGTGTTACACTCATCTCTAATATGCTTTGCTAAAGAACTTGTTATAGCATTCCAATGAATATAACAGAGATGTTCCACTATTCTTTTTTTTAAAGTCTTCTATTCCTCTTACTTGTATCACAAAAGCTAGAAAAAATATATTATCAGTAAATTGATGTTACAAAAGTCCTAAAATGAAATACATATTTTGGTTACTGGATACTTATAAACAATGTCCTTAATTATGTATATACAAAAAGAGCAATTATAACAAGGACATCACTTTTATTCTTTAACAGTTAAGGTTTGTGCTAAATTAGTGCACCTCCTGTAAGTAAACTGAGGAAGTTCACCTACTCACTTCTGTATATCCAATGTTTAACTTAGTATTGACAAATTATTTTAATTATATGCTTGGTGGAATAGTTCTGTTAAATTTTGTAACATTGTACCATATGAGATCCACTAATATAGCTTACCTTGCTTTGCCAAAGAGTTCATATTCAACTAAAGACTGTTGTCTAATATTATTTAAAAATACTAATCATATGCAGTAATTCTAAATTCAGTAGACATTAAAATAATCTCTTCTATACAGTCTTCTTCTTGCATAATTAGTCCACTTGCTCAAAAGAACTGACTTTTCAGTGCACCTTTAGACAGATAACTTGGGTGCATACTACTCCTATGCCAAAAAGTGACTAGTGCACCCATCACCACCCCAGAGGACTAGAACTCTTTTGAGATAAAACTCTTTATTAAAATAAACACAGTGTTATTTAACACATTATCTAATAGAAAAGAAAATGTCTCTATCTGTCATGCTACCAAACTTACATAAATTGTCTTGTATATCACAAGGATTTGGCATAAGCTTTGAAGGGGGAATTGAGATTTAAAGTTGTCAATACTATCCTTGGGATTCATGAAGCTTGTGCCAGGCGCTGGAGTAGCGTCGGCAATCTAGCGCCAAATATGGCTGCCGAGCGATTCAGGTACGAGCTGTTTCCATGTGCACTACCAGCGGACGCCAGAGCTGCGCAGCTCCTGGTACATGTATGCTAATTACCCCATGTGCAGTAGTGTAGCAGGCAAATGAAGGTATATAGCGATTCATGAAGTGGTGCAGGCGTAGGGTAAGCATGAAGAAATGTAAGCCAAAAAAATGGTTTACATTTTTTCAAACATAAAATTGGAGCCATGAAAGCGGACCAAACTTACGTATTATAATGTTAATATTTGCCAATGGCTAAATATATAGCCAATGGCATAAAAAACATGCACAACACATAAAAAATAACATTTAATGTCATGACCACACTAATGCAAAGTAAAACCGCAGTGCATCTGTGTGCAAACGGGATCACAAGGAAAATATATTTCATATGTCATAAAACTGCAATGTAACACAATTCATGAATTCCCCATAATAGTCAATGGCACGCATGCTACACCACAACCATGGCGCAAGGGTTACTAAGGGTCTGTGATAGTGTTCTGCGCAGTAACTAGGAATTAGTAGTCAATGCCATGCAAATGAGTCAAGTAATACTGAATCACAAATGCCCCACCGGCGTAAGGATGTACCACACGGCGTAATGGTACAACACCGAGGAGTGGCCTGGAGGTAAACATGACATCAGGAGAGGGGTGCGCCACTGTAGCTGTAAGCACATTGGATCATTGCTAATCCGGGTTGCCTTTTGCTAAGCAAAGCCACAGAATAGGGGTGTGGAAGTAGCCATAGCTTTGCTTAACTGAGAGCACACAAGGTAACCGAAAGTGCAAGTGAACGTGGATGAAAACACGCTCGAAACCCGGTAAATGGCTGTGCGCGGCGTGCACCACAGCTGAAACAGGAAGGATACGGGAAGACAATAAGGAAATGCTGCAGCATGGTAATTGGAGTACAAATGAGTAATTAACTCCTAGGAACTCACAGTGGGCCATTGACAACAGCTAACAAGGCTGCTAGCAGCTATCTGCAGAACAGGAAAGGGGAGGTGCTGTACAGCAAAGAAAAGAGAACTGTCACAGCAGAAAAAAGGAAACTTGCAGTAGATCAGCTACATAAGACATTTCCCAACACAATCCTGGGTTGTGAAAGTACAAAACAAAAAAGCAGGCAGCTGGATGCATGCCTGACAATGGGAGGGGAATCGGGTTGAAAATTGAAGTATAGGGCAATAGATGAATCATGGCAGCCAAGCGTAAGTCAACACCAAAGGCCCCACAATAGCAGTACCTGTTGTAAAGTCAATAATTAAGATACCTGGCAGCTAGAATTGCACAAACACACCCAATTACACCAGCATCATCCATTGCACAATAGTATAAGGTGTGAAAGCCCCACACACACACTTGTGTATTCCCAGACATTCTGCATCATTGGTGTATACAGATGGGGAACTTTTAATATGTACATGTTAGGGGCGCCATAGCTTTGATTCACCAGCATGTGTTGGAGACGGATGGTGGTGTGGAGGATGATGCTGACAACCATCTCAGGCACCGGAGGAGATAAGTGTTCAGACCCAGGGTAACCTACCAGGAGCTACATGATCTGGAGATAGTAGAGCATTACAGGGTGGACAGGGACATCATACAGCAACTTGTTGACCTGTGCCGGCCATGCCTCAGAGCCAGAAGTAACAGAGGGGAACCCATCCCAGTGGACATGAAGGTATGTGTAAGCTTGAGAATACTAGCCACAGGTACCTTCCAAAGGCCAACTGGGGATATAATGGGGATCTCACAGGCATCAGCATCCAGGGTACTCCACCAGTTAATGGATGCCATGTTACCACATGCCAATGAGCACATATACTTCCCGCGAATGCAGGAGGACTTGGCCAGCAATATGCGTATCTTCCACCATGTGGCAGACTACCCAGAGGTACCAGGTGCAATAGACTGCACACACATACACATCAAATCACCACCCGGTGAGCAGGGTAGGCACTACATAAACTGCAAGGGATATCTCTCCATCAATGGCCAGGTCATGTGCAATGCCCAGGGCATTATCATGGATGTGTGTGCTGGCAGCCCTGGAAGCTATCATGACTCCCACATCTGGCATGCCTTACAGCTGTATCAGGTATTTGCCAGGGGGGATATCCCATATGGCCACCTGGTGGAGGATGCTGGCTATGCACTGGAACCGTGGATGATGACTCCCATCAGAAATGCACACACAGCCACTCAAGAACGCCATAATGAGGCACACGCAGAAACCAGAATCATCATAGAGCACGTGTTTGGGATGCTGAAATCACGGTTCCGTTGCTTGGACATATCTGGTGGAACCTTGCAGTACTCTCCAGGCACGTGTGCCCACATCTTTATAGTATATGCCATGCTACACAATATGATCCTGCGGATACAGCTGCAGCAGGGACGGAATAGTGAAGGCCCTCACAGCCCAATACCATTGCCAATGGACCCACAGGCACAGAGGGACTTAGACCACAAACACTCTGTGCTAGCCCCAGTAGGCAGACAGAGGCGTGCCCAGTATGCCCATGTCTTGGCAAAGAGGGAACGTATAGCACACACACTGACAGTGTAGGCACTCATGGACTGACACCCTTCTCCACCTGCACACACAGCAAACATGGAAGGCACACACACACACACGACCACCTGTAAATTGTCATGTATAGGTGGTCTACTGTGTGCATCCTACATAGGTAGCCGTCAACTATTGTACACACAACCGCCATTGTCACAAGGTAAGTCAATACCTGAACAGTAAATTAAGCTATCAGCATGTGTCCATACTGTATGTAGAGGTTCATAGATACATAGGTAGGTACATGCCCAAGTGTCCGAGGCCACTCATAAGCATAGGCAAAAAGTGTCTGCTTTCTCCACCCCATCAATTAACTAACTGTCCCCCTGTGGAGCAGAGCCAATTACGGGATCCCTGGGGTGTATC
>NC_056740.1:106741978-106779478 GCF_019279795.1 Protopterus annectens | reverse complement strand
TCCTACACAAATGCACTTTATAAGCACTTACACGAGTGCATGGATCATGCTATCCCTAATAGAAACAAGATGTTATCCTCCAAAAAAAGGAAGCCATTCTGGTGGTCCTCTGCCATAAACAAACTCTACAACAGAAGAAAGAAACTGTTGCAAAAAAAGAGTAAAATCCCATGACTGGAGGAACTCCCTGATCAACCTCAGTAAGAAGCTGAGATCCCTCATAAAATCCTCCAAAGCTAGTTACGAAAACAAAATTGCCACTGACTCTAAAGACAACCACAAAGCATTTTATAGCTATGTCAAGAATCTAAATGGGAACACTCAGATCTGCTCTGAGTTACAGCACAATAGCACTAAATATACAGAACCAACTGATATTGCCAACATCCTAGCAGACAGGTTCAGTGCTAACTTAACCCCCCTCTCACCCCCTAGAGGGCCCATCTCTATACTAGAAGAATGCAAAGTTCCTATAATCACGGCTGCACAGGTAAAAAACACACTCTCCAAAGCCAAGAACACAGCATCCATGGGACCTGACAATATCCCAGGCTGCGTTCCACATGAACTACAGAATGAACTGGCACCCTACCTAAGTACCATGTTCAATCATAGCCTCACTTCAGGCTTTGTACCCACTGAATGGCGCACCATAATGGTTATCCCACTCCACAAAGGGGGAGCCATGACGGACCCTGGGAACTACCACCCCATTAGCCTGATGAGCCTGGTCTGCAAGGCCATGGAATGTATCATCGTGGAACTCATAAACAAAGACATTGGTAATCTCCAAACTCTGGACCCTACCCAGTTTGGATTTGTAAAATGCAGATCATGTCTCCTAAATCTGATTGACTTCTTTGAAGCAGTCACCAAAGCCATAGATGAGGGTAAAATGGTTCACACAGCTTATCTAGATTTCGCCAAGGCTTTCGACACCATCCCCCACTCTGGAATTATAGATAAGCTCACTAAACCAGGTATAAATCCCTATGTCACAAGATGGGTTGCCAACTGGCTCACAGACAGAACCCACACTGTGAAAGTAGCGGATTCCAAATCCGACATCACACCAGTGACAAGTGGAGTACCACAGGGTTCAGTCCTGGGCCCTCTCCTGTTTGGTATCTACTTCTCTGATGTGCAGGCTAACACGGAAGGTCTTTAGCTAACAAAGTTTGCAGATGACTGCAAACTAGGAGCCATAATCGAAACTCCTAATGATGTGGACAAACTACAAAAGGGCCTCACTGAGACAGATACCTGGTGTCGAAGCCATGGCCTGAAGCACAATGCCAAAAAGTGTATTGTCATCCCCTTTGGTAAAAACTCTGTACCCATGAACAACCACATAGCTGGTAGTCTACTTAATGCCGAAAATGTGATAAGAGACCTTGGGACACAGGTGGACAGTAGTCTCTCCTTTGATAATCACATTGCCACAGTGGTCAGGAAATCCTTCTACGTGGCTCATCTCATCACAAAAGGATTCTCATCCAGAAAAAAAGAGGTCATTGTTCCCCTCTACTTATTACTCATTAGACCCATTATAGAGTACAACTCCCCTTTTGGTATGTACCTCACAAGACATCTACAACAACTGGAAAGACCACAGAAATACCTCACAAAGAGGATTGCTGGCTTCAAACAGATGCCCAATGCAGACTGTCTAAAAAAACTACAGCTTTACTCCATCACATATTGCCTACTCAGGGGTGATCTCTGCCTAACATACAAAGCTATGTCAAACCCAGAGCTGTTGGACATGCTCCACTTAAAGAAATCCCAATCCCTCTGAGCTACATGCTCTAGGGACCTAAACCTTGTCACCACAATAAACAGAACATGCTGGAGGGATAGATTCCTGTCCCAGAGACTTCCCATACTCTGGAACAGACTACCTATCTATGTCAAACAGAGCTCCTCATTAGCACTCTTCAAGAAAAATCTTGGTGATTGGATGGGAAATGGGAAATTCACCCCGGGGATCACTTCTGTGGCTCTGCTTGACAGGGGCACAGGAAAATAATTTTCTTGGGTGGCGAAAGCCAGGGTACATTTTTTGGCTAGGCTTATATGGGCCAGAGACTTCCCATACTCTGGAACAGACTACCTATCTATGTCAAACAGAGCTCCTCATTAGCACTCTTCAAGAAAAATCTTGATGATTAGATGGGAAATGGGAAATTCACCCCAGAGATCACTTCTGTGGCTCTGCTCGACAGGGGCACAGGAAAATAATTCTCTTGGGTGGCGAAAGCCAGGGTACATTTTTTTGGCTAGGCTTGTATGGGCCCTAGGGCCGATAGCCTAGTACCTACCTATGAACCTATGAACCTATGAACAAATCATTCACTCACTGCACGACATCTGCAGAAGACTTAACATACCTTGTCAAAGACACACTAACATGGCCCTATGTGAAATAGTTGCTGTTATACAATGGAACAACTGCTGATGTTACAGGGTTTGTTTGCACTAATCCCATTTCAGAGGGTTGTGTGTACACCGGGATGTGTTACCAATTACTGAGTAACAGCACAGTATGATACACATGTACACCAAATAAAGGATGTCTGGTGAGCACACTGTAAACCACATAACAGTTCATGCATAGCCATACAGCCTTGAGCTGCCCTAACATCCTTGCCAGACTTAAGCATCTGCAGAAGTATCAGGTACAAACAAACCCTGCATAAGTAGCAATGTTTTGAAATATAACAACTGTACTCACATGTAGAACAAAATCATCTAGCCATTACACAATCCACGGGAGTCATGAAGCTAATATATCTCTGTCTGTCTCCATATAGCTGTTGAAATACATCACAAACAACACATCCAGGCCGTCTTCCTCGAAAGTAAGGCAAACGGACAATGCCCAAAAGGAGTACTCAGTTATACACCACTGTTGCCATGGTATCAGCTAATGGAGTAGCTGCACAGCTGATGTGCATCTAACTAACTACTTTGAAACACTAACTGGTGGTCAGGATACCACTTGTTACCAATATTTAACTAGAAAAGGATGGCTTATCACACATTCAAACCATCCATATATACCAGCAGAACGTTACAAAGAAGATTGAAACACAAACTGAAAAGGATTGAATCAACAGTCAACAACACCTCGGGTTACTAATAAGGTATGTAGAACACTCAGTATGTCTGTGTATTTTGTACCTGTTCTGTAATATTTAAAGTGCACAGAATCTATATAGTGGAAGCAGTTATCTTGTACTGTATTGTTGAGCATATTAACCCTTGTAGTATTTATGTGTGTGCTGCTGTAGGTCACAAGGCAAATACTGCATATACCACAAGGGATGTTATATAAGGGCTTTGAACACAAATATTCCTCACCAGCCGCTGTCAGTGGCAGGGCTGGTCCAACAAGTATGTGCTATAACAGAGGATAGTATATGTTGATATATTGTAACAGTAGCCATATGCATGGGTGTATTACTGAGAATAAAATGTCGAGCGTTGTCCCACTGTGCAATTATGATTTGCATTGTAGTATATTGTGCCAATAACTGTGTAATGTACAGTATTGTAGGCAGATATGTATTACAAGTTACATAGCATTACTGTTATGGTAGGCAAATATTAGTTATGTCTATTGGCATTTACAATACACAATAACAGGATACATGACTTGTAGTCACCCGACAGTTTATCAGCATGATAGCAAAGTAAAATGGAAGAGCTAGTTAACTATCCATGCACATACGACATGTAATAAGTGCAAAGGTAGGTACTAGGCTGTCTTACCAAGGGTATTTATAAGCCTAGCTAGAGTGTGTTGGCTTTTGACACCCCCATAGGTTAGTTTCCTGTCCCTCTGAATGGCAGAGCGATTAGTTCCCTGTGCCTCTGTCCAGCAGAGCCACTGCAGTGATCCTCTATGCACTTTTTGGCATTCAGCTTAAGGCCATGATATTGACACCAGGTATCTGTCTTAGTGCAACACTTCCAGAGGGTGCCTGTAACAGCTGGGCAAACAATTATGTCCCCTAGTTTGCAGTAGTCTGCAAACCTTTTCAGCCAAAGCCCTCCTGTGCTTGCCTGTACATCAGAGAATTATATACCGAACATGAGGGGTCCTAGGACTGAGCCGTGTGGGAACGCCACTTTTAACTGGTATACAGTCGAACCTAGGGTATGCAACTCCCACTGTGTGGGTTCTGTCCGTGAGCCACTTTGCAAACCATCACATGACGTAGGGGTTAATGTTCAGGTGGATGGGTATGTTGATAATACCAGAATGAGGAATGGTGTTGAAAGCCTTTGAGAGATCTAGGTAGGCTGTGTGGACCCCCTTACCATCATCTAATGCCTTGGTAACTGTATCTATGAAGTCCACCAGGTTTAGGAGGCATGGTCTGCCCTTAACAAAGCCAAACTGGGAGGGGTCAAAGGTTTGGAGGTACCCAATGTCTCTGTGACTGAGATCCATGATGTGCTCCATAGCCTTGCAGACCAGGCTAGTCAGGCCTATAGGACAATAGGTCCCGTGGTCCGTTGTGGCGCCACCTTTGTGGAGTGGGATAACTGTTGCTGTGCACCATTCAGGGTTCACTAAGCCCGATGCAAGGCTATTATTGAACATGGTGCATAGCTGGGGGAGCCAGTACATTCTGAAGTTCATGTAAAACACCACCTGGGATGTTGTCCAGTCCCATGGATGCTGTGATATTGGTTTTAGAGTGTGCAACTTTGAGAGGGAGGGGGGAAGGTATCACTGAACCTATCTGCCAGGATGTTGGCAGTAGTTGGTTCTGTAATGTCTGTGCCTTTGTGCTGTAACTCAGAGCAGATCTGGGTGTTGACATTGAGATATTTGACATAGCTATAGAATGCTTTGTGTTTGTTGTTGGAATTAGTGGTGGTTTTGTTTTCGTAGCTAGCTTTGGAGGATCTTATAAGGGATCTCACCTTCTTACAGAGGCTGACCAGGGTGCTCCTCCACGCATGGGATTGTACTCTCTTTTGCAACAGTTTCTTCCTCCTGTAGTACAGTTTGTTTATGGCAGGGGACCACTAGATTGTTTTCCTTAATTAGGAGTATAGAGTTTTGGTTCTGTTTGGGATAGCACAATCCATGCACTCATGTAAGTGCTTATAGAGTGCATTTGTGTAGGATTCAGCAGTTGTAACAGTATTGTCCATCAGCATGGGTGTCATGACGTTCACCACGTCTGTCTTAAGAAGCATGAAGTTGGCTTTGTAGACATATTATACTGTGATTCCCTTAATGGGGGGTGGGGGCAGGATGTGGATATCAACGGTGTTCAGCTCATGGTCAGATCGGACCAACGAGGAGTTGACTTCAGGTGTGGAGTACCGGTCACTCATGTTAATAATGCCTAGGTCCAGGATATTGTTGCCCCTGGTGGGTGTGTGGATATGTTGATCCAGGGCATTGGTGTTTATAAATTCCAGAAAGCGTTAAGCTAATGAGTTGGTACATGAGTAGTTTTCTCAGTTAATGGTGGGGTTGATTCAGTGAGACTATGTGATGAGTGTGGTGTGGTGCGAATGTTTACCTTCTCCACATGACTGTCAGGGTCAGAATTGGTTGGAGAGAGCTTTACCTCCAGTTTGGCTAGATAAGTGCATCTCTCACAGGCTGTAGTGTTGGGTGGTAGGCGGAGAGGGTTGACTGTGTACATGAGGCAATGTGTACATTGCCTCAAGATGTCCAGATTCATCGGATAGACAGGAAAGAACACTGGCAGTTGACTCTTGGACATGCCTGCATATAAAACTAATTTCCCCTAGATAAGTGAGGAAAGTGAGTACAAGAGCTATTTTACTCTAAGCAAGTGAGAAACGTATGTACAAAGCCTGTTTACCTCTAGGTAATGAGGAAGATTGAGTGCTATAGTAATTAGTAGCTTATGTAGTGCTTACAAGTTCTGAACAAGTGCTGAGCATGAATAAGCAATCCAGATAGGGTCTTGGATAACATAAACACACTGCCCCCCCAACAGGTACACAATCATATATTCATGTACACCACAGGGCCCCCTGTACCCACAACTATGCAGGTACAAGCTGCACTCAGGCTGCATGGGACCTGTCCACATCACAGGTTGTATCATATACATATGGCAAAACAAGATTCTGTCCAAGTACACATCAAGTAAAACATAGCTCAATGTCAGGCTGTGTACACACTGAATGGTGCACACCAACAGGTATCACAACCCACAAAGGGGGAGACACCACTGATAATGGGAAGTACTACACTACTACCCTCCTGAGTCTGGTCTGAAAGGCCATGAACCTTGATCAAATAATTGATGTCAGCAGTACAGATGTAGATGACAGTAAGGTTGATTTCACACTGCATATCATAACCTTGCCAGGTCATAGGACATCATCACCCATACTGTGTTCCACCTACACTCGGTATATTAGATGTACATTCCTATGTCACAGGAGTGTTTTGCAATGAGACTGATGGCAGAACCAACACTACAGAAGGTGTCTGAATAATACATGCTCATCACACCAGTGGCAGCTACAGTAAGACAGGGTTAATTAATTGTATTTCCCCTCATTGTAGTCCATACCTCACAGACAAACAGAAGGCATCTGCCTATTGAAGTATGCGAATGACTATGACCTAGGAGCAATAGCCAACTCAAGAGTGTTGTGGACAACATACAGAAGGGGCTTTGTGGGTGAGGTGTGTGTGACATATGGCCACAGTCTGACAGCTACATATTGCATTGTCACTCCTATGTCAATAACCCTGTACCCATGAACTACCACCTAGGCAGCGGTCAACATAATGGACACTTGTGTGTAAGGGATGCAGCTGGGCAGCTGTCTTTCCTGTGATAGCTACATCACCACATCTGTCAGGTAGTCATATGTGGCAACCCTAATAATGACAGGGTGCCACCCATGAATATAGAGATCATTGTCCAGCCATACACAACACTCAAGTGACCCATATCAGATCACATATTTCCTTTAAGGGGTATTGGCCATGTGCAGATGGCCTACACCAGCCTTCCCATTCCCCATATACACTATGTAGCACGATGCATACACTGAATAAACCCATGTCCATCCCAGTGATGTTGGACATGCTACACGTACACATCCTGATCTCAAACACATACGTCATGGACATCCACCTTCCACATGCTGGACAGATCCTTGTCCCATGCACTTTACATAGTCCTGCCATACTGTGCATTCCTGTCTGTCAAAGCTGCACATCACTCCCCCCTCAGACATGGTGTGATGACCGCATGATAAATGTGTCATTAACCCTGTGTATCAGTAATGTGGCACTGCTCCACCTGGCCCAAGAGACCCGCCTGTCGGCTACTGCCAGGTAACCTTTCATCCTAGATTCATACATGGCCCATGGCATATAGCCTACTAATTGACTTTGACTGTACATGCTATAGTTGATATCCATCCCTGCAAATACCATCTGGGTAGCCAGTGTCCCATGTGTATCACATGTGCAGTACAGGTGATACATGGCAGGATGTTGAATTGCTGTACAGTGCCGTGTAGATGTATATGGCAGAACACATACATGTATAACATTATGTGAGCAAGTCTGCAGGGTCACAGGTCATGTCTGTTAAGGCAGTGTAAGTCTTTATATGTGACATATACACAGCATCAAGGTCGACTGCATTAATGTGGACACATCCAGCCATGTGCTGATAGGTAGGAACACCAGTACAGGCAAACAGACATGCCCACATCAAGAAAGCATCCACATGGAGTATGAGCAATGTAATCAGGTGACACACACACACACACACACACACACACACACACACACACACACACACACACACACATATATGGTGATAATATCCACTCACCATTGAGTGTCACGTGTGTGACACAAACACATCAGTTTCATGTAGATTTGCAAATACAACTATTTAAACGTAATAAATGCGATACACATGTATGTTCAGCTGTAGCTCTGTATGTCTCTGTGAGTTACTGTGACCTGCCTCCATCATTATGTCTTCCAAGTATGATGCATGCAAGGCTACCCCCTTTTACCCGCTTGGAGGATGAGGCCCTCATCCCATACTTACTTGACAATCATGATATCCTGTTCAGCCATGTGCCACAGGATGCACAGCAGCGGGATGCCCTGTGGATGGAACTTCCAGGAAGGTTAATGATGTGGGTGGCCACAACTGCACATGCCAGCAGGTGCGCAGACACTGTACAGACCTCATTAGATGGGTGAAGCAGCGTGCAAATGCAATTGCCAGGGAACAAGGTGTAACAGATGGTGGACCACCAACCCAGCCCCCACTCATACATACCAAGGAGCTACTGGCCAACCTGGGGACACCTGCAGAACCACATCCACAAGCTTTAGCTGATATTGTGGGGGTGGGTGTCTCTCAACCACTGAGCCTGGAGTTGCCTGGTAAGTTAGTACTGCACCTATAACAACTATATTCCATATAGTTGCATGTGTCACTGTACAATATGTAATGTAACATCATATGCAAGACATGTATACACACATGCCGCATACTATAGTATGCTACACTGTGTATGCACACATGTGCATACACCATAGTATAGTTTAATGTACTGGTGTATGTGTTAACATGCACAGTGCACCCTGTAGCCATCATACAGGTGTGGATAATGCTCATACTGCTGTGCTACTCCTATTTAGGTACCTCTGGCATTCCGCTGTGACAGCAGCCCATTGCAGGTGAGACTGTTATTATTTATCAGGCATCATAATGCACAGATCTATCTGCCATGTGGCCATTTACAACATGTACACATAATGTACGGTCCTGTCACAATATACAGGTCAGACCTGCAATGCATCACAATGCCTACCCATGTGCAACACTTGCAAACTATGTGAATCACCTCACAGACATGAATCCTCACAAACTATCATTACCAGATGTGTGGACAGCTGTGCATACAATGGTGGAGGTGCTGTTCACTGTAGGGACATGTATACAGATCAGAACTACACATGTGGGGAATACAAACAGTACTACTATTTGTAGGCTTCTAGGCCCCCAAGCCTTTCTGTGTTGGAGGGAAGCCTTCTAGCTTAATTTTGTTTCTTAGAACTAGCCAGTTTTTTGTTTCAGCACTTGTTCAGAACTTATTGTAAGCACTAAATAAGCTACAAATTACTACAGCACTCAACTTTCCTCACCGTCTAGAGGAAAACAGTTTCTAGTACTTAACAAATAAGCACCTATCCAGGCATGTCTAAGGGTCAGCCCCTGGTGTTTTTTCCTGTCTACCTGATGAATCTGGGCATCTTGGGGCAATGCAGTAATTGCCTCATGTACACAGACAACCCTCTCCTCCTACCACCCAACACTACAACCTGTGAGAGATGCACTTATATAACCAAACTGGAAGCAAAGCTCTCTTCCCCCAAGACTGGACTAGACAATCAAGAGGAGAAGGTAAACACTTGCACCACACCACACACAGCACATAGTCCCTCAAAACCTACACCACCAAAACACACACATAGAAACACAAAACACACACCTACATTTGTGGATGCTCTCAGTAAAAACCTGCCCAAGCAACAGAGACCTCCAAAGCAGAAACACAAGCGACCTCCATCCCCCCAACACAACCCAAATGACACATAGCCCACAAATTTGGTGTGCCACTCAACCACAGCCCATAAGGCATAACAACGTACCCAACACTCTAGTCATAGGTGACTCTATAGTCAGGCAAACTGATGTTCCACTCACCAGGCTAAACAAGGAGAAAGTTACTGTCAGCTGCCTGTTGGGTGCCAGGATCTGCCACATAATGCATGCACTCAGGTCACTCCACAACAGGTACAAATATGACTCTGTCATTGCCCATGTTGGTGTAAATGACCTGAGACGTACCTCTTTGGACTACATGAAAAGGGACATGGAGGAGCTGCCCGATCTTGTAGCCCAGGCAGGTATGACCCTAGCCCTGAGAGGCATCCTGCCATCACCCAGAATGATACCACAGTACAAGGACAAAATGATTGACTTCAATAATTGGCTAAGTTTCTGGTGTCATTCTAAGGGGATCCAGTATATGTCTGCCTGGTATGACATGATCGACAAGCCACGATGCTTTGCCAGAGATGGCCTGCACCTGTCACCCCTGGGATTCCGGATACTGGCTAAGGCTCTAGCCACCCCTATAGTGCCTTTTTTAGGCAAGGTTCAAATGACAAATTCACCACCCTAACAGGTACAGGCAAGAAGAATCTGAGGGTATTGCTACTCAATGCTAGAAGTCTAATCTTCAAAATGCACTCTCTTGAGGCACTCCTTAAAATGGAGAACATCGACATCTGTGCAGTGACAGAGACCTGGTTCAAGGCTCCAGAGAGTACCCCTGCATTACCAGGCTATAATTCATACCACACCTTTTGGCCATCTTACCTGGACCAAAACACTAAACGCAGAGGCATGTCCATATTCATTAAGGATACCCACACCTCCAGGCTAGTTACTCTGCATAATGCATCCGAGATTATCCAAGTACAACTAACTCTGGGCAAGACACCATGCCCCAGGATCCCCACTCCTCATTTCTTAATACACTGGAAAATATTAGGGTACAACCTAACACCCTAATAATGGGCAATTTCAACTACCCTACCATTAACTGGGAAAACTACTCATGTACCAACTATTGTGCTCAACGTTTTCTGGAATTCATAAATTCCAATGCCATGGATCAACTTATCCATACCCCCACCAGTGGCAGCAATATCCTAGACTTGGTTATTACCAACATGCTCCACACCAGAGGTCAATTCCTCATTGGTCAGATCCGACCATAAGCTAATCACCCTAGACATCCACATCCCTCCCCCACCCCCCATTTGGGAAACCACAGTAAAAAATTTCTCCAAAGCCAACTTCACGCTTCTTAAGACAGAAGTGGCAAACTTCACGACACTCATGCTGACGGACAATAGAGGTATGACTGCTGAATCCTACACAAGTGCACTTTATAAGCAATTACATGAGTGCATGGATCGTACAATCTCTAACAGAACCAAGATGCTATCCTCCAAAAAAAGGAAGCCAATCTGGTGGTCCCCTGCCATAAACAAACTCTACAACAGAAGAAAGAAACTGTTGCAAAAAAAGTAAAATCCCATGATTGGAGAAACTCCCTGGTCAGCTTCAGTAAGAAGCTGAGATCCCTCATAAAATCCTCCAAAGCTAGTTATGAAAACAAAATCACCACTGACTCTAAAGACAACCACAAAGCATTCTATAGCTATGTCAAGAATCTAAATGGCAACACTTGGATCTGCTCTGAGTTACAGCACAATGGCACTAAATATACAGAACCAACGGATATTGCCAACATCCTAGCTGATAGGTTCAGTGCTAACTTTACCCCTCTGTCATCCCCTAAAGGGCCCATCTCTATACCAGAAGAATGCAAAGTTCCTGTAATCATGGCTGCACAGGTAAAAAACACACTATCCAAAGCCAAGAACACAGCATCCATGGGACCTGACGACATCCCAGGCTGTGTTCTACATGAACTACAGAACGAACTGGCACCCCACCTAAGTACCATGTTCAATCATAGCCTCACCTCAGGCTATGTGCCCACTGTATAGCGCACAGTGACAGTTATCCCACTCCACAAAGGGAGAGCCACCACAGACCCCAGAAACTACTGCCCCATTAGCCTAACGAGCCTGGTCTGCAAGGCTATGGAGTGTATCATCATGGAACTTATAAACAATGACATTAGTAATCTCCTAACTCAGGACCCCACCCAGTTCGGGTTTGTAAAAGGCATATCATGCCTCTTAAACCTGATAGACTTCTTTGAAGCAGTCACCAAAGCCGTAGATGAGGGTAAGGTGGTTCACACAGCCTATCTAGATCTCGCCAAGGCTTTTGACACCATCCCCCACTCTGAAATTATAGATAAACTCACTAAACTAGGTATAAATCCCTATGTCACAAAATGGGTTGCCAACTGGCTCACTGACAGAACCCACACTGTGAAAGTAGCAGACTCCAAATCCAGCTTCAGATAAGTGGAGTACCACAGGGTTCAGTCCTGGCTCCTCTCCTGTTTGGTATCTACTTCTCTGAAGTACAGGCCAACACAGAAGGTCTTTGGCTAATGAAGTTCGCAGATGACTGCAAACTAGGAGTCATAATCAAAACTCCAAAAGATGTGGACATCCTACAAAAGGGCCTTGCTGAGACAGATGCCTAGTGTCAAAGCCATGGCCTCAAGCTCAATGCCAAAAAGTGCATTGTCATTCCTTTTGTTAAAAACTCAGTACCTACGAACTACCACATAGATGGTAGTCTACTTAACACCGAAAGTGTGATAAGAGACCTTGGGACACAGGTGGACAGTAGTCTCTCCTTTGATAATCACATCGCCACAGTAGTCAGGAAATCCTTCTATGTGGCACACCTCATCACAAAAGGTTTCTCATCCAGGAAAAAAAGCGGTCATTGTTCCCCTCTACTCATCACTCATTAGACCCAATATAGAGTACAATGCCCCTTTTGGTATGTACCTCACAAGACATCTACAACAACTGGAAAGGCCACAGAAATACCTCACAAAGAGGATTTCCAGCCTCAAAGAGATGCCCTATGCAGACCGTCTCAAAAAACTGCAGCTTTTCTCCATTGCATATCGCCTACTCAGCGGTGATCTCTGCCTAACACACAAAGCTATGTCAAACCCATAGCTTTTAGACATGCTCCACTTAAAGAAATCCCAATCCCTACGAGCTACATGCTCTAGGGACCTAAACCTCATCACCACAATAAACAGAACATGCTGGAGGGATAGATTCCTGTCCCAGAGACTTCCCATACTCTGGAACAAACTACCTATCTATATCAAACAAAGCTCCTCATTAGCACTCTTCAAGAAAAAATATTGATGATTGGATGGGAGATAGGAAATTCACCCTGGGGATCACTTCTGTGGCTCTGCTTAACAGTGGTACAGGAAAATAATTTTCTTGGGTGGTGAAAGCCAGGGTACCTTTGGCTAGGCTTATATAGGCCCTAGGGCCAATAGCCTAGTACCTACCTATGAACCTATGAACCTATGAAGTACACAGTGGGCTAGAGTATGGCCAGCCCACAGGATTCACTGGTGTGGACGATAGCCCTGCTATGAATGTCACACAATGTGATGTGCTATCTTGACACATCCATGACATCTAGTGGTCTGGCTGCAACACTGCCTAACTAACCTGAAAACATATCCCACATACCACCCTTTCTCTGCATAACCCTGTCGTCAGTGGAGCATATGACATCTATGGCTGTATGTCATATGGGACAACACAGACATGTGAAATAGATGCCTGTCACAATAATTTGGCCGACACATGTACACACATGGCCATGGAGAATGGCCAGTGACATGAAGCAACACACACAGTAGACGTGATGTGCTTGTGTGTACACGCTGTCGTACAATGGCTACACACGGTCCAACTATGGCCTTTGTGTAATGGTTATATTGTAGATGTGGAACACTAGACATCCTACAGGCCTGTGCACATCTTGTGTTAGTGTGACATCAATCCACCACATAAGATGTGTTGGACATCTTGAGGGTGTCACAACATGGCAGCAGTCACCTGTACAGTATCCACATCAGCCCTCAGATACAGTACATTCCCCTTGCTGGTGTCGGACATCAATGTCATACTTGCTCCTCGTGTGTGTGTGTGTGTGTGTGTGTGTGTGTGTGTGTGTGTGTGTGTGTGTGTGTGTGTGTGTGTGTGTGTGTGTGTGTGTGTGTGTGTGTGTGTGTGTGTGTGTGTGTGTGTGTGTGTGTGGTACACAGATGTAATGTGGGACATGGTGTACCGATGTGTTTGCCATGTCTGGTCATAGTTGCCAGGCAGCAGCAATATGGTTGCAGATGTGCAGGGGTGTCATCCGTATACCCTTCAGTGACCTGTGTCACAACTTCCACATCTTGGTTTAGTGTATATACACCTCAGTGATGTGGGTCACATTCCACAGTATATATGCATTGTATCTGAACGTAGTCATGGCTATGAACAGTGTCTGTAACTCACACTGTATAGCAATAGAGACACTTCATGATTCCCTGCAATGGCCATGCACATCAGTTAAATGTGCAGTATATCTGTAGGGCAGACAGACAACACTGCATTGGGACACCATTACCCCACTGTATATTTGAAAGGATACCATTGTGTTAAACATGTATGCATGTCACTGCACACGCCAGCAGATCACATGTCATACTACATGTGATTGTCAAGGTCATTTGCCACACATCAGGCAGGTGTACTGTTTACTTGTGTTGGTCTACATGGTGTAACACAGGGATGTATGATTACTACTATGATTGTGTAATTTGCATGCCATCTGCTGTGACACATGCATGCTGTGGGATGTATGATAACTACCACTATTTTTGTCTGCACTGCATGCTGTCTGCCATATCACATGCATGTTGCATGCCTTCTGTCATATCACATGTGTGTTTGTGTGTGTGTGTGTCTGGGTGTGCGTGTCTATTCTACAGACTGTAATGTGCAGTTCTTGTCTGCCCTCACAGGTGATGTAGGTGCGTTGCCCTCCTGCGGTACATCTGATGTTAGTGTCTCCACAGACTCTAGCAGTGATGATGAACATATGATTGAGGCACAGGCAGAGTTGTCAGGGGCTGAAACTGTGCCATTGGTTGCCATTCCAGCTATATTCCCCTCATCCCTGCACACAGATCCCATGCCTGCACATACCCTATCTCCAGTGGCCATAAAGGATGGACAGTTGGTGCATGGTAGCTTGGAACAGGAAAGTGTGGGGGCTATGGAAGGTGTGCCTGCACACCATGGTGTCAGCCAACTGATTGGTGGTGCCCCACATAGGCACATGGCCAGTGCTGCTCGTAGGAGGACCTCTGGCCAATATGCTCCTGCAAGACAGAGCGCAGCAGCTGGTGTAACCAGATGCATGTTTCAGGCTGTAATGGAGGCACAGGCACATGCTGAACGGCACAACAGAGAGGATCAGAGGCTTCAGAGGGCTGCTGTCCATTCTTTAAAAAACAACATCCAGGCAATGGTAAATGCTCAGCAGCAGATTGCTGAAGCTTTGGATAGATGGTTGGGTGACATGGTTGGAGTCCTTGACCGTGGCATGACAATCCGCGAGTGTGAGCTGTCTGTGTTGGAACATCTGGTAGGAGTGGGGCATTGGGCACATGGACGTAGGCCTACTACATCACCTGTTTCAGGTCTACACGTACAAGCTACCTCACATGTCCGCTCCCATAGTGGCGGTAGTAGCAGCAGCAGTGCATCTGGTGCTGTGCTGTCCATACCATGACACAGCAGGCCACATGCACGTGGCCCGAGACGGTCCCAACAGGGACACGGTTCCAGTGGACAAGTGACATCAGACAATACCCAATCTGCACCTTTGCATGGTAGTGCCCATGCAACCCCTGGCAGGTACTGGTCACATGTCCGTGACCGGATACCGTGAACTGTAAAACCTGGCCTGTAAAGTCTGCAGCTGTCATTAATACCCCTGTGTAGGCCAGACACATGGCAGAACTGTGTGCATACATACAAGCATACACTGGAAACATATGTAGGGCACCGCAACACCCCCATGCATAACATCCGCACACGCCCAGTTAGATCAAAGGCCAAAAAACCAAAGAAACTGTGTTGGGTAAAACCTTGGTGCAGAAGTGAGTCCAAGTAAAAAGTAAGAAATGCACCAAGATAACACACAGCAAAACGTTTAATCACAACAATGTACAAGGTGGTAAGCGCTTTCACAACCGAAGTTGCTTCATCAGACACCACAATAAAAAATGCACAGGTTTAAATAGATATCAAAAATGCCAATTAATCAATAAATATCACACAATGATTAAGTAGCAGTTAAAAACAATTAAGCCTCATGCTCAAACTAATAAAAGCATTGCTTAAAAACATTATACAAAAAAATTTAAATACCATACATAAGAAAGCACTTAAATAACTTATAAAATCATGATAAAACATGGAAAAATACTAGTCAGCAAAAAGTTAAATAGAATACCTGGAAACTTAATGCTAGTTAAATACATAAACTAACTTTGAAAGAACTTAGCTAATCTTAATGCTTAAGATGTCTAGCCTTTAAAAAAGGGACCAAGGAAGTAGTAGCATTCAAACCAGGATACTTTTCAGCATTAAGTTTCAGAATCCACTTCTGTTCATGTCCCTCTGTGATATTCTCAATGTCACCACCTCTGGGTTTTTTATAAATATGTTGTAAAACAAATAACTTAAAGGAATGAGAATGGCCATTGGACATAACATGATTAACTAGAGCATTTGATGGTTTATTATTACTAATATCTCTTAGGTGGTCTAAAATATGATCTTTAAGCATTCTATTTGTTTTTCCTACATAAAAGGCAGGACATTGTACACAAAAACAATAATAGACCACACCAGTGTATTGATTAGTATACAATGAAAATTGCCTAGTAGGATGTACATATTTATTTTTACTATATATAAATTGACAAGCACTACAATTCCTGCATGGAAAAGTACCATGCCGATTGGAACTAATAATAGTTCTAGATAATTCACCATGACATAGATGTTGTTTAAGGGATTTATTATTTTTAAAACTAAAAGTAGGAGAGTATCCGACCTTGTCTACAAATCCAGGCACTTCTTGTAGCAAATACCAATGCTTCTTGACTACATCTAGGTATTGGTTGATGTTACTAGAAAACTGAAACACCACCCTAAAATCATTACTAGTTCTGTTAGTATATCTTGTATTATCAACCGCATCACCAGCATTAAAATAAGGTTTACATCTAGTACTTCTCAGCTTCCAGGCATTGTAGATAGTCTGTTCAATGTCTGCAAGCGAGTATCCCCTATGCAAGAATTCTGTTTTTAAATTGGATAAGGCAACTACTACATCTTCATCTCTGCTATGTAGTCGCAGTGTTCTATAAACCTGACCCTTGAGCACGTTCCTAGGAATGTGTCTAGGGTGCATACTAGATTTGTTTAGTGGGTTTAAAATAAATATTACTGCAAAGACTAATTAAAACAGATTTACTAACCTGCACATCAAGGAAACTGATTTCAGTGTTAGAACTATGGTAAGTAAACCTTAAAAATTAGAGGTTGAATGCAAATATTCCAAAAACTGAGCCAAATCAATACCAGAGCCTCTCCACAGCATAAACACGTCATCCACAAAACGGATGTACCAAAGTATTTGTCCAAAAAATGGATTATTATTTGACAACACATTTTGCTCTTCCCAGCTGACCAAAGCCAAGTTGGCGTAGCTGTTGGCACACGCAGTGCCCATGGCCATGCCAACCTTCTGCAAAAAGAATTGCTCCTGGAACATAACAATGTTGTTCTCTAGAATGATCTCTAAGAGACTACAAATCAACTTATTCACAGAAAGAAAATCTCTAACACTGTCAACACCCCAGGTGTTAGGTATACTAGTGAATAAGGATTCAATGTCTAATGTAACAAGGACAACATTCTCATTAACATCAACACTTTCCATTCTATCATAAAGCCTTTGTAAAAACATCTTTGTATCCTTCAATATTGTATGGCAGTTTGCCAACAAACCATGTAAACATCCCTCTACATAAATAGAGAGAGGTTCAGTACACCACCCAGAGCCTGAAACAATAGGACGCATGGGTGGAGATAACAAATTTTTATGTATTTTTGGTAAGCCATAATGGACAAGGATTTATATGTCACACAAATGGAGAAACTTTTACTTGACACTCATACATATCAATGCATTTCCAAGCCTACTGTTAACGCTATTATAGACAAAGTTTCTTTTTTAATTTTTGATTTATTAATTGCGAATTTAATAGATGATTCACTTTTCATGTATTTTAACGTGTATAAACCTCTTGTTCCTAGGGTATATCAGGCCAGTTATTTTACATTAAGAAGGTTCGTGGTCTGCACTCTTGTGGGAGGAGAGGCTGGACTCTGCCCTTCTGAGCTGGGAATTTCTGGTTAAAGGCTTATAGTGCCTGCATATTTGAACTGTTTCTTACTGAAATTGGTAAACCTTGTTTGCTGTAGCATAGACTAGATCCAGGCCTGCTGAATCTAGCTTTGTTTGTATGCTTGTTGTTTGTTTGCTTGTTATTTCCCTGAAACGCTAATTCCACCTAAAACATGGCTTTTCAGCGCTTCTGTGGATCCTTAGTGATATCTGCATTGCTTACTGTACTTATTTCCTTGTTTCATTTGAAAGAAAGTTACTGTTTGTCGTTTTTGCATTTAAGTTACCTGTAACACATGGCATTTAAGTTACCTGGCACTTGCAAGCAATTATATAAGTCAGCACTAAAAAATTAAAAGCACTACACCCTCACAAACTCCCCTTGAGTACCTTGTTCCCCATTGGCCCTTTTTTTCAATTATAAAGGAATTCCCAATACTATTCTAGCATGTCCAAAGGTCAGTTGTCAATCTCCTCTCTGGTCCAGCTGGTGAACCTGGGAATCTTGAGGCAATGTTACAACTGCCTCATGTACACAGACAACCCTCTTCTCCTCCCAAAAAATTCCAGCACATGTGAGAGATGCAACCATATAGCCAAACTGGAGGCTAAGCTCTCTCAACTCAGTACTGGCGTAACCAGTCAGGAGGAGAAGGAAACCACACACGCTACGATTCCAGTCTCACATAGACCTACCACGATAGCAAACCAAACACATAAACACACAAAAACATACTCGGAGGCTCTAAATAAACAACTGCCTAAGCAGCAGAGACCTCCAAGGCAGACACCCAAGCAACCGCTACCCCAAAACAAAACACATGCAACACATAGCTCACAAAGCCAGTGTGCCAAACAGTCACAGCTCTTAAGGCTAAACAACACACCTGATACACTTGTAATAGGTGACTCTATTGTCAGGCACACTGACGTCCCGCACACCAGGCTGAACAAGGAGAAGGTCACGGTGAGCTGCCTGCCGGGTGCTAGGATCTGCCACATAACACAAGCACTCAGGTCACTCCAAGGCAAGTACAAATATGACTCAGTCATTGTCAATGCTGGTGTGAATGACCTGAGACGTACCTCCCTGGACTACATGAAAAGAGACATAGAGGAGCTCTCTCAGCATGTAGCCCAGGCCGGTATGACCCTGACCTTGAGTAGCATCTTACCCTCACCAAGAATGATGCCACAATATGAAGACAAGATGATCAATTTCAACAAATGGCTTAAGTATTGGTGTCATTCAAAGGGGATCCAATGTCTGTCAGCCTGGGATGACATGCTTGACAAGCCACGATGCTTCGCTAGGGACGGCTTGCACCTGTCACCCCTGGGCTTTCGGATATTGGCAAAGGGTCTTGCTTCCCCCATAGTGCCTTTTTTAGGCAAGGCTCAAAAAGACAAACCCACCTCCATAGGTATCACAAGGGATAAGAAACTAAGAGTAATGCTACTCAACGTCAGAATTCTAAACCTCAAGATGCACGCACTCGAAACTCTCCTTAGCATGGAGAACATCGATATCTGTGCAGTAACAGAAACCTGGTTCAAGGCTCCCGAGAGCACCCCAGCACTACCAGGTTATACTTCATACCATGCTTTTCGGCCCCAAAACTTGGACCGAACCACAAAAGGAGGGGGAGTATCAATATCCGTCAAAGATACCCACACCTCCAGGTTGGTGGCACAGCACGAAGCATCAGAGACTATCCATGTGCAACTAACAGTAGGTAAAACTGCCTTCCAGTTTATAGCCTGCTACAGACCACCCTCCCAAACCCAGGAACCCCACTCAGCCTTCCTGAGAACACTGGAAAATATGAAGGTCTCTCCAAACACCATTATATTGGGCGACTTCAACTACCCAAAAATAGACTGGGAGCATTACTCTAGCTCCAACACCCTAGCCCAAAGGTTCCTAGAATTTATAAACTCAAATGCTATGGAACAACTTGTTACCACTCCCACAAGAGGGTAAAACATACTGGACCTGATCATCACCAACATGGGGACTCTATGCTCCAGACCAGAAGTGTATCCCTCACTGGTAAGATCAGACCATAAAGTAATCTCAGTGGATATTCACATCCCGACCCCACCCCCTTCCCAGATAACCACAGTGAAAAACTTCTCTAAAGCAAATTTCACACTCCTCAAAACCGAGGTGGAATCCTTCAAAGCCCCTGAGCCTGTGGAAAATACGGCCCAGACCACAGAATCCTTTATAAATGCATTCTATGAACACCTTCAGGAATGCATGGATCATGCAATCCCAAATAAAACCAAGACCCAATCCTCCAAAGGCAGATGTCCTGTCTGGTGGACCCCAGCCATAAACAAACTATACAATAGATGGAGGAAGCTACTACACGATAGACCAAAATCCCAAAAAGGGAAGGCATCGCTGATCAGTATTAGCAAAAAACTACGGGCACTCATAAAATCGTTTAAGGTCAGCTTCGAGAGAAAAATTGCACAGGACACTAAGGATAATCACAAGGCTTTCTTTAGTTATGTTAGAAACCTGGGTGGGAATTCCCAGATATGCTCAGAATTAGTCCAAAATGACAAAAAATACATCGAACCCACAGACATTGCCAACATCCTAGCTGACAGGTTCAGCACAAACTCCCCCCCCCCCATCCCCAGCAAAAGGGCAAATATCTATCCCAGCAGAGTGCTGCCCCCCTGACATCTCAGATGTTCAGGTAAGAGTCACCCTCTCCAAAGCAAAAAACACAGCATCAGTGGGACCAGACGGTGTCCCAGGCTGCGTCCTACATGAACTCCAAGAAGAGCTAAACCCAAACATAAAACTACTGTTCAATCTCAGCCTTACTACAGGATATGTACCCAAAGAGTGGCGTACAGCAACAATGGTCCCTCTCCACAAAGGTGGTGCCTCAACGGATCCTGGAAACTATTGCCCCATAAGCCTGACTAGCTTGGTCTGCAAAGCTATTGAAAAGATCATCATGGACCTCATAAATAAAGATATTGGGGACCTACAGACACTGGATTCTACCCAGTTCGGCTTTCTTAAGGGCAGATTGTGCCTCTTAAACCTGGTCGATTTCTTTGAAACAGTCACCAAGGCCATTGACAAGGGGAAGGTGGTCCACACAGCCTACCTGGACCTCGCAAAAGCCTTCGATACAATACCCCACTTGGGCATTATAGATAAGCTCACCAGCTTAAATATAAACCCCTATGTCACTAGATGGGTTGCAAACTGGCTCAAGGACAGAACCCATATGGTTAGAATTGCTGGAGCCATGTCAGACTCTAAACCAGTTACAAGTGGTGTCCCCCAAGGCTCAGTCCTGGGACCTCTCTTGTTCGGTATATATTTCTCGGAGGTACAGGCCAACATGGAAGGACTGTGGCTGACCACGTTCACAGATGACTGCAAACTGGGTGCCATAATCGACTCTCCAGCCGACACAAGCATCCTCCAAAAGGGCCTCATAGAAACAGACAACGGGTGCCAGAGCCATGGCCTCAAGCTAAATGCCAAAAGGTGTATAGTCATCCCCTTTGGCAAAAACAAAGTGCCCACAAATTACCACATAGGTGGTAATCCATTAAGTACAGAAGAAGTAATTAGGGATCTGGGGACCCAAGTTGATAGCAATCTCTCATTTGACAACCACGTGGCCAAAGTGGTTAGAAAATCATTTTATATAGCCCACCTAATCATGAAGGGATTCACATCTAGATCAGGGGAGGTGATCGTGCCTCTTTACTCATCCCTTATCAGGCCCATAATTGAGTACAATTCCCCTTTTGTGATGTACCTTGCCAGACACCTGCAGCAACTGGAAAGACCCCAAAAGTACCTCACCAAGACGATCAAAGGGCTCAAGCAGATGCCATATGCTGCCCGGTTAAAGAACCTCCAGCTCTACTCAGTGGCATACTGCCTGCTCAGAGGCAATCTGTGCCTGACTTATAAAGCCATGTCCTTCCCGGAATTAATGGACATGCTGCACCTCAGAAAATCCAAATCCCATCGAGCTATGCGCTCGAGAGACTTGAACCTCAGCACTGAAATAAATAGGACATGCTGGAGGGACAAATTCATAACCCAGAGGCTCCCTTCACTCTGGAATAAAATCCCAGTCCAGGTTAGGCAGAGTCCCTCATTGACTCTCTTCAAGAGGAATCTTGATGAGTGGATGGGAGATCGTAGGTTTACCCCGGGTATCACTTCTGTGTCACTGTTAGACAGAGGCGCAGTATACTTACCTTGAAAAAGAGCATAGCAAAATTCATGTAAAATGGGTGGCGAAAGCCAAACACACTCTGGCTAGGCTTATAAATGCCCTAGGGCAGATAGCCTAGTATGAACCTATGAACCTATGAACATAAAAATTTGTTATCTCCACCCATGCGTCTTATTGTTTCAGGCACTGGGTGGTGTACTGAACCTCTCTCTATTTATGTAGAGGGATGTTTACATGGTTTGTTGGCAAACTGCCATACAATATTGAAGGATACAAAGATATTTTTACAAAGGCTTTATGATAGAATGGAAAGTGTTGATGTTAATGAGAATTTTGTCTTTGTTACATTAGACATTGAATCCTTATTCACTAGTATACCTAACACCTGGGGTGCTGACAGTGTTAGAGATTTTCTTTCTGTGAATAAGTGTTTCACCAACACTAAGATACAGTTGAATTGTAGTCTCTTAGAGATCATTCTAGAGAACAACATTGTTATGTTCCAGGAGCAATTCTTTTTGCAGAAAGTTGGCGTGGCCATGGGCACTGCGTGTGCCAACAGCTACGCCAGCTTGGTTTTGGTCAGCTGGGAAGAGCAAAATGTGTTGTCAAATAATAATCCATTTTTTGGACAAATACTTTCGTACGTCCGTTTTGTGGATGACGTGTTTATGCTGTGGAGAGGCTCTGGTATTGATTTGGCTCAGTTTTTGGAATATTTGCATTCAACCTCTGATTTTTAAGGTTTACTTACCATAGTTCTAACACTGACATCAGTTTCCTTGATGTGCAGGTTAGTAAATCTGTTTTAAATAGTCTTTGCAGTAATATTTATTTTAAACCCACTAGAAAAAATACTCTTTTGTACAAATCTAGTATGCACCCTAGACACATTCCTAGGAACGTGCTCAAGGGTCAGGTTTATAGAACACTGCGACTACATAGCAGAGATGAAGATGCAGTAATTGCCTTATCCAATTTAAAAACAGAATTCTTGCATAGGGGATACTTGCTTGCAGACATTGAACAGACTATCTGTAATGCCAGGAAGCTGAGAAGTACTAGATGTAAACCTTATTTTAATGCTGGTGATGCGGTTGGCAATACAAGATATACTAACAGAACTAGTAATGATTTTACGGTGGTGTTTCTGTTTTCTAGTAACATCAACCAATACCTAGATGTAGTCAAGAAGCATTGGCATTTGCTACAAGAAGTGCCTGAATTGGTAGACAAGGTCAGATACTCTCCTACTTTTAGTTTTAAAAATAATAAATCCCTTAAACAACATCTATGTCATGGTGAATTATCTAGAACTAATATTAGTTCCAATCGACATGGTACTTTTCCATGCAGGAATTGTAGTGCTTGTCAATTTATATATAGTAAAATATATATATACATTCTACTAGGCAATTTTCATTGTATACTAATCAATACACTGATTGCAGATCTACAGATGTGTTCTATTATTGTTTTTGTGTACAATGTCCTGCCTTTTATGTAGGAAAAACAAATAGAATGCTTATTTTAGACCACCTAAGAGATATTAATAATAATAAACCATCAAATGCTCTAGCTAATCATGTTATGTCCAATGGCCGTTCTCATTCCTTTAAGTTCTTTGTTTTACAACATATTTATAGAAATCCCAGAGGTGGTGACATTGAGAATATCACAGAGACATGAATAGAAGTGGATTCTGAAACTTAATGCTGAAAAGTATCCTGGTTTGAATGCTACTACATCCTTGGTCCCTTTTTAAAGGCTAGACATCTTAAGCATTAAGATTATCTAAGTTCTTTCAAAGTTAGTTTAGGTATTCTATTTAACTTTTTGCTGACTAGTATTTTTCCTTGTTTTATCATGACTTTATAAGTTATTTAAGTGCTTTCTTATGTATGGTATTTGAATTTTTTGTCTAATGTTTTTAAGCAATGCTTTTATTAGTTTGAGCATGAGGCTTAATTGTTTTTAACTGCTACTTAATCATTGTGTGATATTTCTTGATTAATTGGCATTTTTGATATCTATTTACACCTGTGCATTTTTTATTGTGGTGTCTGATGAAGCAACTTCGGTTGTGAAAGCGCTTACCACCTTGTACTTTATTGTGATTAAATGTTTTGCTGTGTGTTATCTTGGTGTAGATCAAAGGCCCTAACCCACACTCATGATGTCATTCAATGGTGCAGCCTAGGCCTCTGGCAAACATTATGATCCTGTGCATATGATGATGCCTGTGCCGCATCTCTAACATCCACACCATTGGTGCAGGGACATGCTCATATGGTCTGATGCACAGGGTGAACAGACTAGGAAGATAAGTGTAGTTTAAAATTGTTGAGTACTGTTGACAGGCAGCAGACATACCATGTACTACAGGTGTACAATGCATTTCGTACTGTTAACAGTATGTGTCTTGTGTAACAACAGTAACTGCATTTTGGTCATGATGTTCTGCTGTCCTCCTTGACATCTAATTGCATGTGCCGGTGGATGTCAGTGTTTGCAGTTAGTGTCCCATATGTCAGTGTGGACTACTCACAGGTATGTATGAATGTACCAGAATGCACCGTGTAGCTGCCACGTAACAGTGAGAATGTCCCACGTTCCAAACACGTGTACTGATCCAAGAGCATGATAGCTGTGTATTAAGCTACTGTGGCTACAGACATGACATCCATAAAGGGTGACATCACAGGTACAGTTACATGGAGTGGTGAGGTAAGAGAGTGGTCTAGCTGATTACAAGGGTAGAGGCCAGTGGGAAGTGTGCTGCCTCATTGGGAATCAGTAATACATGTTCCCATGACAGGGTGCCAACACACAACTGCACTCACACACTCAGGTATTGACACACATGTATTCAGTGACACAGTAACACACCCACACACTCACAGATTCACCAACACAGTAACACACATTTGCACACAGTTGCTACTTGTGAGGTGAGGACCCCTGCCTATGTGCAAATCATCATTACAGTACTGTGCACCTACATGATGCGCCACAGAGAATACACATGTACAGGTAGTCAGTACGGCCTAAGATCAGGGGCATCAACATGGATAGTAGAATGCATTGCCTGGATGGAGGGAGGGGGTCTTATCACTTCAGTATGGTAACGTGCATGTAAAAGGAAAATTCCAAAACTCAGAGCGTGAACCAAGGCTGTGCTTGAAACAAGTAAAGTAGTGGGTGTAAAAAATTTACATATTATTCTTCTTGGATATCTCTCTCCCACCAATGAGCTCACAAAAAGTAGAAAAGCGTCCTGGCAGAATAATCTTTTGTGTAGTAGCGCTTTCACATATTCGGCTTCTTCAGACTCAAATGCAAAAACGAAACACATACTATATACTAACACACTTGGAAGGCGCCGGGGAAATCCCAAAAAACCAATTAATTATTTCAAGAAAGAAAGTTCCCAGGGTCTAAAACCAAAAAATAGTGCTTAAAATTCCAAGCAACTGTCATATAACAACTGTCATATTGCAGTCAGGAAGGACAAATACAACACAGTAAAATGCATACTAATAATCAAAAGGACACAAACAAAATAATTGCACAATTAATAAAATAGTAATATTAAAATCAGTTTCCTCATTTTTAAGAAAGGTCTAACTGATACCTTAGCATTCAGCCCTGGTGGTACATCAGATCACATGTTTTCCCTCCCTGTCTGTGTGTGTCCTGTTGTATGTGTTGTGTTGGCGTTGGCTCTCCTATTATGTACTATTCTTCAGTCATCTAAATGTTGGGATCCCTGTAATGAGACAATGATGAGAGTGCATTACCCAGCGTGTGCAATCCCATCATGTGCATAATGTATTGTATACGTGTTATAAAGGGATGTTGGTCTTTGATCCAAGTGAAGATATGACAGATAGAAGTAGTAGCTACATATACTAAAATATTAATATTACTGGACTATTCATTTACAGTTACCATTAACTTTAAATGGTGTGAACTTGTGACTTAAAGTGTGTGTGAGAAAATGTAAGAAGTCAATGTAGCAGAAACACAGCCATGTGTCAACATTGTTCGCATGGTGGCTGGTGGATGGCTGGGTCTTGGATCCATTCAACCTGCCACATGCTTTTTTCTTTTTGTATTCTTCTTGTTGAGCATCACCCAATCACCCTACATATCAGGTATCTACTTCTCTTTCATCTCCCAGACTTTACTCTATATCATTTCTACTATATCATTATGTTCCTACATCATTGGTAAAAAACTCCTGACTATGCTGACACTCCACTGCTCACCTTTCACTACTTTACCTCTGCTCAATATAAAAAATATCTCCTATCTCTGAAAATATGGGCAGCAATCTTAAGTCTTGAATCTCTTAATCCAAATAGAGGTCATCCCATCATGTCTTCTGTCCAATCTTCTATCTACTAATCTTCTATTTAAGTCACCCAAATCATGTTCAAAGCCAATGTTGTTAGATGCTCCTAAGTGCCTGTCCCGCTGCTACGTTCTTAAAACACTTAACCAGGATGCATACTAGATCGTTAGAAAAATGTGTTTTTAATATTTTTTAATGGCTTTCCCATAAATTTGATCAGCCACTATCAGTTTTCTATCACAAAGACAGACGGATATGAGACATGTGGTTTCTTCTCTTCTCTCATTGAACTACGTGGTGTGTGGGTATGTGGTTAATGTATGATAAAATCTATCTATCTATCTTAGTAGGAGATAGAAAGAAGAAAAGAGATCATCTACAATCTAGAAAAATAAAATATGTTCAATAATTGTTGATGATCGATACATTACTTCATGTTCCCATTTTTCCCCATGAGTTGAAGAGTAGCTTGGAGCTATTAACAAGAGGTGCCCATAGCCATCATCCCAGCATCTACCCTGAAAATAAAAAAAAAAAATGTTGTTAGACAGGACTGTGTAACAAGGACATGATGACATGAACCTTCTCAAATCTGATGTCAGAGACCCCCCTCTGACAACAAACTTTCTCAACAATGCCAATCTGGTTGGGAATTACTGTGAAACATGAGCTGCGTTCATGGTTAAAAAATAAGACCTGGCGTGTCTAAAGTGCCACTGAGATTGGTATATAAATCAAGTAAAACTTGGTATCCTTTAAAATAATTGTTATCAACAACAGGTCTCAAGTGGTATTCAAGAAACATAGCCCCTACCAGCAACAATTGGCCTCATAGGTGGATTAAGAGGATTTTATGTACCTTAGGTAGGCCATTGATTAAGGGGATCATAGGCAGAGTCAATCACATTACTGTTCAGAAGGCCTAGCAAAACATGTGAACCTTATGTGAGTAAAACTGCACCATATTAAATGCTAGGGGCTGATAGAATTTCTGATCACATAGAACATTCTATTCTATAATCATCAGCATCCTCCTCCCTGTCAGCTGGTCTAATAGAGCAACCTAGATAAGGCACTTCTTTCTGATGCACTCAGATTATATTTAATAAATGGACGTCTGTTGGTGTCCCTATATTTATACAGGTCATTTTCAACAAGTTTACTGAATGCTGCTAATAGTATAGTGTGTGGTGGTGTAAAACACTCGAAACAAAACATTCATCATTTCTAATTATATTTACCAAAAGTTAAGCGTAAAGCGTGAAGATAGGTTCTTATAACTTAAAAAATCTCATTGTCTCTTCAAATACACACTACTAGTAGGGTACAACGAGACGCCTTTAGACCAGAACAAAGATTCATCTCAGGTCAGGGTCCTGGAAGATAAATTGAAGACTAGGTCTTCCCTTTCCCATTTTTCTCCCACATTTTCTTTATGTTCTTGTTCGGAAGGCCTTCTGGGGACAGCTTCCGTTTCTGTCTCCCGATCATTACTTCCTCTTCCCTGATAGGAAAGGATGGGGAAAATCTCCCACTAATAAAACAGATGGGTCACAGAAAATCACAAAGCACATTATTGGTTCCTTTCGTTCACGAGCACAACGGGATTAGAGCTACTGTTCTTCATTACAATTAGTGTAGACCAGATGTAGAGTTAGAGAGAGTTGTCCGTCTCATGAGAGACCAAAATTGACCAAGAGAGGTACAAAGGTAACCTTGATTACTTCTATTATTCATTTCATTAACAGCTTTATTAATTACATTGACAGGTAACACAAACACCAGTAGTTAATTCAGTACATCAAGCAGTGACTTCTTACCATCAAGAATGTTCTGAGTGTTCATTATGCAAAGGTATGTTGTAGAGGTAGTCAGGGAAGGCTCTATGAGGTTGCCTCATAAGTGTCTATGCTGGCAATTCATTGTGGCATTCCTCTCGGTGGCATTATGGGCAGATTAGTTAGTAAGGCAAGCAAGCGGCTGGCCCAATTTAAAATCTGTACAATTTAAAATGTAATTTGTTAATTTGTAATTTTAATGTGTTTTCCTTTCATATTACTTTTCACACTGACTGACTACCTCATAGCTTTACTTTTAGCTTTTCATCAACCACTGTATGAGCAGCTCATATTGTTAAACGTTAAGTTGTTTTTAAGTTGTTCTTCTTCTTCTCTTCTGTTCATAAAAAAATCATTGATATTTTTATATCACCCTTCACTTGAGTTGCTGCCACTGTGCTGCCAATAACTCAGGATAAGTTGTTAGTTGTGTGGCATTTAAGAAGAGTAACCCTCTTAGGACGGACGATCCGGATTGATGATACACACTTGAAAGTGTAAGCGCGTGCATCCTCACTCCAGGGTCCAGACAGCCATACACACACACACACACACACACACACATACACACACTGTGGCATTCAGTATTGAATCCATCTATGTCACACACATACAGATACCTCACATGTGTGAGATACATGCTCCTGCCTATGTCCTGCTTTGTACATTGCAGTCTGTACAGATGTGTACAGTAGTGTACAGGAAAGTGAGTAACAATTGAGATGTATTCCCCACCATACGTGACATATATGGACACACACGCAACCACACATGCCTGTACTGTGAATCAAAGACCTGCCTAGCTCATGATATGTATGACAGACTTACAGCAGTATTGCACGCGTTACAAACTGTACTGATGCTTCATTTGGCAACAGTGCTGATATATGCACATGGGACATCTTAACTGTTAACAGGTGTCAAGTGATTTACCTTTGCTGTCACCCTGACCACTATCTAAGTTGTGTATGTCCTTCAATTAACAAAACCATTGCTTACCAGTTACACAGTTTATTGTAGGACCACTTGTGACACACCTGTGAGCTGTCCTCAGCAAACATCCATCTGCAAAGATGTCCCACCACTTAGTTATTTCCACACATCTGTCCATACCTGAGGTACATCTTTCCGTACAATCAGCATATCACCAATGGCAATGTTGAGGCTGCATTGCAACTGCATGATGTACTAGGATACATGTCACCTGCATACATCAGCAACTGCACACGCATGTTATCTGAACGCACAACATTACATGTACATGTGTGTAGGTCCTACAATCCTGTCATTTGGGCATGTTTGTAGGCATTGCAATTGGTGGACATGTGTAATGACATACATGACACATGGACTGTTGTATGATATGATAGGTGTAATGGGTGACCGGTACAGAGGGAATGTTACCTCTGTCAACATTGATATCACACCTTATGTACTGTTAGCATTCAGCAGCCATGGACCTACATTCCATGCACATGTGTGTAATGGTTGTAGCCACCTGTTTGCACAAAGGACAACAATAGCTATGCTATTTACATGTATGTTGTATGTGTGTGTGTGTGTGTGTGTGTGTGGCATGTACATACCCAGGGCAGGTACATGTATGTCATATCCATACATGAGGGTGTGTACTGGTGTACAGCAACAGTCATCTGTAAATGCCCCTGGTATGTGTATAGCTGACCTGGTTACAGACAGTGGTATCATTGCATTGCATGGCACATGTTGCAACTGTGTCAGTACATGGGTGCTCTCTACAGTTGATGTAGAGCTTGGTACAGTCCACTGGTCAAGGGTCACATGGTGGTGTACTCTTATATGTCCTGCAACATGTATGGATGAGTGTTGGTGGTCCGAGGGCATGGTGGTGTCTGAGGTTTACATCCTAGAATGCAGCATGGGACACTGTGTCCTGCATATGAATCATCTGTGATGTCTTTTGTGGGGGTACCAGTCAGTACATGTGAGTGGCCTTTATGTATGTGGGGACACCACCACCTGGAGCGGTCTGTACCTGTGTTATGGCCCACATGTCTGGTTCTGAGGTATATGGTGGTAGTGCTATTGTGTACTTCAGAGCCATCAGCCAGGTGTTCCTCACTGCACAGATGTCAGTACTCCCCATTGTTGGATCTACAGTGACCAGCTGTGATTATGGACATTACACATCTAGCACTGGTTAGCATAAGAAAACAATGCAGTTGTCCTGTAGGTGTCAGGGTGTTATCCTGAGTTTAGGACATTTGCCTTGGAATGGCACTGTATAGGCAGATGCGACTTCGGTATTATCCCCACTCATGGATGTATGTGATATGTGTCAAAGGCCTGTCTACTGTCAGCCATGTCATCCCAGAATGATAAACACTGGACAACCTCGTACTTAAAGCAGGACATTGGCTCATTGTGTTGTTCCAGCAGTTGCCACCTATAGCAAGGCTCATTGTGTTGGTCAAGCAGTTTCCACTCCTAGCAAGACATAATTGTGAGTGGTGATATTGTGCTTTGTATAGGATGGTACATCTAAGGGGATGGACAGCAGCAGATGTTGTGTAAAAGACCAGTGTCAAATACATGTAGAGCAGCGTTCCTGCTAACAATGACAACTACTAATACCTGTAATAGCATGGCCACTGTGGCCTTCCATGTTTAGAATCAGAGTGCATCCCAGTCAGCCCTGTGCTAGTAAGTGTATGAGCATGCCCAGTATAACCTTGTGTAGATGGACACATAGTGCATTCCGAACAGCCCTGTGCTACTAAGTGTGTGAACATGCCCTGTGACACCTTACGTCGGTTATGTGCCTCTGTGTATGGGCATGGCCATTGTAAACCTGTATAGTGGTAGTAGTCATCCATTTCACAGATGGGTATACTCCAGGTCAGGATGGATTCCTACTTTAAACACACAGGTTCACAGGTATGTACATCTTAACTGCCAGCATCCCTGTTGATGTCCGCATTCCTAGAAGGTTGTAATGACAGCCTTGAAATGTGTAGTCTGTGTGGCGTGACTCGTAAGTATGTAGTATTGTAATTGTGATCTATAAATAGGCAGGTGTGCTGTTCCCACCACTGGCGTGTGTGTGAGTGCATGTCTGTCCCCGTTTGCCAGAGGACTGTAAATTGTGTTTAGACTGCTCACACTCCATACAATTCATATACCCACCTTTGGCAGGGATGATGATGACACCCACCTAGAAATACACCTCTGAGAGTGCTGTGTCCAGTAATCTTGGTAGTGCGTTCTGTAACTGCTTAATGCTGTAGTGTAATAAAGTAGTTAGGTCGGTGCTCTAATCCCACACTTGGTGTGTGTGTGTGTGTGTGTGTGTGTGTGTGTGTGTGTGTGTGTGTCCTCATCTGCCTGAGGACTGAGTAATGCTTTTAGACTGCTCACACTCCATACATTTCTTATACCCACCTTTGGCAAAGCTGATGATGTCACCCATCTACAAATACACCTCTCGGAGTGCTGTGTCCCAGTAATCTTGGTTGCGTGTTCTGTAACTGTGTAATGCTGTAGTGTAATAAAGTAGTTAGGTTGGTGTTCTAATCCCAGACATGCTGTGTGTGTGTGTGTGTGTGTCCATCTGCCTGAGGACTGAGTAATGCTTTTAGACTGCTCACACTCCTTACATTTTTATACCCACCTTTGGCAAGTCTGATGATGTCACCCACCTACAAATACACCTCTGGGAGTGCTGTGTCCCAGTAATCTCGATAGCGCATTCTGTAACTGTGCAATGCTGTAGTGTAATAAAGTAGTTAGGTCGGTGTTCTAATCCCAGACTTGCCATGTGTGTCCCTGTCTGTCTGAGGACTGAGTAATGCTTTTATACTGCTCACACTCCTTACATTTCTTATACCCACCTTTGTCAAGGCTGATGATGTCACCCACCTACAAATACACCTCTGGGAGTGCTGCGTCCAAGTAATATCGGTAGCGTGTTCTGTAACTGTGTAATGCTGTAGTGTATTAATGTAGTTAGGTCAGTGGTCTATCGCAGACATGCCAAGTGTGTGTGTGTGTGTGTGTGTGTGTGTGTGTGTGTGTGTCTGCCTGCATGAGACAAGTACAGTGCTTTGTAGTATTCACCATAGCGTGTGCCCTAAATGCATATTGCTGCAGTGTGATACGGTTGGGGTTTGTATGCAGGACATGGCAAGTGTGTGTTAGTCTGTCAGAGCCTCTGTAGAGGTGGCCATGATTGTCTTACCATTGGACATGTTTGGGAGCAGATTTTGTAGTTTTCCTATATGGTATCCGTCTTATGACACATTGGCCACCTCATGAGGAGTACAACTGTCAGTCAGCCATGGGACTGTGTTGGCAAGCCATACCCATACATCTGGCAAAAGGCCTGGTGAACAAAGTATGCAGCCCTACTAGTACCCAGTATATGTCCCGCACCCATGTGCCATGCACAAACAAACTTGCCTAGGATATCCTGCTATGTTGCTAGTACCATGCACATTGATGACAGATAGTAGGCATGGTATGAATGCAGTGGCCTGCAGAGGACATGGCACCCTGTACAGTGGTACAAAAGGCACATATATGCAGACATTGTGCCTTCACTATGTTCCACACTGAATGCCTGCAACACATGTGGTGCCACCAAAAGTGATCCACTGTTTCCAGACAATGCTGTACACATGTGCACTGTATGGACCCATGCCATTGACACCACGGAATACCTGTATCATACTATCCATGTAGGTGCATGGTCGACCTGCTCACTATAAGCAGGTTTCGCCACAACATGCCAGTATTGGCATATTGGGGGATAACAAACTTTGTACACAACATGTGTCTGCCAAACCAGGTACACCTGTACATGTCACTGTGCAGTATTGTGGGACATGCACATCCCAGGAAATATCCATGTGAAGGACTATCAAACACAGACATGGCATGCATTGCAAAGGTATGGCCATACACATTGGTAACCAGGATGTCAGGCCAGATAATGTAGTACCCATCTGTGTGGGACATTGCAGACACTACACCCCTGCACTGCACACCATTGTCAAGTGATGTGATGCTAAGGATTACCCCTCACCCAGCCTTGTACAGCCATCTTGCACAGCCAACCACTACACACCCATGAAGCAATGCATACCTGCATGCCAGTACTGGCACCCTGTGTCTGCATGTGGGTTGTGATGCTCCTAACCACAGTCACTCCCAGTATAACCCTCATTGGCATACCAACAGATGTCAAGCACTTTCACATGCCCTAGCCCATAAAACCTACAGATATCCCCTGTGGTGCATGTGGTCCTGTACATTACTGCAGTGTGGCAAACTAAGTAGTTATGTTGTGTATTTGTGGCCCTGGCAAAGGTGTCAATGCGTGTCCATTAGAAAGTGTCATTGTGGTGGCAATGGCATCCGTTCAAGTGGACAGCCATTTGTGCCACACCTAATGTATGTCTACTATATCTCTGTTGCAGATATCACTCACCTACACACATATATGTTCTTACAGCACAGCAACATGTCGCCTTTGTGGCATATGTAGTAACATCATGCACATGTAATAGTAATGAGTAGTCATGGGTTTGACCCCTGTATTGTTCGGTGTGTGGCAGATGATGCTTATGGTTAAGCCTCCAAGCCCTTCCCTTGTGTACTTTGCATGTTCCACCCACACACTCTCTGGTGGATGTGAAGGAGTACTCCTGCACAGCAGCAGCATGTGTATTATAAGTGATGGATATGGTCAGGTGATGACCTCTGCACCTATTGCAGTCCTCCTCTAGCTGATTGCATGTGGTACAGCTGTGATGGTGTTCCCATAGCCATCCACATGATAAACACAGTACACTATCTAGGGAAACATGTTATTTGGCCATGAAAGTCACTGTGAGTGGTACCTGGATGTGGTGTTCTGACACGGCATCACAGATGATATCTGCATGTACCTCAATCATTTCCCATAGTGGAAAATAGCCTAAAGACAGGAGGGTGATGTGCCACACATGACTACAGCATGTAAGTGTACCTATGCTGCATTGAGACTACTGCCTGTTTAACATGTGTGTGGTAATGGCTATTCTGCATGTTATAATACAGACATGACAGTACTCTGTTCATGAGGGACCCCCATCTGTAGGGGCATCTGTGAACTGGTCAGTGTGTGCAACCATTTGTTTCCTGTGTTACACACTGAACACACATCTGTGCACAGCAGAAGCATGGTGTGAGGATTGCAGACAGTACATGATGATAGAGATGTGTTACTGCCATTGCATCCCTGACTGGACATGTGTCACATGAGACAGTGGTATGACAGACACTGTGTGGGGTTCCCAGTGACAAGCCAGTAATGGGCAACTGTTCATAGCTGCGGTCACACATCTATTACACATTGTACAAATGGCATGCAGTATATATGCATGTGTTGTGCTCCCTCTGCAAATGTATACCATCTGTTGTGTTGGGTTGTTGGTGATATCTATGCATACTGTCGTAGGTAATCCTGTAGGCTGTTGTCTATCACTAAGCCATATGTGGGTTTAAAATGCAACACCATAGCTTAGGCTGAATGGGTTGGGAGGTCCTGGCAGAACCTCCTGTCTCACTTCAGCTGACCATGGCACGGGGCACTAGTACATTTGGAGCCCAGCCATAGACATCAACCTCTGTTGGCTCTGCACCACCTTCTGGTGGTACCACCACTGAGGATGGAGCATGTCCCCCCTGGGAACGGGACCAGACAGGTACATGTCTGCTGTCGTGCGGCCCCAGATGTGTTGTGTTGGTGGCTCCCTAAGGGTTTTCGAAGCCAGATACACCAGCTCAAGGGCGGAGTGTCACATTTACGGGGTTATGCTGCCCCTCCTGGACAGCCCCCAGCACTGCCTCCTTTGCAGCTATGTAGGTGCAATGGCAGTTGCCCATGGCTGGAGACCTCTGTCCCACTGTTCCCATGGGCTTGTGAATGCCAAACAGCCATCCCCATCCGGGGTGTATCCCCCGTACATGTGTCATATACCAACCCTGTATGCTTTCTTTTCTGTGATCCTACCTATCCTCCACGGCCATACCTACACTCCTTCCCCAACATCTGACCCTCACCTATGGAAACATAAGATCAATCAGCTCCTAGGACAACATCTGCCCTATACATAGCTGTCCATTACACACGTGCCCACTGGACACATGAAACCCTTGTAATATGCATCACAACATGCTCCTGGTATGCTTAACCCTGTCCCTCAGGTGCATGATCCTGGTATGCACATGATGAGGACGACCCCATTGTACACACAACACTACTGGTCCCTCTATGGTTACCCCATTTATCTTTATCATGATGATGATGATGTTGCACACAGCACCCTGCAAGAGTACTGTTCACGCATAATGATTGGACAGGTACTGTTGTGTTAATGTACATTACATGCACAGAGTGATGTATACAGCCAATGTACAACTATTTGCGTGTATGACTGACACATGTCTGTCTGAGGGAGTCTTGAGATCACATAGAGCAACACCACTACATAATACAGGTGTCACTGGTGTTTCCCATTTCATTCATTTGTAATGCTTTGTTGCCACATGGTATGTTCCTGATACATTTCTATATATGTATGTACCTATATGCTGGACATAAACATTTACATATACATCTACTTGATGGGATACATTCCTATACTGTTGAATGACTGTGCTGTATGATATGTTTGGGGTACAGTCCGTTGTCTGTATATCTGCCATGGCATATTGGTAACACACATTAGCTGTGTGCCCAGGGTCCTGGTTCCGACCCTTGCAAAGGATGTTTATTTGGATGCAGGGCAGAACAAGCCCATTGGATTTGGAGGGAGTAAGGTACATTAAAGCAGTTGGGAGTGGGTGTGCGTGGGTTTGAGCAGTGTTAAGCACTGCTGACCTCTGGTTACAGCCTGTTACACTCAGTTAGCCTCTACATTGCTTTACCAGTGCAATACTCGCATACTGGTAGCCAAACATACTTACACCCGCTTGCTCCCGCACTTGCAAATGCACTGACATTGGTGCTTGCACCTGTCACTCACACCCCTGGGTGGGAGCAAGGACCACAATATTACCTTGTGATGCCTATTACATTGGACTACATGACTACAGTATCGGGAATGGCTGCCCATTAGGCGACGGCATTGCGTTCGACTGTACAGAATCAGCGGCCTGTCCAGTGAATCAATCATATTTGTGTGTTTCTCATGGAATCTGCTCCCACCTTGTGATGCCTATCACAATGGACTACATGACAGTATTGGGAATGGCTGCTCATTAGGCGACGGCACGGCATTCGACTCTCTGGAATCAGCGGCCTGTCCAGTGAATTAATCATATTAATTGTGTGTTCCTCATACAATCTGCTCCCACCTTGTGATGCCTATTACATTGGACTACATGACTACAGTATCGGGAATGGCTGCCCATTAGGCAACGGCATGGCTTTCGACTGTACTGAATCAGCGGCCTTCACAGTGAATTAATCATATTATTTGTGTGTTCCTCATACAATCTGCTCCCATCTGGCTGATACATGGAAACCAAGACTCTTCAATACAGACAAGTAGTTGGGATGTGGGAGCCACATCCGTCGGCCAAGTCATGCTACTTCTTCTTCATCTTCTTCTTCTTTCGGCTGCTCCCATTAGGGGTCGCCACAGCAGATTAACTGCTTCCATTTCCTCCTGTCCTCTGCATCTTGCTCTGTCACACCAACTGCCTGCATATCATCTCTCACCACATCCATAAACCTTATTTTAGGCCTTCATCTTTTCCTGTTACCTGGCAGCTTCATCCTTAGCATCTTTTTCCCAATATACTCTGCATCCCTCCTCAGCACATGTCCAAACCAATGTAATCTTGCCTCTCTGGCTTTGTCTCCAAACCTTCCAACCTGGGCTGATCCTCTAATATACTTATTCCTAATCCTGTCCATCCTCATCACACCCAGTGCAAATCTTAACATCTTCAACTCTGCCATGTCAAGCTCT